>NC_041005.1:38849936-39459306 GCF_004193775.1 Glycine soja
GTAATTCTGAGTGTTTCTTTTCAAACTCTTTGGTCAAATAATGATGCTATAACTTTATGAAGGGAGAAGTGTTGGATTTTTTTATGCCATAAAAATAGTGCTAGATTTTTTTGTCGATTAATATTTACTTTATAGATTAATTTTGGTATATTGAATAATATTGATTGTGAAACAAAAATTATGTATTTTCATTAAAATGATGAATATTTGTTATTTTAATTTATAATATGAATGAGGCCTATAGTTTGTTAGGTTCTTATTTAATGTTTAAACAATTTTTTTCTCATATTTCTTTTTTTATCTTAACCCTCTAGTTCATAAGGAGAAAGAAACCCTAACTAATCTAAAGTTTGGTCGAGAGATAAGTAAAGTCTGGTCAATAATTGCTTCCATCAAGGATTAAACTCAGGTGCTACTTGAACGACTCAACCTTAACTTATGCACATTAATTAACCATTTGTGTCCAATCACTTGTTTGTTTTTTTTTTTTTTTGGCTCTTATATTGTTTGTCTATAATCCCATTAGACAATTTAGAATGCACAACTTGCGGAAAAAATCTTAATTATCAAAAGAGAAAGTAGTTTATGCAATGTAGTTTCACACCGTTATCTAATTATAACTCACGATGTATGATAAGTTTGTTTACTTTTATAATAATTAATTTAAAATTCATATCAACGATGATTTATGATTGAATGACTAAAAATAATTTTATACTTGATGCATGACCATTAAACTCTTATCAAAAGAGATGATAAATTTTTCTTGATCTTTTATTTATGGCTAAATTATATTTTTGTCCTTCTATTTATTTTATTTGATCCATATATTATCATAAAATTAAGGTTTAATTTGGTATCTTAATTTTCAAAATAAATGCAACCAATTAGTCTTTTATGTTCAATTGAGCTAAGGATGTTATTGTTATTACAAGTAAAAGTTTAATTGTGTGGAAAGATGGCAATGCTCAAATATTCAATAATGTGGTGTAGGAAGATTGATTTGTCATCAACCAAATTTGGAAACTCCAATCCATCATCAACAAAGTTTTCTACTCAAAACCAAGTCCTGTTCGTGAGATCAATGTTCATTGGAATCCTCTTGCCTCAAACTCCGTCAAGCTTAATACTGATGGAAGATCTCTTTGGAACCCCAACATTGATGGCTTTGGTGGTCTTCTTCGTGACTCCTTAGGACAATGGATTTCATGCTACTCTGGTTCTTGTGGAATTGCTACTTGTCTCTTCACTGAGCTCATCGTTTTATACCATGGTGTTAACCTTGCATGGAATAAAGGTATTAGAAGTCTTGCTTGCGAATCAGATTCTAAAGTCTCTCTTGAGCTTATCAAGTTTGTTAATCCTTTGACGCATCTGTATTCTGCTAGCATTCAAACTATAAGAGTGCGTTTGGATAGAGAATTTTAACTGAGGAAAGTAATTTATCAAAGAATTTAAATTTTTGTAATCTAAAATTCATTGTTTGGATTTTTTTATGAAGAATTTAAATTTTTGGAATTTTAAAACAAAATTTTAAGCAACTAAAAATGTGAAATTTCAATTTCCTTCTAAAAGGTGAGAAATTGAAATTCTCTTCTTGATAGAAGAATCTTCTAAAATGTTTGTGCATTTCCTTTATAACCTTCATCTTTTCTTTCACCTGAAAGTTTCCGAAATCTCGTTCTCGAATTTGCGACTCTTCTCTCACGCTGATGATCCTCTTCTTCCAGAAACACCGTCTGAGCTCGTGGAACATCGACTGTGTGTGGGCGTAGGGGGATACTTAGAAATGCACTCGCCAGTCAGGGGAGCAATCATCGTTGTCCATCACGCAGGGGAGGTGCTCGCCAGTGCGGAGGGCCTGGGTCATGCCTTACACCGTTGATTGAATATTGTGGTCAGGTGTGGTGGTGTACGCCGTCGTGTCCTGGTTTCCCTGCAATTTCTCATGCCGCATCAGTATTCTTCTCTTTGGAAGCACACCAAGCATATCTTCTCTTCTCTTTGCATTCATTTTCTTTTACTCTCACAATTTTAATTTTTTTTTATCCAAACACAAAAGTTTGAAAATAAAATAATTTCAATTGAAGTATTTGAAATTCTTAGAATTTAAAATTTCTCAGAATTTTAAATTCCCTCATCCAAATACACTCTAAAGGATTTCATGCAAATGGATTGGAATTTGACTTTCAACCACACTCTCAAGAAAGGGAATAGTTATGCTAATTGGCTCGCCAAGAATGTGCTCATAGTGACACCTCTTTTCAGATTTGGAACAATAGTCCGATAGCTATAGGTCCTTGTCTTCTAGGTGATGCCCTAGGCATGTCTGTAACTAGGCTTCATTAGTATCAGTCTCTTTACTTTTCCAACTGATTAAAAAAACATTAAAGGCAAGTAATTAATGTCTAAGCGAAAAGAAAACATAAAATTTGACTTGAGAATAATTAGAAAAAAAATGATTTTAATGCCTAATGTTTTTTTCTTGACTGAAAATGTCCAACGTTTTAGAATTTCATCAAAATCTTTTTTTTATGCAAAGAATTTCATCAAATGGGAGAAAACGTGAAGGAAAGTAGTCAATAATTTTCCTCAAATCCTGTAAATGAAGACTCACGGACCATAAATATGTATGTGGTTGGATTGAGGCAACCTTCCACATAGAAAGTCATAGGAATAGGAACGAAGATGCAAGGTGTTAACTAGGAGATTAAGAAAGAAGGAAAAGAGAGAAAAATCATAAGTTTAATCTCTACTAACAAAAATTAATAAAACTAATAATTAACAGTTGCTGATAAAAAGAAAAGTCATAGAGCTTTCCCTTCCCATGGCCTACCATTGTTTTTTTAGATATTAGACCTCGTAGGCACCATATACTATAACATTGCATGCTAATATATTGTTCCACGTGTTGTTAGTTTGACCTTGCTCTTGGTTTCGGGTACTTTAACCCCACCTTTAACTTCAATTGTTCCATATGATTAACTAAGTTTTTAATTCTTAAAATTTTTGAAAACTCAATTTTTAATCCCTAAACAAAAATTTGCTTGATCAAGGTCCTTCAGACATTATATATGTTTTACGAGAATTAAATAATTTCATAGCTACACATAACAATATTTGGTAAAATTAAAATATCTAAAATTAAAAATAAATAATCTTTTTTAAGGTGTCCAAATATAAAAATGAAAAATGTAATAATACAATTTTTTGTCTAACCAGGAGATATTTGAAGCTTATTATTTGGTCTCTAACTAATCTCCCTCCCACTAGGTTGGTTCATTTGGAGGTAATGCGGTATATCCAGTTATGACTCCATGTCTTAAGAGACCCAAATGTTGAACCACTTGTGTCAACTGTAACATCCCAATTTTTGTAATCTAGATTAAAAAGGATTGTTATTTATAAATAAATAGAGTTTTAGAAAAAATGATGAGATTTTATAAATAAATAAATAATGAGATATAATTATTAATTAAAATAATGATTGGAGAGAAAATAAAAAGGGTATTTCATTTATTTGTTTGATAGAAAATAAAATAGAGTTTATTTTTATAAAATAAATAAATAAATATAGAGCAAATAATAGGCTAAGTACCCTAGGTATAAATAGTTATGTTAAGTCAGATGTCTCTTTTTGGCCTCATTTTCGTTTTTCCCCTACTCCTCTCAAAACTCTTTCTTTTTCCTGCAGCTCACCAAACCTGTCTTAGAAAAACGATGATCTTGGGCTCATTCACCGTTGGATCGTCGTGAAATTTGAGCACTACGTTCGCAACCCAATTACGAGCATTATCACCGTTGGAAATTTCGATATTATGTCTGAGCTTAGAGGAAAACCCTTCGCATTGTTGCCTTTTATTTTCCCGCAGAAACCCAAAACTGTCTCGGTAAAACAACGATCCCGGTTTCGTTAACCGTTGGATTTTCATGAAATTTGGATATGTTGTTAGAAATTCAATTGTGCACACTTCCACCGTTGGGATTTTCTAGATTATGTTTGTGGAGGGAGAAAAAGGAATCACATGAAGACAGTACAAGTGGAGGTTTCAATCTCTTCTCCGTCTCTCTGACGTTTGAGAATTCTATCGGAGCAGTTGGAGGAATAACTGAAGGAATCTCAGGGAACCGCTAGAGATGTTACTATCGCTAGCTGAAGACACATGAGTCCGCTCAGAGGTAAAGGATGAGTTTATCGCAATTGGGGGTTAAAATGAACATGTGTAGGGATCCTTAGAGAACTAAATTTGGGTTTACACTACTAGAAAATTTGGATTTTAAGTCGGTTCTTATGCCCATGTCACGACGGTTTTTAACCGTCGTTAATGCCAACGTCGTAAAATGTATGAGCTATTTTACGACGGTTATGGAAACCGTCGTTGTAAGGTTTTAATACTATGACGGTTATCTATAACCGTCTTAGTATGCGTCAAATATTACAACGTTTCTTCTATAACCGTCTTAAAGTGAACAGATAATTTTGGATTATAAAGACGGTTCCGATAACCGTCTTAGTAGGTGACAATCAAAATTTACATTTTAAGACGGTTTTGAGGACCGTCTTTGTATGTTATCCCAATTTACGATGGTCTTTGTGACCGTCTTAGATGACATGTGAAGACTGCATACGAAGACGTTTTATAGGAAACGTCTTTGTATGTTAAGCCAATTTACGACGGTTATGAAAACCGTCTTTGTAGGTCTACATTATGTTGTCATTTTACGACGTTTTAGGGAACCGTCTTTGTATGTCTAATTTTTTTTTAATTTACTTTGTTTTATTGATGCAATTTTTTTTACATTGATCTCTGGTAAAGAATGAGAAATTAAAATAGGGAAAAATTTCAGAAGAATACACTTACACTCGAGGGGAAAAATTTCAGAAGAATACACTTACCAAAAGAACAAAGATGTTGTTATGTACATAACATGGTCATGTCACTTAAAAGGGGAAAAATTTCAGAAGAATACACTTACACTCGAGGGCACACAAAGAACTATGCCAAGAACAACATCAGTATGCAGCTCCAGCTATTGAACTGAGTCCAGTAAGGTTAGATTCTTACTCTCAAGTTCTCATTTCAAGCTTCTCATCAACATATAAAGAAGCAAAACAACACAAATTAAAAAAGAATAAGAAGAAATTTATTCCCTCAAAATCTCAAATAAAAAAAATAAAAACAAAATTAGGTACCAAAGATAGCCATGGCGAATCCACAACCACCACCGCAGACATCCTTACAAGAGTAACCAAAGGGCGGAACCCTAACAAGAACCAGCGTCAACAGTGACATCCTATGCGGCAGAGCTCTGGGAAGGTAATCCCACATTTTGATCCTTGGTAAGGAAAGGTGTGAGAGTTTCTGGGAAGGGAGCCATGGTCTTCTCTCCTTCCAAGTATATTTCTAGTGCCTTACAATCATTTTCCCACTATCCTATGAACCATAAACACAATTTTTTTAACCATACTACCACAACCAACAGTTCTCAACATCTCTTTCTTGTTCTCAATAAAAATTCCCCATTTAAGTAACCACTACAAGCCAAATTTGATTGTGATTTGTGAAGAATGTTAGCAGGTCAAACATAGTTTTGGGTGTCATCATAAAATTTAAGATGTAAGGGGCAATACTTGTTTTCAATTCACCATTGTAATATGCATAATTGATCCTGTTATAAGAAAAGTTTATCTATGTTATCTAGCATGAAAAAACAGGCTGGATAAGAACTTGGTTATTTTTACCGAAACATTAAGCAGTTCTGGCTAGCTGCTTGATTAGTTGTTGATTGATTTCCAAAAGGAGCCTTTGACGCATCTATGAAAAATGACCACAAGTCAAGCTATCAGAAAGTTAAAACTTTAAAGGAGTATCAAAAATGAAACACGTCACATCTCATTAACTATATGAAGCTTGACGGTTTGTATATATATATATATATATATATATATATATATATATATATATATATATATATATATATATATATACACTCAATTACAAAAATAAATTAGTTTATACTAGCTATTATGATCCAATTGTTTGATTAACGGTAAAATCATGGGATTTAACCGACTCTTAGTAAAAAAAATGAAATATTTTGTTAGAGTTGTTAATAATTTTTTTGGGTAAATAGAGTCTTGAATTTAACCAACACGTAAATTACCGTTGAAGTGAATTAGGCTATAGACAATTAAAACAAATGAATGAAGTGAATTACAAGCAAGCTTCTATAGAGAATTCAAGGTCAATAAAATATTAAAAGAGTACAATTATAAAGCTAAACAGAAAAAGTTATCTAAACGAAATGGGAACCTTGCAATTAATAACAAGGTAATGGAACAAAGGTTATTTTAATAGAAAATTCATTTCTTGTAAAGGGTAAAAGTTAAATGTGTATTGTGTACCTGTGGTAGGAAAGCTTTCCTGATACCATAATCGGCATCAATGTCTAAGAGCCCTCGAAGACCAACAGGAATGGCCCGCCTGTATCTGCAACCACCTACTATTGTCATTCCCTTGCCATCCTCAACATATCTAGAGTCTCAATGTGTTTCTGAACTCTCCTAATCTTCACATAATTTTTTTTCCCAAAACGTACAACGTTAATGACACCCAAAAATATCATTTGATATAGATTTCAGTTTAGAAAATCAAGAGTTTAGTACCTGCTCTCTTCTCTGCAAAAATAGGTACACTAGTTCACGTTGTGGAAATTAATAGTGTGAAACTAGGTGCTATTACCTTCTTGGCAAGTTTATCAACCTCCACCTTTATTTCTGTCAAGGATTTTAATGTCTTCTCCTTCTTAGCAATTTTTAACATCTCAAGTAACCTTCTTTTTCTACTCTCAATGTCCACAAGCAGCACCAATTTTGATCCATCTTTGACCCTCTCAACATCAAGATATGACTTTGAATCCCTCTCTTTTTTCTTGTAAATCAATTTCCGATCCTGAACGTGCAATCCTGTAGGTTCTGTTAACATTTTCTTCAATTCCCCTGCACCCCCAGGAACCAACTTCCAATAGTCCATCAATAATCAATTAAAAAGAGGATGAGCCATACTTCAAAGAAAATGAAGTAAGGATGGAATTACCAAAACTTGCATGAGAACTGATTTGAATTTGGTGATAGGATGAGCCATACTTCACTTTGACTTGTTCAAAACTTTGTATATTATATGTTTTTCCTGTCTGCCGGTGTATGCTACTTTCAATTACTATCATTTGCCAAAAAGTCCATCACCATTCCAATTCCAAACTTTATAATTCAGTTTTCTTCTCTACTATTTTTAATTCCAATTTTCTTTAGGGCCATTCCATTTCTTACAATTTTTCTTTGCCTACATTGCCTTTTTCATTTCCTTATTCTTTCAGTGTTTTAATTGTCTCTACAAAGATACTTGATTATATTATAATATACTATTTGTATTTTCACAATTACTCTAAGAGGTATGGCATACAAAAACGTATACTAGTAGATTAGAAGAGGAACAGTACACATACCAGCCATCAATTTGTAACACAAAAAGATTGCAAGAAGGTTTATCATTGCAGTAGTATAATTTGTACTTAGTGGAAACACACCAGTATCATTACAGTAGTATATTGTTACTTTTCTACAAGAATAATATTAAACTTAGTGGAAACACACCAGCCAAGAAGAAATACCAGGCCATTCAGTGGCAGGAAGTGATTGGCTTCCATTGCTTCCAAAGGCAACTCCTATTCTTACTTCAGGAGTTGATATGAAAGAATACAGAAGTGCTTTTCCATCTAGAATTGGTGAGGCAAGAAGCTGCAAAACGAATATGAATGATGATTAGATTAATAAAAAGAAAAAGGGATTAAACCAGTTTCTTAGTAATGCAGGAAAATCAGTGGCCAAGCCCATGAATTAAAGATGAAAAAGTCAAATGGAAACTTCAAAATAAAAAGTTGCAATAAGCTGGTCATCAAGGTTGATAATTCTCAAAGCAACAAGTGTTAATTAAAAGTTCCCTGACCACTTGCTCCTATAGATCACAAAAGCAGTGCTCCCAGTGATTGTAGTGGCGCTGTAAAATCACATGAAGGAAAAAAAATTACAGATTTGGACTAAAATATATTTCTCACATTACTCACAAAAACAGATTATACAGATTTGGACTAAAAAATACAGATTATACAAATGCTACTACCACTGCTCCCCCTCCCCCACTTTTTTTTTCTCTCCCTACCAATATCACTTCAAAAGTATAAAAATTATTGGAAAATTCAACATATAAAAAAAGCTGAAAAATTTGAAAGCGAAGAAAACTAAAACCTGATCACCAATAGTTGACCACAACATCCCTTGCAAAGCCAAGCTAGGAGGGCACGATCCTTGCGAAAACTCCTGCAGTTCAACTCTTTCCTACAAAATAATTGCTCAAGTTCAGTTCAAAATCTTCCAAATTCATAGTCTATAAAGTGTTTCCACGACAAAATTGCATGTCTGAAAAGAGCATAATAAAAACAAATAAAAACGACAAAATTAAAAATAAAAGAACTAAACAGAAAAATTATAGTGCTGCCACGCGTTTCCAGCGAGACTCTCAGCCTTCTTAGTAGCCTCTGCGGCCTTCTTGCCCCATCTTCCCAGCACATTGCGAACAGTCACCACCGTCTCTGGTCACAATCAAAATGAAAATACGCATCCACGCGAATGCAAAGGGAAAGCAAAACAGGATTTACAAAATAAAAAATTTTAAAATATAAAAATACTGACCCATGAACGTTGTGGGAGGTTGGGAGAAGGAAGAAGAAGAGGAAAAGTATGGATTGGAGCGCGGTTTGTGAGGGGAAGAGGTGAAGGTGGATTCGGTAACCAATTCGGGGCTCCAGTGCACCAATTTTTGTGTGTTGTCAGATGACGATGCGGCGTGTTCCTTCGGGACCTTGTGCTGGAGGGCGATGCACTTGGCCTTCATGGAGGCGGACTCAAGAGGAACAACGTTGGACGGAGGTGGAAGCGGCGGTAGAACCTTAGGGACGGGGACCTAAACGGTGGCGTCGTCCTTGCGTGTGTCGGCGAGGAAGTTGCGAAGCACTGAAACGTCGTGAACAAAGGCATTGGGAGCATCGGGAGCAGTGTGGAGCGTGCGCAGAAACCCTAGCGTGCAATGGGTGGAATGCGAAGAGGGTAAAGAAATAAAGAGAGAGAGAAAGTTGTCGTGAAGGAATACGAAGGCGGTTTTGCTTTAAACCCGTCGTTGTTCAAATTTTTTATAATTACGGAAATGCCACCGTGTCATATTCTAAGACGGTTATTTATAACCGCCTTAGAATGTACGACGTAAAAGCAAATTTTTGTTCTCCTAATTACAAAATTGCCACCGTGCCTTATTTTAAAACGGTTCTCAAGAACCGTCGTAGATGACGCGTCGTAAATATCATATTTTCTAGTAGTGTTATTTTGGGATGTTTATTGAATTATAATTTTTCTTTATGATTATGTGATGCAATCCTACCCCGCAAGGGCATTGGATACAAAAACTCCAAGTAGATTGGGCCAGAGATGCAAGAGAAGGCCCTAGGGTTCTTATGAGCCTTAGGGTAGATTTCGGGCCCATGGGCTAAGTACGAGCCCGCTTATCTTTGTAAATATTAGATTAAGGTTTCATTATTTTTGGGCCTTGTATTTAGGGCTCCATAATGTAGGTAGGGTACCCTAGAAATATAGGATTTTTTAGCCCTTGTATTTTAGGGCACCTAGACTAGTTTTTGTATTAGGGGTAATTTTGTAATTTCGCATGCACTAAGTGGATATTTGATGTGTGTGGTTGGAAATAAATTTAATTGAATTGGTAGAAGCCCAATCCAATTAAATTTTAGAGGGGGAGGTGAGCATTTGCTTACTACACCCCATTGTCACATCATATAGTCACACTTTGTGCATGTCCTTCATGCTTTTCATGCCTCATGACACCTAAGCACACTTAGTGGAGAATCTTGGAATTGATCTTGGATTAGTGAGCTGAACCATAACTAAAATTCACTAATTATAATTAGTGAAATTTTGGCTCCAAAGTTTGGCTCCACAAATTCAAGTGAAATTTGAATTTCCCTCCAATTTTGTGTGACACTTAGGCTATAAATAGAGGTCATGTGTGTGCATTTTTTTCAACTTTGATCATTTGAATATTAAACTTCAGATTTCAAAGCTCATTTAGAGCACAAAATTTCGTGCTCTTCTCTCCCTCTCCCTTCATTCATCTCCTTCTTCCTCCAAGCTCTTATCCATGGCCTCCTATGGTGGTGAGCTTCTTCTAAACTCATCTTCTCCTTGAAGTGGCGTCTCCTCTCCCTCTTCCTTCTCCATTCCGCTGCCATTCATCTTCCAAGAAGCAAAGGAATCCATTGATGAAGAAGATCCTAGGCCTACAAGCTCCAGTGGAGCTTGCATCATGTGGCACCAATCCTCCTTTCCAATTCCCTATATGGCAACTCACAAACAAGGAAACAAAGAGACAAGCAATAACCAAAGACAAAAAATAAATGAAATGAAAGCTAAACCAATAGAGTTTTAACAAGACAAATTTTCAAGGATTATTCAACAATTAAAGCAATGAAAAGCACAAAAAAGCAAGCTAGGACTCAAAGAGAAACCTAGAATGGCTCTAGAGTAGAGTAGAAAAACTAAAAAAAAAAAGACTCAAGAAACCTCTAGTTTTGGCACTTGTTTTCACAATAATTTTCAATTTAAATTTCAGAACTAGGATTGGTATAAAATAGGCACCAATTATAGAACAAATTTTTGAGCCAAAACAACAAGCACACTTCCCTTTCACTTTTTTTTCCTGGACACTGATTTTTCTGCCAACTTGTGTAATTTTTCTTATTTTTTCCTTTAATCCAAATCGCTTGGTTCTTTTTTTGTAATTTTTTTCCAGATGTCTAGAAAATTCAGTAAAACTTTCAGCTCAAAACTCATAGTGACCAATTCCGAGTAATTTATACAATTTTGTATGTTCAAGCTGCCAGCACCAGCGATTTCAACCTAGAAATCAAGAGTAGTGTTTATGTTGCTTAAGGCTTGGATAGTTACAATTTGTGTTTGCTTATGCTCAATTATCTTGAATAACACAATTCAAGAGAGCTTAAGACTTATTTGATTCACAAATCCAGCCACAACTCAGCACTACAACTCAACTTCATCATAGGCATCATGTAGGAATCTTAGAAAACAAAAAAGAGTTCAACAACAAGACTACTTCTAGGAATTGATTTAGAACATGTTATGAACTAAATAACATGCATGAATTAGACTCAAAATTCAAAAGATAGGCTAAGAATGACAAGAATACATGAAAAATTGTATCTAGAATTCAATAAACAAAATAAAAATTCAACACAAACCTAGAGCATAATGTGACAATTACTATGACTAAACATGACTCTAAGACAACATGGATTAAGTGATTTACACTTAGATTTTTGTGTTTTTTTTTTCTAATCAATATTTTGGAACAAAATTTAGATCTAAAGGTTCAGCACAATAATATTATGAATGAAAATTGATAGAACCTAAAATCAACACAAAAACAAGATTCAAGAGTAGATCTACAAAATTTGAACCATAGAAATGCAAGAACAAGTGTAGATCTAAGATTTAATCGGTATATTTTTTTTGAATCTACTCTAAACAGCACCAAACCACAAGACAATGGAGGATATACATGGAGAATAAGATGAAGAACAAGGAATTAAAGAGAATTCACCGAACAAAAAGATAGAGGAAGCAAAAGAACATCCCCTAATACAAAAACTAGTCTAGGTGCCCTAAAATACAAGGGCTAAAAAATCCTATATTTCTAGGGTACCCTACCTACATTATGGAGCCCTAAATACAAGGCCCAAAAATAATGAAACCTTAATCTAATATTTACAAAGATAAGCGGGCTCGTACTTAGCCCATGGGCCCGAAATCTACCCTAAGGCTCATAAGAACCCTAGGGCCTTCTCTTGCATCTCTGGCCCAATCTACTTGGAGTTTTTCTATCCAATGCCCTTGCGGGGTAGGATTGCATCATTATGAATACAATATTATTGTGTTCTATGTACCAATTGATGTCCTAATGAGAATTGATTGATAAACTTTAGTGCTCTTGATGTCTTTGTGTTAACCCATGATTTTGATTAATTGATTTTGATACAATTGTGAGGAACTATTTCAGAGGTTTTATATTCCATGTTGTGATAAAATCTTTTGTATAAATTGTTATGTTGAGGTTATGAAATGATGATTCAAACTGTGAGTATGTAATAAATTGAACATGTGACGGATGATGAAATACATGTGTATTGAGTTGTGAACTATGAACTGTGCAATCACACAATTGTAAGACCTTTTAAGGGCGACGAGTATTGTGATTGGATCCACTGTGGGAACCCGACGAGTTAAAATGATTTTGAAAACAATTGAGTAGATGTGTGTATTGCATAGTTCATAGGTAAAGTGTATATGATTCATGAGGTGTGATAACATGTTAAATTGAGATTATACCATTGTGATTGGGATTAAGTGTATGTGATAAATTGAGTATGTATATGATTGAGATATATATGTGCATTGAGTTGTGAACTATGAATTGTACAATCACACGATCATAAGTCCCTTCAAGGGCGACGAGTTAATGCTAAGTCCCTTTTAGGGCGACGAGTTGATGTTAAGTCCCTTTTAGGGCGACGAGTTGATGCTAAGTCCCTTTTTGGGCGACGAGTTAATGTTAAGTCCCTTTAAGGGCGACGAGTTAATGATAAGACCCTTAAAAGGCGACGAGTTAAAATTATTTTGAGAACAATTGAGGAGTCGTGTGTTTTGTACAGTTCATAGATAGAGTCTGTGTGCTAAAATGTTTTCTGGGTTGGACCTGAATCAGGAGGGAGAGGCCCTGACGGACTCTTTGGAGTGTAGGCCTTGGGGGTCACACGGTTTGAGTGCTCCTTTAAGCTTATGTTGATCCCATATGATTGGAGCATTCTCGCAAAACACTGTGACCCTGACTGGTCTCCCTATGATATTACCTAGTGAGAGTGACTTGACTTACTATTGTGTGGTTTGTCTTGTCATGTACTCCTAGGCGCCCGACGAGGTTTTTCACTGACATGGTACCACATTGCATATAGGCTTGAGTCTTAGCATAACTGTTGCATACGCTTGCTAATTGTTTATTATGAAATTGATTTGTTATTATGTCTTGATCGAAGTGTGTGATTCCTGTGTATTGTGATTGATGATTGAAAAGTGTGATTGATGAATGACAAAGTGATGAAATAGTGTGAGATATGCTAAGTAAATTGTATTTGGCTACTATACGTTGTGTTGTTTCTCTCTAGTAGTTAGAAATGTGATAACTCACTCCCGGTTTGCTGTTTGTGTTTGGATCTTGTGATGATCTTGAACTTTGTGTTCGGGGGAGCAGATGAATAGGTGGATGACTATGAAGAACCTCATGCTAGAGGACACGGGAACACCACGCTCTGATAGGATGTGACATTAGGATATAGGTTCTATATTAATTGTATGAAACTTAGATGACCTTCTTTGAGCCGAGATGACTTTATTATTTATTGGGACAAGTTTGAATATGATGTAGAAGAAAGTGAATGTGAGCTTTTTACCCATTTGAAAGGCTTGTATTTAAAAATGTTTTAAAAATACTTTTAATTAATATTTGAATTTTTATTCCTTTATTAATATATATGTGAGGGGTAGAGGGTGTCACATCAACAACCTTCGATGTAATAATACTATTTTGATTTTAGCGTTAAATATTTTTCTTGTGAAAATAATTGGATTTAAATTCTTTAAAATAAATGTGTGCATTAAAAATAAATAAAATAAAGATTTATAATTACTAATTAATAATTAATGATAAGATTTAATAACTTTAAATTTTATTATGCATGTGTATGCATTAATATCAAATCACTATTTTAAATACTAATGTTTCAATTAAAGGATATATTTCTACACTGTACTTGAAAGTTGTACCGTTAACTTTATATTTTACATACATTATTAAAATTAAGAGATTGGGGATCTTTTAATTATGTTACAACATTTCATATACATACTATATGTTTGAGTTATTTGAAATAGCAAATATCATACTATAAGGGGGTTGAATAGTGTGTTAGATGAAAATGAAAGTCTTTTCACAATGAGTATGATTTTCTTAAATAGATATGTCAAACAAAATTTTGAAAGTATCATCCAATGAATGAAAACCACTTTGTTAAGAGACAGATATAGACTATCCTCCAATGCTAGTAAAATAGGTTTTCATAAAGGTTTTCCCACGTAAACTTGTGTGACAAAGTGCCAAAATAAGCAAAGAGAATACAAGTAAGATAGCTTTAGAGAGAAGTAGAAACACTAAGTTTATACTGGTTCACTCAAATTCAGCTACATCTAATTCTCTTTGTAAAGGGAGAAACTAATTCAAACTTGATTACAAACAAATATTATTTCCTACCACTCCTGACTACAGCAGTATTCTCTAGGTCACTTCTGACACACCCCTTAAACTCCCCTGAATCTAAGAATATGCAAGTATTGTTTAACACTAAGTCACTCCTGACTTTCTCAAATAACAAGGTTTAAAATAAATACACAGATTCAAAACACTCAAAGAGTGGATAAGCACTTAAGTGTGAATACAATTAGATAACATTCTAGAGTAAAGGATAACTAATTAAGCCTAGTTTAGTATCATCCAATGACTTGACAAAATCTCAGCACTTCAAATTCACTTGCTTGATTTTCTCTTCATTTTTGTGCGTTCATAGCAGTGTTTGAGTTGCCTTTTATAGATTTTACAAAAGAGATCTATTACAGGATTAGAGTCTTCTTTAATATGATCATTGCCTCACAGCTGGCGACTTATGTAAAAACACTCGATTTTTTGTAAAATAAATTAAAAAGGGTTTTATTTAAAAATAAATAGAGTTTTAGAAAAATAATGAGGCTTTTATAATTCAATAAATAAGGATAAAATAGTTTTATTAATTAAAATAATTTTTTAAAGGTAAATAAAATAAATGTGTTTTTTAGGAAATGAAAAAAATGATGTTTTATTTGTTCATTTGATAAAGAGTAAATTAGAGTTCATTTTTATAAAATAAAGTAAATAATATGCTGAGGGTACCCTACTATAAATAGAGACATATTAGGTCAATTTTTATATTTACGACACGTTTCTAAGCTCTCTTTTCCTCTCAAATTCATTTTCCTTTCTCCCTCTCCCAAAATCCTTTCTTTTCCCGCATACACTCAAACACATCCCAATAAAACTATGATCTCGAACTCATTAATCATTGGATCGTCATAAAATTTAAAAATCAGGTTTGGAACTCATTCTTGCACATCCCCGCTGTTGGGATTGGCGAAATAATCTCTTTGGTGAGAGAAATGTCCCTTGCATAAAGCTTTCTTTTTCCTGCAAATGCACAAACCTATCCTAGTAAAATTGTGATCTCAGACTGGTTAACCGTTGGATCATTGTTAAATTTAAACACCAAGGTAGGAACTCCTTTTCACACATACTCACCATTGGGATTTGTGAAATAGTGTGTATGGTGAGAGAAATTTCCCTCGCATAAAGATAGTGAAATGAAGGCTCCAATCCATTTTACTTCTCTCTAACACTTGAAAATCCTAGTAGAACAACCAGAGGAAAAGCTTGAGGAATCTTAGGGAACTGCTAGAGATGCCACTATTATTGTCGGACTACACACATAAGCCTTCTTAGAGGTAAGGGAAGATTTTATCGCAATTGGGGTTAGAATGAACATGTGTAGGAATCCTTAGAAGATTAAATTGAGATTTATTTTGGTATATTTATTGAAGTGTAATTATTCTTTTACAATTTTAATTACAATATTGTTGTGTTTGATGGACCAATTGATGTCCTAATGCAAATTGGTTGATAAAATTAAGTGCTCTTGGTGTTTTCGTGTCTTTGACCTATGATTTTTATTCCTTTGATTTTGATATGATTATGTGAAATTTTTTTAAGGGGTTTTACTCTCCATGTTGTGAAAATCATTTTTGTATAATTTGTTTGTGTTGGACAAGATTTACTAGGTTAGTGTGATAAATTGTTATATTGGGATCATGAAAATGTGATTGAAATTATGTTTAAGTGATAAATTGAATATGTGATGAATTGTGAGATACATGTGTATTGAGATATTATATGTATTGAATTGAGGCTATGAACTGTGCAATCACACAATTGTAAGACCCTTTAAGAGCGACAAGTTTTTGTGCGACGAGTATTGTGATGAGATCCACTGTGGGAACCCGACGAGTTAAATCATTTTGAGGTGCAACGAGTTAAAATGATTTTGAAAACAATTGAGTAGTTGTGTATATTGCATAGTTCATAGGTAAAGTATGTGTTTGTACCATGTATATATTAATACTGTGTGATGTGTATATGATTCATGAGGTGTGATTGAGATTGTAACATGTTGTTTTGAAATTATAACATTGTGATTGAGATTGAGTGTATGTGATAAATTCAATATGTGTTGGATTGTAAGATACATGTGTATTGAGATATTGTGTGCATTGAGTTGTGAGCTATGAACCATACAATCACATGACTATAAGACCCTTTATGGGCAATGAGTTAATGCACGACAAGTATTGTGATGGGAACCATTGTGGGAACCCAACGAGTTTAATCACTTTGAGGGGCGACAAGATAAAATTATTTTGAGAACAATTGAGTAGTCGTGTGTTTTGTAAAGTTCATAGATAGAGTTTGTGTGTTAAAACGTTTTCTAGGTTGGACTTGAATCAAGAGGGAGGGGCCCTGACTCTTTCGAGTCTAGGCCTTGAGGGTAAATACACCCAGTTTGAGTGTGTCTTTAAGCCTGTACCGATCCCCCATGGTTGGAGCATTCTCACAAAATAATGTGACCCTGACTGGTCTCCCTATGATTTTACCTAGTGAGAGTGACCTAACTTACCAGTGTGTGGTCTGTCTTGTCATGTACTCCTAGGCACCCGATGAGGTTTTTCACTGACATGGTACCACATTACATATAGGATTGAGTCTTAGTGTATCTATTGCATAACGCCTATGTAATGAATATTGTGACTCGTTACATGATGGTGGATAATGAATTGTGTGATTGTGAGACATTGTGGTGTACTTGAGATGTGTTATTCTGAACACGTGATTAATGTGAAGGTGTGGAATGTGGTTGTGTGATTAAATCCTTGGGACAAGTGATGTTACGCAATTAGTTGTAAGATGATGCAAATTGTGCTAAGTTGAGTTTATTATACTTATATTAGATATATGTGATTTTGCTTATCTCTATCTGTTTAGGAGTGTGATAACTCACTCCCTATGTGTTGTTTGTGTTGGGATCTTGTGATAATCTTGAACCTTGTGTTCATTGGAGCAGATGGTTAAGTGGATGACTTTGAAGAACCTCGTGCTAAAGGACGCTAAGACACAATGCTCTGATAGGATGTGACATTTGGGGCATGAGTTTTTATTTCAATTGCATGATGTTGTAAACATTTTTTTTACTTTATTTTATTCCACTGCTTAACATGAGTTCTTTTGTAAACTTGGACAACCTTATTCTGAGTCGAATATGTTTTTAATAAGTTTTATTTAGTAATAATGAAGTGAATGTGACCTTTTTACCGACGTGAATTTGTTTATGTGATTTGAATAAAATTGGTTTAATTAAATTCCATTTTTTATATGCTTTTCTTATTTATATGTATGTCGAGGTAGAGAGTGTCACAACTTGTGTAACATGTCTCTTGCTTGGAGAGAGAAAGAGATTGAATAAATGTACATATAATTGCAGGTGCACCTCTTTCCACCAATAACGACCTCTGAGGAATATGCTCTTCTGATTTCTTCTATTCTCATATATTTTTTCCTTACATAGTTGAAATTCAATTGTTAACATTGAAAATAAGAGAGGCAAAGCGAATGTATAAGAAAGTTAGTATGGACACTTATCTTTTTTGCTAATGTGAATCCTGTACATGATTGGACGTCACTTATACTTAATATAAAATGGTTTGTGTAAGTGAATAAGTCCATTGGACACGATTATAAAGACACAATATATAGACACTAATTTTCACAAATGATTGGATGCTTATTTACAAGAGTGTGTTGGTGCTGAATATAACTCTTTAAAAAACAAATTCCAATTAGGAATGGACGATCACTAGTAAGAGCATAGGATAGAGTATCATTATCACGTGCTCATATATAGTAAGTCATGTTCACTTAAGAGTAAACCATTAGTCCATCAATAATTAATATCTTTGTAATCATCAAAATATTTGGTATGAAAGGATTGTTCAATTATGAAACATTGGATTGCTCAGACCGAACATTATTGTGGAAGGCTTAGTTAGGGGGGGCATTTATACTGTATATATATTAAACAATTAAGAATATGTATGGAGGGGTTGTATTAGAGTGGGAATGCAAGATTCACTCATTGAAAAATTCTTTATAAATATGGATTACCTTTGAGACCGCTTGAATTTGACAAGGGTATAAAAATGTCCAGATTTACCAATCTCTTCTCAAAATAAACATAAGGTTTAATTATGTTGTATGTCTCTCAAATTAGGGTCTATTTATTTTAGTCCTTCATAAAAACTTATATTTTTAATTCTTAAATTTTAAAAATATTCTTTTTAGTTCCTTTGGAATAATTCCAAGGACTAAATATAAATCTTAAGAGACTAACACTACTATATAAATTATATCTAACATTGCCAAAACTGCATCGATTATTAAATAACTGATGTTGAAAAAAGTATTATGGCATTTTTGTAAAAAAAATAAATTATCTTGCATACATCGATTATTTGAATAACCGATGTAAAATTACACATCTGACATCAATTATACATATAATTGATGTAGTAAAAACTATTATTTTACATCAAGTCTTAGTAGATATTTTCTAGATTCTCGATCCAAAACCTTTCATTCACACTGAAAACTTCACACCACCACAACCATGAGTAGCCACTTGCCTAGACTCAAATGCCCTAGCTTTTTTCCCATTTCAAAGTTGTCGCCTCTCGCAACCGCTTCGAGATGGGAAATGTCAACCCAATGTAACATTGTTTAAGGCATTAAAAGTTAAGCCTATTGCTCAACGACCTCGTCTTCACAGTTTGAATCTCCATATGTAACACAGAGGAGGTGCCCACCAAGGAAATCTTATATCTCTTATGCTTTTTGGCCTAGTAAAGGAAGTTATCAATAAAGGTATCATGTGCACATTGGCCAATTTCAACCTATCACTCTTCCTAGAAGTCCTTAGACATCATCACATTCTTCGTATGTTGATGACATAATGGTGTCTTGTAGAGGCACTACTAGCAATCATTAAAGTGCTTCTTCACAACTATGGGCAAGCCTCTAAACAATTCTTGTATCCTAAAAAATGCAGGTTCTATGTAGGTAAAATTTCTCCTACCAAATCTAGTGTTATCCAAAGAATTTTGGGTTTCCCTAAAGGAAGATTTCCTTTCCCCTATTTATAGGTCCCTCTTTTTAAAGGAAGGGTTAAGTGAGCTTGGTTGCAACCAATTGTAGACAAAATTAAAGCTAAATTAGCATCTCGGAAGGGACATGTTATATCCATCATTGGGCATGTTTAATTTGTTAGACAAGTGACCTCAGATATCTTAAGAAGGGGGGGGGGGGTTGAATTAAGATATCACAGACTTTTCTTAATTAAAAAATTCTACTTTGATTTTAATCCAATTCCCAAGATTTCTTTCAAAAATGAACTCCTAAATAATTATGCAAATTAATATTACTGAATAGAAACAATAAGCAAAAAGCAATAAACAATAAAAGAGTTTAAGGGAATAAGGATTGCAAACTCAAATTTATATTGGTTCGGCCACACCCTTGTGCCTACGTCCAGTCCCCAAGCAACCCGCTTGAGAGTTCCACTATCTTGCAAAAGCCTTTTACAAGTTCTGAACCACACAAGGACAACCCTTCCTTTGTGTTCAGATTGCTTTACAACAAGAGACTCTCGGTCTCTTAATCCCTTTTGAGAAATAGAATGAAGAGAAGAAGAAATCTCTCTTGAAAGAGATAGATTGAGCAATTGAGCACTCAAATAATTCCTTATTGAATTACAAGTGTATTGGCCAAGGAATTTTTAAGAGGATAAGATGATTTTGCTTTTTGAGAGGATAAGACCTTTTTATTCTAAAAAACTCTCTAAGCAAATTCGTGTTCCAAGTCACATATAAATAGACCTTTGATGACCATGTAAAAACCATTTGAACAGATGTAACCCTTGGAAATAATTTTCTGAAAATCTCCTCTGGTAATCGATTACAAGACTTGTGTAATCGATTACAGGCTTTAAAATTTTGAATTAAAACATTCAATAACTGCTGGTAATCGATTACCATCCATGTGTAATCAATTACACAGTGTAAAATTTGAATTCAAATTTCTAATAGCTATTATAAATAATTTTGGCCACTGGTAATCGATTACATCCTCTGGTAATCGATTATCAGAGATTAAATCTCTTGAAAAAGACATTTTAGCTTAAATTTCTTGGTCAAACCTCTTGTTGTTTCAATTTGGAATTCCCTCCCTAAATCACTAGAGATCTTCTTGATGATGTATCTTGAATCTCTTGGATTTTTGTCTTGATCTTAACTTAAGAAGCGTATGTTCATATGGCATCAATACATCATGATCATATGGCATCATCAAAGCATCAAAGTCAAAGTCTTTGCTTCTACATAATTCGTTAGGTTAGTTATTTTGGGCATGTTGGTATATTCCTTTCATGTATAGGCCTGGTCCATTTCTTTGTTCAAAATGATAGACACATGGATGCTCTTTTGAGATTCCCACTCACTTAGGGTTTTTATTTGGACAAAATTAACTACACCTAGTCGGGTACCTTTTGTGAATGTATGAATACAGGGTTTTGATGATGCCAAAGTAGAATCAAACAAGGTTGCTTCAACAAACATTCAAAGGTTAAGCATTGCTTTAAGATTAATACAAGGTTACTTCACCAAACATTCAAAGGTTAAGCATTGCTTCAAAATTAATTCAAGGTCAAGTAAACAAGATCAAGAAAAAGATAAGGCCTCAAACAATCTCATTGGTTGATCAAGCTTTTGCCTCAAAACACATTGTTTCCAACATCCATGGCTCTGTTAATCGATTACCAGGCAGTTTAATTGATTACTAGAAGACAATTTTGAAAATCAACTTTTAGAAGGGTTTTGAAATTTGAATTTAAAAGCTGTAATTGATTACCATTGATGTGTAATCCGTTACCAGCAACGGAACTCCTGAAATTCAATTTGAAAAGTTATGACCCTTCAAAATATAACAATGTAATCGATTACTAGAAACCTGTAATCAATTACCAGTGAAGAATTTCAGAAAAAGCTTTTTGAAAAGACACATCTCTTCAAACCATTTTTGAAAAGGCGCAATGGGCCTATATATATGTGTGTCTGACTTCAAAAAGCATGAGAGAGATATTCTAAAAGAACTTAATTGCCAAATGCTTTCTCAACAACTATTGGGAAAACACTTGCAAATCTATTGAGAATTCATCTAGGAACTTCAAATTGTATTATAATCTCTAAAAGAGATAAATTCCTCTAGGATCTTCAATTTGTATCATCTACTCTAAAGGAGAGAAATCTTTTTGTTCATCTCAGAAAGTCAGTTGTAATCAAGAGACTAGTTGTCTCTTGGATTGTGAGAGTTGTAATCAAGAGACGGGTTGTCTCTTGGAGAATCTTGAACACAAGGGTGAGGGATCCCAAGATGTGTTCAAAGTCTGTAAAGGATTTACAGAGATAGTGGAAAATCTCAAGTGGGTTGCTTGAGGACTGAACATAGGCACGGGAAGTGGCCGAACCAGTATAAATTGAGTTTGCATTTCTCTCTTCCCTTATCTCAGTTATTTTATTGTTGATTATTTTATCTTACACATTTAAAGAACATCGATTAAATTGATTGTTGCTTCTTCTTCTGCATTTTGAGCCTATCATTCAAAAAGGGGTTAAAAGTTTGTTAGTGGGAAATTTTGTAAGACTTAATTCACCCCCCCCCCCCCTCTTAAGTTATTGAAGCCACTTGTCCAACACCTTCTTTTACTATTATTCCACAAAATCAATATGCTTGCAAACACTATTTTATATTGATAAAGGTTAGCTTTAATCCAAAAGTGCTTTGGCTAAGGAAGACTCTATTTGAAACCTGGGGTATCTTATTGGACACAATTGGTTCCTCCTTCTTCCTTGGTTAGAACAACTTGCATATAATTTAAATTTGAAATTATGGTTGTTGGTGCTTGTTGTTGTTAGTGGCTCATGACTTCTCCTTTCTCCAACATAGTCATAAGTTTGCTTGTTCAGAAAAAGTGAGTCTTTGTCATTTTTCTAAATTGTTGCAAATTTCTTTAAGATTTCTTTTCTTGTTCTTGGTTGCCTTGTATGTATTGTAATTGCAGTTGGTGAGTAGCTCTTTTTTTATTCAAGATACTCTATGTCTACATAAGATCTTGTAACTTTAGATGGCAATGCCTCATCACACTGTTGCATGTCGTCTTCCTCAGAGCTTTTGGTGTGTGCTTCTAAACTATGTAGACACGCATCTTTTCATTGTTCTCTTTTGTAATGCATCTTTTGATGATTTTTAAGTTATGTGTATCTTCTAATATCTACCCCTTGACTTGATTTACCTCTAAAATCCTTCTTCTAGTCATATGCAACTTATAACATCTGCACTTTGACATAGAGTTCATGATTGCCCTTCTACTTCTAGTTTCTTGCTTCTAAAGTGGGACAAACTTCAGATTTAAGATTCCTTTACTGTAAGTCAATGTTTCACACCTTTCTTCATGCTTCTTGATTAATTCTTGTCTATTAAAATAAATAAAGGAAAACCATTAGTAACATAAATCTAAGGGACTTAGAATTTGTTTTTTAAAAGTTTGTTGTCATTAAAATATTTTAACTCAAAAAGAGTTATGCTTCAATGGGTAACTATCATGATTTCCACTAACCCATGGATTTTTAGGAACCACGTTCCACATTGTTACAAGAATCCTTTTTACCTTTTCTCTTTAGGTTATGACCAAGTATTCTTTCCATAAGTCATGTTAGGCTTAACCCCGAGCATTCTCTAAACTCCCATGTCTAGGAACTACACCCATGTATTCTTTTTACAAGTCTATTTAGGCTCAATAGGCTTTATAAAGATCTATAAGAAAAACATAATTCTAGACTATGGTCTAGGTATAATAACTTATAGTCTAAATGCTCACATAATATTTACAAGTTTTATAAAAAAAGTTCTTTTGAATGCTTGCAAAATAAATATGGCTTAGTAAGTGTAGTTATAAGATCTCTAAAACTTGAACTTTGTATCTTTTATACTCTTAAGGCTTTTATAGATGATGTAGAGAAATAGTTATCAAGAGCTTCTTCATCTTAAAAATAACACTCTTGTTCTAACACAAATATTTTGATAAATTGTATAGCTTATTTCCTCCTTCTTTTCTCCTTCTATACTTTATATACATAGTAGTTGGATGTTTCCTACTTTGTGCTTTTGGTACATTGACTTCATCAACAACATTATCTTGTCAATTCTATTTTTATGTCAAGTATGTTCTTTAAGGTATGAGAGTTGGTAAACTCTTTTTCTTATCTCTTCTTACTAAGACCAAGACTAAGAGGTTGTTTGGTTGAAGAGAAGAAAATACTATTCAAGAAGAAATTTAAAAAAATAGCATGAGTCCCACATTTCTTTCTCTCGACTTTAATTCAAATATTTTTTTCTCAATTCTCTACCACACAACCAATCAATCCCTAAGATTGAATTGTAGTAAACATCAATTGACTTATATATCTTTAAGATAATTGAAGTTCTTGATTGTGTTCTTATTAGATGAAACTCAAAAATGTGCTAACAAACAAAACAAGCTATAATCTACCTTTTTTTCAACATATGATTGAATAGTTTGTAGTACAAAGAAATTATTAAACTTTATCACAAATAAAGGCAGAGACACATTAAGGGTGTTGGAGTACAAGTATGAGGTGAAGTCCCACATTGTATAGGAATGGGAAGGTTGAACACCATATAAGTGAAGACAAGACCTATAAACCTAAGCCTTAAGGTTTTGGGTTAAAGTGTGGTGTCAAGTTCAGTTATGTGGACTTAAATGAGCATATGTCAATGTTGGCCCATTAGGAGATAATGGAAATCCTATTAGGTTAATACACTATAAGAAGGCTATGGCCTATGGTCCCCAATATACCGAGCCATCACATATAATTTCTCTTCTCCCCATCTAAAGAGTTACGAAGGTCCTATTAAGGAATAAACAGGTTCCGATTGAGGAAGAATCATGAAGTCATCGGTTACCTACAGATTAAGATTCCGTTGTGTTTGTTTGATCAATCATTATGGGTCCAGATATTCCTAAAACTCTTATTGATAATCTAACATAATGCGTTTCTGGTGATTATTTGTATTTTATAAGGATTCGCTAAAATTCCAACAAGTGGTATCAGAGCCACCATTATTATTGGATTATTGAGATTTAAAGTTATTTGATTCTAATTATACCTGGATTGCTTTGGTTATATGAATTCAATTTTTTTTTTGGAACAACACATATTAATTGTTGGTAAATTCAAATATTACCATATTGGATATTTGATTTAAATTTGAGTGTATTTTATTTTTTGGCATTTTTATTTGGTTTTGTGAACGACTTCTCTTGATAGCTACTATTCATAATATATATAAGGAAGTTTTTGGGCATGCAGTTTTTGTTTTTTGTTTTTGGATAAAAAAGGGGGAAAAGTTATATAAGGGAGTACATAATGAAAATGTCTAACTTGACATCAAAACTGAAATCACTTAGGATAGAGCTTGGTGAAGACCTGCTCGTGCATTTAGTTTTGATCTCACTTCCTCTACACTTTGGGCAAGTGAGCTATAACACTCAAAATGACAAATGGTCCATTAATGAGCTTATATCTCATTATGTGCAAGAGGAAGAGAGACTCGAGAAAGACAAATATGAAAGTGATCATTTAAGCTTGACCTCTCATAATTAAAAAAAAAATAGGAGTGCTCTCAGCAAAAGAAACAAAAGAAAGATGAGAATTTACTTGCTACTTCTACAAAAAATCTCGACACATGAAGAAAGAGTGTCCAAGGTACGCTGCATGACGTGTAAAGAAAGGTAAATCTCTTGCTCTTATTTGTTTTGAAGTTAATTTAGTAGTAACATATCCTTACCATTTATTTGCATATCTAGTGATTTTTTTTAATTAAATTGATTGACACGATATATTGTCAACATAATCCCTATTGTGAAAATTGATTTGATTAAAATTACATAGATTTTTGTATAAAATTATTTATGCGAATTGTGTTCGGCCTAAAGAAAGACACAATTTGGCCAAATAATATTTTGTACATGTAATGATAAATGTGTGTCAATTATAAGGTTTTTCATGTGAATAATAGTCGGTCCAAAGAAAGACTATTATTTGACAGAATTTATTGTCAATATTTGATTATTGAGAGTACCAATTACAAATTAATTTCTCTAGGAATTAATGTTGTGTTAGGTATCTTGTGCAAAAAAATTACATGTCTGTTATATCTATTTTTATATAACTAAATTATATGTGAAAGTTGTGTAATTTTAAGACCTCCCATTTATTATATTAAATTGTCTTGTATTTTTTGTTAAATTGATTGAAACAACATGTTTCCAAAGTAACCTCTATTGCATAAGTTGATTTGATTAAATTTACATGGATGTTGCATTGAATTATTCATGTGAATTGTGTTCGGCCCAAAGGAAGACACAATTTGGCAGAATAATTACATGCTTGTGATGGTAAACATGTGGTGATTATAAATAGTGTGATTTTACATGTGAATAATGAAATGTTCAAAGATAATCATTATTTGACTGGAGTAATCATCATATAAGTTTTCCATCTGAGGATATTGCATAATTTTTTATTTTTAGAAAAGAAACAAGAAAACAAGATAAAGAATTTCCTTGTTGCTTTTGTAGGATGACACAAATAAAAAAACGGAGTCCCAATTGCACTATTTAGTGTGAGAAGAATGATAAAATTCTCATTTTTTATTTGTTTTAAAGTTAATTTAGTTTTGTACCGAATGATGTTAGTTGGTAGATTTTGGTTCTACTACTCACAAAAGCATGTCTATTAGATGCTACCTATGGATTCATCCGCCAAGTGATAGTGAAAGATTCTTCAATGTGGGGATGACATAAAGTTGCAGTTGAAGCTATGAGAACTTTTATGTTGCTTTAAAAGGCTCACTTTCATTCGAATTTGGTTGAGATATATATTGAGCTATTTATTAAACCAAATTTTATTTTTAATTTGGACAAATTCAGTTATTTTTGTTCAATTAGAAATAATAAAGTTAGCCTCTCGTGTGATTCAAATGTTGTAAGTTATGATTTCTTTTATGGATATATGAGTGTTCCTATTGCAAACAATTTTGGGTGGTACAAAACTTAAAATTAAATGAGAATTTGGTTACTTTATAACATAAATGCTTAAGTCATATCTCTTAATGCAGAATTTGGATGTTTGTGTTATATGAAATTTTGGATCTTTTATATTAGTTGGACCTTATAGTCTATATTGAGTATATAAAGGGAAAATAAACAAACAAAATGGAATTCAAGTGCTGAAAGAAATAAGGATGTCTTAGAACTAATACATGCATATATTTGTGTTTTATTCCTTATGGATTCATGGAATGAACAAATGTATTTTATGTTTATAGATGATTCATCTTTATTTAATTATGAGAAGTTTTGGCTTCTAGACATTTAGTCTTTCAAAGTTGAAGTTGAACTTCAACTAGGAAAGAAAATTAAGGTTGTCAAATCTGACCGTGGGGGATACTATGGTAGATACGACATAAGGTGCAATGTTTGGAGTCCCCTATATGTTTTCTTCAATAATTGTGAAATTGTTCTACAACATATAATGTTAGGTAAACCTACCATAAACAAAGTTGTAGAATGATGAAACTAGACTTGCATAGATATGTTAAGAAGTTTGATTCTTCTCTGTTAAAGTTGCTTTGGGGAAAGACATTAAAGAATGCAATTTATATCTTTTTAGGGTACATTAAAGTAGTCACTAAGAATCCCTGTAGGTGTGAGCCAAGGAAATCCTTACATTAGGCATATGCACATTTGGGAATGCCCAGCTGAAGCAATGCCTTATAGGCTGCATGAAGGTAAGTTGGACTTAAAGATAATTAGTTACAATTTTTTAGTTACATTTAAAGCTTTCACATATATAAGTTTTAAAATCTCACTTTAAGATCATGTTTGAAATGTGCAAGACTCCTTGAGGAAATTGAGTTTGGAGGGGAAGGAAACATAAGGAGTGTTATCTTTAAAGAATAACTTGTTATTAATAATAGATAAGTCTTTGTACTTACCATTGTTCAAGAAATAGATATGGTAATTAAATAATGATGTTACTCATAACATTATTAAAAGATAATACAACATTGAGTCTCTCTCTCAAGCACCATCTAAAGTTCAAACTCAATAGCCTCAAGAAGTGTCATTAAGAAGATCCACTAAGGAAAGGGAAAATGTAACTTGATATGATTATGTCATATTTCTTGAAGAACATGAATATGACATTAGGTTGATTGAGAAGGTCTAATTGACCTTAGTCAAGTCATGTTGTACTCTAACTCTCAAGTGGATTAATGACATAAATGATGTAATAAAATTGATGGTTGAACATGACATTTGGGATGTCGTCAAATTGCTTGAAAGTGTGAAACCCATAAGTTGTAGATAAATATCTATAGTCAAAAGGGATTCAATGGGTAATATTGAGATATATAAAAAATTTCTTGTCGCCAAAAGTTTTACAAGAAGGAAGACATTGATCACAAAGAGACTTTCTCTCTGATTTCTTAGGACTATAATGACACTGTAGATCATTTTGATAATTGTTTTGCATAGATGGTAGTAAAAATTATGTTTCTAAACAAAAACATTGATGAAACACTTTATACGGTGCAACCAGAAAACCTTGTTTAACATGATCTAAAGTTTATGGTATGCAAACTAAAGAAATTCATTTATGCTTTTAAACAAGTCTCTCATCTATGGTATTACAAAGTTCATCAAGATTATCTCTTATGGTGTTGAGGTAAATTTGGTTGATGATTGTGTGTGCTAAAAGTTCAGTGGGAGTAAATTTATTATTTTGGTATTATATGTTGATAACATCCTACTATCATCATACGATTTATTGTTGCAAAACAGATATATTGCAATTTATCATGTTTTCTGAAGTTTATTTTTTATTGTCATAAAACAATTTTTTGTGGGAGTCCTAAGGTGATATATGAGTAAACTTGGTATGCAACACTAGAAAGTAGTAAAGCACATTATGTGTTAATTGAAGAGAACAAGAAACTACATGTTTTCACATCGATAGTCTAGAAGTTTAGAGATCATTGGGTATTCTAACTTCAATTTTTTCGGAATGTCTTAATAGCAATCACTCCACATAAGGATCCACATTTAACCATGTTGGTGGAGTTAATATTTTGCTATGAGACATCATACTAGAATTTATGATTGCTAACTTATTGTAACTGGCTTGCCTGTTATCGCCAACATTAAGTAGCCGTCAGATGTTTATTGGGACAATATCTTAGCAGTCTTATTAAGGATTCAACCATGTAAAAGTTTGTTGACATCAAGTATTTGGTTGTTAAATAAAGAATTCAAAAAATATAGATTTGTATAGAACATATATGAACTCATTTCATGCTAGTCGATCCACTTACTAAAGGTATGACACTTAATGTTTTTCATGTGCACACTGCTCATATGGGCGTAATTCCTGATCGTACCTTAGTTTAGTGAGAGTCTTACTTATGTTCTATATCTTATGGTTTACAAACATTTTGTTGTTTGGATTTTTTGCAAAAATAAAGTTGAAATTTATCATTTCATTATCAGCTTGTTTTGTTTTAATATGTATGTTGTGTTTGGATAGATCTCTATAAAGAATAAAGTTTGGACCAGTTGGAAATAGGCATGACTAAGATCACATTGCATGTAATTTCCATATTGTTTATCCATATTGACCTATGTCATTGAGTGTACTGATGTGGTAGTCATTGGGGTCTAGTTACATTGGTTGTAGTGACGAAAACCACAATGATTTCATTATTGATATATGAGATGAACCAAGTTGTTAAGGTGGAAGTCTAAAGGTAAATAACATACAGATGCACACTTAAGGACTTTTGATGTCATTGTTACAATATGTAGCCCAAGTGGGAGATTGTTGGAATTGTCTATTCCAAAAATTAATGTTGGCTAATATTATAAGATAATTATATAAGTTATTTATCATTATTGGGTTTTATTTTATGTGATCAAATTAAGTGAGTCTGTTAGACAACTAAATCAGATGATATGAACTTAAATGAACAGATGTCAGTGTTGGTCTATTAGGGGATAACGGGAATCCTATTAAGGCTATGGTCTCCAATATACTGAGTCATCACATATAGTTTCTCTTCTTTCCATCTAAAGAGTTACGAAGATCCTATTAAGGAATAAATATGTTCCGATTGAGGAAGAACCATGAAGTCACTGATTACCTACATATTAAGATCCGTTGTGTTTGTTTGATCAATCATTACGAATTCAGGTATTCCTAAAACTGTTATTAATAATCTAACGTAATGTATTCTTGATGATTATCGTTATATTATAAAAATCTCCTAAAATTCCAACATGACTCCCTTACATGATTTTTTTGACTCCATCCCTAACCACAAATTAACCAGTCTTATATCTTATTTATATCATTAGAATTAAGGGTTAAATTGTTTTAAACCTAACATCTTTCAAATTAAAAATATATAAATTATGAAATAATTTTTATTTAGAAATTTAATTTTAAAATATTTTTTTTAAAATAATTTCTATGTAAGGTATACCGATAATGTAATACTCCTTTGCTAAACTCTTCACTCGAAGAAAAGAAAAGGTTTACCCAAATATCTCATGGCGCAGTCATGACCACATAAAATACAAACTTTTATGGTCAATTAAAAAATTGTTGCTGAATCACACCTGGTCCCAACTTTAGAGTCAACGATAGCAATTATTTGCTCAAGAATTAAAAAGAAAATGACGCTAACTACCAACTACAGTAGTCAGATATTAAACCACTCATTTTGCTTCAGAAAAGGCTTTATTTACATTAGGATACCACTCATCACATTTTTACTTTTTGAGAAAAAATAAAGATTTTATTTTTTGAAACATATTTCCATCCTATCTTACATCAACCCTGATGACCTGATGATCTCATTGCATAATGCTGCAATGTTACTTAACAAAGCAAAAGACAAAGTAAGATCTCCCTGGTTTACCCTCTCATTGGAAAGTCATCTTAGACAAATATCCATCAATTAGGATCTACTTGGTTAAGATTATAGAAATGGAAGATTTTTTTTAATTAAAGTGTAAAAAATGTGGGATTTACTTGGAATTCATACTATTTCTTTTCAATTTTAATATTTTTTTCCTCTTTCCCTCAACTAAACACAGAATTAAAAGAAAGTAAAAGTTAACCAAATAAACAATAAGGAATATTTCATTTATCGGCAACAATTAAAAAATTTAAAATTCATAATTAGGTACTTAATATCATATAATAGATATAATTTATTTGACAACACACTTAATTAATAAAAAAAATAAGTTTGATTATCATATAATATATCTTTAAAGACAAAAGAATTAATCCCATAAATACAAAGGACTAAAACTTATAAGTTACCTAACTACGATGATTAAAAAATAATTAAATACTTAACAACATTTTATATTTTATTGAATATTTTAAACTATCTCTAAAAATTACTATTTATCATTTTTTTATAAAATTATATTTATATAATTAAAATATATAAAATAAGATAATTGATGTAATACAAAATATTATAAAATAAAATATAGTTACAACCTTTTAATTTTCATGTTACAACTTTATAAAATTTTCTAATTTTTTTTCTTTGAGTTTGAGTTGCATTACCCTCAGCCTCATTCCACTGCTCCACTACTTCTAAGTACAGTGGTAAAGTGACTCTCTCTCTCTCTCTCTGTCAAGATTTAAGCAACTTTTTAATGTTTTCCTTTTCCAAGCTCCTGAATGCTGAATGGCTTTTTCTCCCATTCATTTATCTGGATTGTGTTTTTGCCTCCATTCAGTCCTCTGGCTTGAGCTGACACACTCTTTTGCATTCAGCATATTATCTTAACCTGTTCCCCACCGTGTTTCTGGATTCATATCACGTGGGGGTTCTGACATTTTTGTAGTTTCTTTGCTGTCCTGGTACCTCCCCTTCAAGTTCTTCTCTCTTTTTTATCTCCTTATCAGCTTTTTCAAGTTATTTTGGTTTCTCATCAATTAAGAAACTCACCTAAAATATAAAAGAAACAAGATTGTGTTGCTTTTCTATCTTTTCTTTCCCTTGTTGTGGTTCTCGTGTACCTTACACACTGCTGCACAGTGCTTTTTATGAAGGCTTTTAAGTGCTTATCGGTTCCTCTTTGCTAACTTTCTTCTCTGGTGAAGTGAAGCCATATCTGTGCGAATTGACATTCTGATGCTGCTGTTGAGACACTGTTGAAGTGGGGTTGTTTTGTTTGGATTGGATTCTTTTGCACTCTGATCCTTGTTGTGTGTGTGTGCAAGTCAAGTCATGGAGTCTTGGAGCTATGTTGCTGAGGAGAAAGGGTATGTCTCCAGTGAGGCACTATCACCTCCCAACACACTTGAGAGAAGCAAAGGTTCCTGTTTTGGTTGGGAACTGAAAACCCCATGTAGTTTTTCCAATGACATGTTGGGTTTGGGCCAGCAAAACGTTGAGGATCAAGGTTTTGGGGAGTTGGGTTTTCCAGGAATGTTGGGGAAGCAGTTGTGCGGTGATGATCCTAATCCTATTGGTGCTGTTCAGAGCAGAAAGGTGGATGATGTTGTTGTTGACTGCAGAATCACTAGTCCTAGTCCTGTTGTGGCTGCCCCAAATGGATTTTCTTCAAGGGAGGACTTCAATTCCAAGCTTTCAAACGCTCTGGTGGACTCTAATGGTGGAAATTCACTCATTGATTTGAAGCTGGGTTGGTTTGCTGACCATGGAGATGCCATGGTTCCAACATTTTCCAAGGGAGCCCCCATTTTGTCTTCTTCCGAGTTGTCGACGCCACCAAAGAGGGTGAGAGCTTCGGGGGCGCATTCTCAGACTGCTTACTGCCTAGTCTATGGCTGTAACAAGGATCTGAGTGGTTGCAAAGACTACCACAAGAGGCACAAAGTTTGTGAGGTTCACTCCAAGACTTCCAAAGTTATAGTGAATGGCATTGAACAAAGGTTTTGTCAGCAATGTAGTAGGTTGGTCAATCTTCCAAGTTTTCATTTTCACATCTTTTTACTTGCAGATTTGACCCTCTCAAAGGCTTACCTCCTTTTTCACACAAAATGGAAAGTTAAATTGTGATTATTTGCCTCCAAAATTGCATGCCATGAGTTTCAAAAGCTTTTACATGATTTTTTCTTTCACCCTATGTGGTTATGCCTTACCATAATACCATTCTTTCCCAAATTATATTCCTAACTGTTTCTCCAGGTTACTTTTAATCTGCCTTATTGGGGAAAAAAAAAGGTTGGTTTAACCAATTTTCTAATATTTCAGGTTAATGATATTTGGGCTCTTGGATATGCTTCTTGAGCTAAACAGATCTATTCCTTTTTGGGTCCTACTTCTGACTGTAGTTTTTTTGTTCCACAAGTTTTTCTGCTTCTGATTTTCTAAAATAGACAACCTTGAAATAAGAGGCTGTATGGTTATGGTATATAGCGCTGCTGTAATGTTTAGCTTACTATCCAGGTTTCATTTGCTGGCTGAATTTGATGATGGTAAGCGTAGCTGTCGTAAACGCCTTGCAGGCCACAATGAGCGTCGAAGAAAGCCACAAGTGGGTATTCACTCTGGAAAAGCTGGGAGGTTGCTTCAGCCATATGCTGGTAATTACTTATTTCTGAAATTGTGTTATGATAAAGCTTCTCTCTTAAGTTCCATCCTTCTTGGCAGTACATGAAGATGCATCTATTTCTTTCCTTGATTACTTTTCCATCATATTTGCTGAAGTTAAAAACTGATTATGGAATTGCTATAACTTACTAATCCTTCACAACTCTTGTTTAACTGCTTGATTATGAAAGATACAGAAATTGAAGCATAGCAAAATATATTGGTTCGCTTTCATAGTTCATTTCCACCTTTGCAAAGAGTTTCTCTATTATATATGCCCATACAAAATAAAATAAAAAAAATAGTCAAATTATGTTCACTTTTGTAACTTTTCAATTTTTTGAGATTATTTCTGGTGAGTTCTGTAGCGCATTTGTTAGACAGGTTTCTGTGAAGTTTCGATTTGATGCAATGTCTTTGTAAACTCACTTTAATCATGTGATAGCTCCCCATTATATGCACTGTAATTTTCCTTATCTTAAATTGTTATTTTCTTGAAGAAATATATTCATAGATGTGTTCATATTCTCAAACCCCCACCACCAAATAAAAGAGAATAACACATGCTGCTTTTTGAATGTTGATTGACACTGGATGTACATATACAGCATGTGCTGGTTAGGCGCCAGTCTTTAATAGTTGTCATTTTTTTCTGAATGTTCTTTTCCTCTGATATTCTCCCACATGTGCTGATTTTCTGCCATTCTTTATCTATTTTCTTTTTCTCTGTAACCTATATAGCTTTATTTTGGATTCCTTGGTTTCATGGTGAATGTGAACCATAAGTGACTTATACAAAGAGAATATTTGTGTCATATCTGAAGGAAATGATTTTCAGTCACTGTACATAATCATGCTTGAGTGGTACATTTTGTTCTAAGAATAAAGTTATCTGTTTATGACCAATGACTAACTCACCTTATTACTTAATAAAATCTGTATTGTTCTTGCAGATAGCAGATTCCAGGAGACCATGCTAACATCGTCTTTTATCTGCCAAGAGATACTCCCCAGTGGAGTCTTGTCTTCTGAGAAATATGGAGCAAGTGACATGTGGAGACCTATCAAAGCTGAAGACAGCACCGGTTTTACTTTTAGGCCCCTTTCTTCTATTCCTATTACCAATGGACATCCTCAGTCACGATCTTTATTTCCTTCGTATAGTGGAAAACAACTTCCATTTCTTCATGAAAATGGTGCTACATCTGCCACAGGAAACATCTTCTCTGAAAACAATAACCAATATAATCCTCCTTCCCTCGGTGGCCAAAGTTCCGGGTCACAATCACTATTCCAGGACAGCTCCTTAGGAAGGGAGGACTTCAATGTTTTCGACACAGAATCAGCTGTTCAAGGACTATCAGGAATTTCTGACTCTGGCTGTGCTCTCTCTCTTCTGTCATCTCAATCCCAGAACTCTTCGGGCCAATCATCAGGGATTCCCATTGCTCACCCGATGGTTATTCCAAGCAGCCACAGCCATTACAACATGAGTCGGGTTTCTGAAAAGATGATAGGAATAAGTTCACAGGCTTCAAGTGGAGTGTCAGATAGGTTTCCACCTGAATTCAATCCTGTAGATGGAAGTCATCTTAGTCCCATATTGATATCAGATAATAATGAAATCATCAATTTTGAAATGGCAAATGGGATCTTCCAAGGGTCGGATTTCGTGAACGTGAAAGATCGCCTTTCCTGTGAAGACAGCCTCACCATTGACTTGCTTCAACTATCGTCGCAACTTCAGCGTGTCGAGAATCAGAGGCTGTCCTTGCAGGTGAAACAAGAAAATGATTCTTCCTGCTCTCTGCGGATTACTTGAGATGCTTTCAAGTTTAAAGAGGTACATTTTCTTGTATTTTTAAATTCATCACATTTCTCTATGCGTACTACTTTAGCAGTTTGCTGCAGACCTTGGCATACTGATGCACATTATTCTCTACCTTGAAATCATGTTTCTTCTAATCTTCTTTGTAGGAGGAAAAATGAAATTTTGGTTGGTATTGAAATTCTTTTAACCAATTCATGTTATCCTTCATCTTTGTTCTTTCAAAGAGAACAAAGACCCGTAACATTTCATCCAGTTCACCGACAAGTTCAATGGAAGTGTCAATGCCACCTCTCAAAAGCATTTTGTACCTCAACCTGGTCTTAAATCATAAATACTACATTTTCAAAATAATTCGAGAGCGCTTTATATAATTTGTTTAGGTTTTTTATTTTATTCTACAATATTAAGCTAAACGTTTGATATGGAAATATGATACATCACATGTATGTAACAAGTAAGTTTTGTTGTCTCCATGTGCATCTAGCCTCCATACAGATTTAATTCTCTCATGACATATTGTGTAGCTCAGTTAAAACTTAAAAACATTTCTGTTACCATTGGTACAGGAACCACTTGTGCTTGTGTGCAACATGTTGTGACAGACTCCAATGCCACTCATCCAATTCCTTAACAATGTAGGGCACAATGAGGAGAAGCTTAAGATGGTCATTGGTATCAGCTGCTAACTAGTTTACATGGTTCTCTCGGGCTAATTCGTTTTAAGAAGCTGAACAATGATTCGGACAAAATAGTCCCTCAGTCTAAATGTATCCATCTGGATATATATAAATAATAAACCAAAGCCTGAGATGTATCAAAGTGTGCCCTTCTGATTCGTGCCATAAAAATACTTCAATTTGGACTTTTGTTAACTAGAAACTGAAGTCTATGATGAATATTAATTCTGCACCAATCCATTATTATTCCATCTTAATATTGTGGTAACAATGGTAGTCATGGTCAACAAAGGTTAATCTAGTTGGTAAAAATCAAACTGGTATCTCACGAGGATGCGGGTTTGAATGCCGCTACTAATGTGAGGACCTTGTTGGGGGGATGACGAGTACGTATTTCTATTAGCACTTATTGAGCTCTGACTAATGTGATGAATCCTGAAATTTAATTCACTTAAACTCTTACTATAAAAAAAAATGACAGTCATGAAATCCAAAAATGGAATCTATATTTTTTAATTGTAGGTACAACAATAAAAGAAATGTCACGTTGCCACTGCATGGTGTTGGTATATACATATATGTATGGCACGTTTCCATCAACTTCATGGAAAGATATGAATAATAACTTTCAAACAGTTCGGTTCCAAAATAACGTACTACTAAATTACCCATACATATATATTTTTTTTTTTGCTGAATAGCTTTACCCATATATTATAATTAAGTATTTTTTTTTCTTAAGAGATTATAATTAAGTAATAACCACCGTGAAACACCAAACACGAATTATTACGTTGTAACGTGGAATGCAAAGGCTGAAAAAAAAAATTCTTACCATGTGAACAAAATCTGTGAAACAACCTAGATGAGTTTTGGTAAAGGGGGACTCCAATCCACACTTTGCATTTCGATTTTTTTATTATTTTTTCCTGTCGGGCTTAATTTTATAATCGAGATATTACTATTTTTGTTATAATGTCAAATAAGTATAGGTAGCAATAACGATCAATAAGGTCGTTGTAGTATAGTGGTAAGTATTCCCGCCTGTCACGCGGGTGACCCGGGTTCGATCCCCGGCAACGGCGTTTGATTACTTTTTTTGAACGTTGTATTTAATAATTGCTTTTGTTTTCACCATATTCTGAGTATGAGCACACATGACTTTTGATACTAACTGATGGCCTTTTTTTTTTTTTTTTCTCTCTCTCTCTAGAACCCACCTAGTACCTAACCTCTAAATAAATTAAGGCAATTGTTATATATAGCTCCTTAAATATTAGATATAATTCCCTTGTATTTTTTATATAAAAACTGCGTAAATTATATTCTCTAAGTTATATAAAAAAAAATGGGGAAGGGAGGTACACTATTAATTAGAGGAGGTATAATTATCATTATTCATTAATTAAAAGTGAGCTAAACCCCAAAAGAAAAAAGGAAAAAAAAAAAACTGAAGAAGGACCACACAACAACTCATCATAGTTCACAATTACAATGCTACGGAATTGTCAGGTACCTTATAGCTAACTTAGCTTATTAAAACAATGATTGAAATAGAATGAGAATCAGACCAATCTTTTAAAACAACAATTCCTAAGTTTTATTATCTATCATTTAAAGTTATAGCATACAAATTATAAAAAAAATCCTTTATTTATAATTCCTAATACATTATTTATCTGTCATTAATACTTTGAAATTTTTATATATCATTATTTATATATTTTTTAATAAGAGTATTATTGAAAGAGAAAAAAAATCCGAATTAATATTATATTGGGTTAAACAAAAAATTTAGTCCAAACTCCCACGTAAACTGACGAATATGCTAATTTCTATTCTTCGTTAGAGAGGCATTGACATATAATTTCAGATCATGTCTGGAATAAGATTAAATCAAAAGAATATGTATAAGAAAATACTAATAATATAAAGAAGAAGGAATTCCAGTTAAATGTTGGTTTTGGCCGGCTTTCATGTTAAAGTAAAATGAATTGTTAGCAGCAGCTTTTGTTTTTGGGTAAGGAGCATAGGGCGGCACAAGGAACATGCAAATGGGAAAGTTGAACATGCCAACAAGCTGTGATAATTCATTAACAACTTCACAAAACAAGGAAAATTATGTCACGTTTACGTTCACTCCAACGTTGCAAACAAACGCTAACGTTTTCCTAAAGATTATTTTCTTTTCGTTACAAATTACTGAACTAAAAACAAGAAACTCAATAAGGTTTCCTAAAAATTAGAATCGTGTTTCATGTTAAAGCGTCTATAAAGAGTGTTATTTATGGAAACTCAAAGTTCTGTTTAGGAAAAATAAAGTTATTAAGAGCATGCTTGATTTTGCATTTACATGGTTGAAACTTGAGTCTTGGATTAGTCAAACTTAATTTTTTATTGACCATCATATTTGGTAATCAGTTGAAAACTTGATTTGGGTGGTCCAAACTCAAGTCAAGTTGAAGCTATTTCTAATAGCTTTTGCATCCACTCTAACTTGAGTCTATAAATTTATTACACAAATATCCTTAAATTACAATAGAATATAAAAAATATATATGGATATTAAAACTCATTTTGATAATTATACACCCAAAATCAATTTTGATTACAAGTTTTCAAACAATTTTATATGACAAAATCAATTTTCTAATATCCGTTATCCAAACAAAAATTGCATTGTAATAAACTCACCTTTACTTAAAATCAAATCTGTAAAATAACATACATTCAAAATCAAATCTTTAAAATCACGTTCATTCAAAATCAAATTTTATAATCGTGTATCCAAACACATACTAATTCCGGTTTATATTAATTAAGACTACTCGGTTTGGAATCCAAGAGAAGTTTTCTCAACATAGACAAGTCCACAAAATATTTTGAACAAACATTCATCATGAAATTGATCATATTTTTTAATGAGGTCACATGTATTTGTTACGGAACACAATCCTACTTGAATTAGATATGATTAGTATTGAAGGTAAAGTTATTTTTTAGAGTACTTAAAATAATTGTAGAATTAAGACTTAAATTTGAGATCGGTGGTTAAATTAGAATAACTATATCATATTTGTGTCTACTCAAGATTCAAACAAGAAATCGTTAATTAAGTTGAAATAATCATCTCATATGAATGTGTATTTAATAATCTAATGGTTGAATATTTTAATATTATGTCATAAAATATATAGTAATTTTTAAATAATCACACATTAATGAATATGTCATAAAAATATTTGTTAATTGTTAATTTTTTTTATTAGTGGAGGACATCAAACCTATAACTTTTCCTTTTCTTTTTCTTTTTTTATCATCAAGTCAATTTTATAATTCAGTTTTTTGATAGCATGTAATCTTGTAATTAATATTTTCTAATATTTTTTAAAAATTATATTATTTATTAAATTATATTTACCATCAAATAGTTTTAAAATTCTATAAAAACTATAATAAAATTAATGTGAAAAAAGGGAGGACAGAGAATAATCGGTCAGAGACAGTCATTCTGCCTGTTTTTAAGTTTTAGATTTAAACCACATGACATGATGACTAAGATGGAACCAACAACAACAGTCACGGTAAAGGTAAATCGAATGCATGGGAAGCCTTTCCCAAGAGCAACAATCTCACTATCAAATTTCAAAGTTTAACAATAAGCTACATTCCAACCTGAACAAAATATAAAAAATATTGAGGAGCCACTCAAGTTTTATTGTTATATGAAAAGAAAAAAAAAAAGGCAAAATGATAGCTATAGGCATATCCTCTGCCCTCCTTAGAGCCGCATGTATAAAGAATTTACTTTGCCGGACCATTGGACAATGCTTCAGATTTTACCCCAGATAGGTTTAGTTCATCCCAAGCTTCAATCCATGTGACCATAGCATCTGCAAGCTTGTTGAAATACTCATCAACCTTGCCAAGTTTTGCCTTCACTTGCTTGGAGAGTTCAATGTAGCATTTCTGAGCAGTTGTGCATTCCTTTGGAAAAGAAACAGATTGGAAAAATGGGATCAGCTCTTCTTGCCAGTAAATTCCTTTGTACTCCTTCTTGAGGTTCACAAATGGGTTGCTAGCTTTGCTGTGCCAGATGTAAGGCAATCCTGTCTTCACCCCCAATCCTAGGTGATCACTTATCACCTACATAAATCAATAAAAGGGTCAATTGAGCTTACATGAGTGTGGTGAGTGCTAATTTTTTCACATAAATTTCTACTAGACCTTTGAAACCCATTAGAAAACATCCATTTTTTTGTTTCTCCTTGCCTAATGATTTGAGTTTTTCTTTGATAAATAAGGTTTAATTATTCATTTGGTCATTATATCAGCACAATCTTTACGTCTACACTTTTTAATTTGTTTTAGTGTCTGCCGTTTAAAATTATAAGAAACTAATAAAACAGATTAAAAAGTGTATGTTTAAAAACAGAAATCGTAAAATGATTTAAAACATATATGTATAAGAACTAGAACAAATTAAAGGTGTATGTGTAAAGACTAAAACATATAGATTGTGTAGATATATGGATCAAACGAGTAATTAAACCTTAAAATAATATTAATATGTTGAGGCACATAGTTGAGTAAGAACTTAAATTGTTGTCACATAGAGATTAATGAAGACCATTGATAGTAACAGACCACCAAAGCAATTTAACACAAGTTTGGAATACAATACCTTGACGCACCAGCCTGCCCACATGTCATCATAGCGTCCAATAGGTTGACCCTCACCCATGAGTCCAAAGTACATTGCAGGACCAATCAATTCCCGGTTGAATGCCAAATTCATACCACACATGGGAAAGAGAGTCCCCTTTGGGATAGTCATAACTGCATCCACATACCTGAGAAAATTGTTCAAGACATCACCTCAAAAATACAAACAAAATTTTTCTCATATACTCTAGCATGATTCAAATGCAAAGGATATTATGTTATATGCGTACCTATTGTTTCTCTCTAGAGGCTTGACAAGCTGAGTTGGGGCATCATAATCAGGAATGTTGAGCCAGAGGCCATGAGAAGCAGCTGTAGGGACACCTTCACGCAGACTAAAAGGGTATCCTCGGACAAAATCTGTACCCTCTCTGTATGGATCATAGAGGGTGTTGAAGAAAAATGGGGTTGATGGACTCAGAAGGTTCTTAAGGTGCTGCTCCAGGGCATTAATTTCTTTTCCGGATGGATCTTTTGCAACCTGGAAAATGAATAAAACAAAAACAATTAAAGGACATCACATCCATCGCATCTAACACCTGGGATATAAACCCTGCTCCATGACCATAAATTTCATATATGTAACAAACAAATCTAACAGTAACTGCAATACAGTAAAAGAAATGTGGCCTCAGATTTCACAAGATAATGTGCCTGCCCTGTAACATGATTAACAACTAAAAAAAAGTAACAAAGAAAATCCTTCCTTCAACGTACTTTCATTGAGCGTTCACCTCCCTGGAACGGTTACTCAATCAGCATAGAATTCCACCTCCAAAATCTATATTGTTTTGAAAATTATTTCTAGTACAATTAAAAACTAGAATATAGAAACTAACAGGATTAGGTCTAGCAAAAGAGACTAATCCCCCACAGCGTCCCAAGCCAAGGGTCAAATATCTCTTAGGATAGGTGTCCTGTCCACTTATAGTGAGTCAATCATGCTTCAAACACGTTTGTCTTCCAAAAAGAATACTTACAAAAAAAAAAATAGAAAGAGTTTGGAGAAATCTTTTAATTCTCTTCTTCAGTCGTGCTCCTAACTCGAGTATGGGTCAAAATCATCTCGAGTAGTGTGAGAATTGAGCATGAGCGTCAATTTTCATTGTTTATTTTTAAAAACTAAAACCAACTTTCGAAAATAAAAGCTAAAGAGACAGTTAAATACATTCAAGAAAAAAAGTAAAAAGCCAAAAACAGAGGAAATTCAACACAATAAGCAGGTCATTGTATGAAAAGACAGAATATGGGTTGGATGGTTAAGAGAGAAGGAAAGAGGAAAAAGGTTGCGGGTTTGATCCCTTTTGGTAGCGAGTTCGATCCTTTCTCAAAATAAAAATACAAACACTAACATTTGCCAATAAAAAGACAGAGTGTGGTGCTCACGAAGCAGTCATCGTCGATGGTGAAGATGTACTTTTTCTTAGACAACAAGAAGCCGAAGCAGCGGCAAGCAGAGTCCTTGAAGGAGATGCAGTGTGCCCTGGGGCCAAGAACGCGGTTGATGTCGTTGCGGTTGTAGAGTTCATAATCAAACCCTTCAGGAACCTTGATAACCTTCGAAGGATCACCGTCCTGCACTATTATCAAATGATAACCCTCGAAGAAGGGCCTCCACATCCCCAAGAAGTCCAGGTTACGTATCGTGGGAATCACTATGTCCACCTCCTCCTTCAGAATCGGCGTTGCTGCTGCTGTGCTTCCCGATGACGAAGACATCGTTCCTTCCTCTTCCTCGGATCGTAGGTTTTGCTGAGAAAGACAACGTTGTTGTTGTTCTTGTTGCTGCTGCTTTCGAGCTTCGAGGAGCACGAGGATGGTGCTGTGTTTGTTACTACTTTGTCTGCATTGGAGTGGGGGGCTTATGTAGTAGTTCAAACTCTCGGGATTTGGCACGTGCCGAAAGCGTGTATGTGTGAGATTAATTAATCATTAATGGATGGGTTTTAAAAGATTATATTTGTAAACGGTAAAACTATTTCCGTATTATGCATAGATAATAGGTTTTCTTTTTGTCAGGTATAGATAGATAATAGAATTGGTATCCAAAGAAGAAAAAAGAAAATAAAGTTGGGGATTTTGGATGCTGTTTTGTTGATAAAATATGCTACGATAAAATTAGGATTACTTGCATTTAATTTTAATCTCTTTAAATATTTGGGATGAATATTTTTTATTTATATAAGAAATAAATGTTGGGGGTTTTGGATGCTATCTTTATGATAAGGAATACTATGATAAATTTAGTATTACTTGCATTTAATTTTAGTATCAAAACTATTTTATTATATTCTAAATAAATTCAATTAATATTAATATATAAAATAACATTTGATTTAATTTAAAATTTAAGATGAAAATATAATTGTAAGGATATTTTTTAAGGATAATAGGTTTAATTTGAATTTGAAGATAATACTTATAATAATAATTAATATAATTTAATTTGGCTTAGTCCTCTCATCTTTTGTTATCTTTTTATTTCTTTTAATAATATTTTAATGTGGGGACAGAGGATTTTTGGGTGAGGGGTCTCAACATAGTTGGAATATCATTCACCAATAAGTTTTTTTTTTTTTTTTAAATTAGTCCTTTAAAGATTTTTTTTAATTTTAGTTCTTGTATTTGTTTATATTTACTAGTATTTTCAAATAATAACATTGACATAATGTTAGTTACTGATACGGTCAAATTAATTGGCAATCCATTAATTTATTAAGCAATCAAGAAATTAGGACAATTATAAGTATTTTTTTGTAAACTGTGTTTTGAAATTGTCATTTATTTAAAACGTTGATAATGTAATATTAGTTGATGAAAAATTTGTAATTATTTATATTTTTTGAAAAAAATATATTAAAATTCAAGTTAGAATTAAAGATATTAAGAATAATAGATTGAATGAGATAAAAATGTTGAGAAAAAATCTTTTAAAATGTTGTCATTAAAGAAGGATTCTTTGAAACGCTCTTGTTGAATAACGACAATAATATAATTATTTGAGTTTTAACATAAATTCTAATTTTCATGATACATTATTGTTTCATTATATCAACAATATTCAATTATTTTTTTTATATCTTTAAAGTATATATTGTAAATCAATTATTAATTGCTATGTTCCTTATATGTACTTAAAGGATATAAATAAATGCGTTACAGTTCCAGATGACATCCAAATCCATAAAAGAGTCCATATATGCAAATATGGAATTTATTTTTGGGTGATTTCCAAATATGAAATTTGTCACTTAAAAACTTAAAATTATGACGCGAATCGAATATTTCTTTTTCTTTTTGTATGAAAGAAAATCCCGTTAAATAGATGCACTAATAAATTATAATTATGTGAACAATTATTACTATTAATCGCCCGGTGATCATAATTTTTGTGCGTATGTTCGTTAGAAACTTATTTCTAATAAGATTCTCCGTTTCACAAAGTTGTACTACCAGAGGCGTGAATGTTCCTGACCAATGGTGAACTAACCACGTAAAACTTGTGGTTCTAATGACTATCTATATGTTAGTAATAAAACAACGAAAAGTTGTTTCACGTGTCAGTGTTTTCCGTTTTCTCCAATTTTTTATTTCCTCCTGACATGTGTTAGCTTCCTCAATCTTCCATCAGTAAAGGCGCGCAAGCTTCCTGCTGCTTCTTCTTTCCACTCTTTTCATTTCCAAATTTCAAAACATTTCAAGTTCAAATTCAAAATCGCAGTCTACAGTTCGGCTAGGTTGCAGGCTATGCCCATTCTATAATCTGATATGATTGATTCACGTTGACGAATTATTGTGATTGAGAGAGCCTATGAAACATTATGCAATATTGTCAGTAGGTTTCGATTTCACTTCATTTCTAGATTCCATTTTTTTGCATAAATCATAAGCTTTTGATTTCACCTCATTTTCTAGATTCCAGTTGGATATACTATAAGCTTCCGATTTTACCTCACTTCGACCTATGTTGGTTAAAGAAGCTCACTTTAGTTGGTAAAATTCTTTCTCATTTCTGCATTTTAGTTGCATGTTCCACAACCTAACCAATATCCTGCATTTTCATTCTTTGGTGTGCAGAGGTTGTTCACTTGTGTTGCTTGAAGAACCTGACTTCACTTGGTAAGATTCTTGGTATATATATGTTGATGCTCAGTGCACCATATCCTTTTTTGGTTTCTTTCTTTTTACTATTTGCAGTATCCTATTCACTATTCTGTTGATGTCGTCGTTCCTTTTAAAAGGTTCATTTTATTTGCATGCTTGATGATTTAATGGTTATCTATGTTAGTAGTTGATCATGACACGTAAGGTGAACTCCATTATGGACGTCACTGCTCAAAAGGAGACTTGGAAAGTGTGTGTGTGTGTGATTAATATGAGGGTTATTCAAAGGGCTGCAAGGATTAACATTGAAATGATCTTGATGGATGAGAATGTATAATATAAATTATTCATGTATATTGTCAAATAATTTCCATCTTATATCACATTTTTTAATTTTTAATATTTGCATAGGCTGATAAGATTGTTGCTCAAATTAAAAATGTTGATCCTGGTAAGTGGAATGATGTTGTTAAAGTGGGTAAGACATATATGATACAAAATTTTGAAGTTGAAAAGAATACTCGACCATTTAGACCAACAAAGCATGCCTTTAAACTGAACTTTGTCAATTCTACAAAAGTAAAAGAGCAAGATTTTAAAATGATACCATAAATGGTGTATAATTTTACACTATTTAATGATGTTCTTACTGGCAGTGCCAATCCTGACTACTTAATATGCATGTTTATTATTTACTTCTTATTCAGTCCACTCGTTGTCATGGATTCCAAAGTTAATAAACCTGAGCTTATGGGCAGATGTTATTAGGGAGTTAGTTGATGTATTGCAATGGAGTCTGGATGGAAAATCCAAAAAGGTGGTCTTCACTATGAAGGATAAGTAGTACTTTCTATCATTGTTATTTTAATTTTAAGTAGAAATATTTATAATGATCCACGTGATTGCCTACAGTTATGTTTTGTTTTTTAATTTAGTAATAGTGGTATCATTGTCAATTGTACTCTATGGGAGGATTTTGCATTCCTGCTAAAAGGTTATCTGGACAAAAATGAAAATGGACCAGTTATATTTCTGCTTCATTTGGCAAAAATTAAGGAAGCACGAGGTCATTATGTTACTTGTGATATATGTAGATAAATTCTAGATTATATTGTCATTGCCTTAATAATCATATTACATATGTAGGGGCTTATGCGGTGTCCATTCAAAATTCAATGTATGGTTCTAGGCTGTTTATCAATGAAGATTTAGAGGACATCGAAGATTATAAAAATGGGTAGTGATTATGAAACTAGACTTCTTTCTTTAATAAAAATGAAAATGAGTAGTGATTATCCTTTTTCTTACTTTATTGTAGATTAGACCCGAGTCAGCTAAGCGTTGTGACTTGCAGTCAAAGGTTGGGTCAAGTCTCTTATTCTTCCCAACCTACTTCAGAGGATAGATTTCTTTATAATGCTCAAGTTAAATCATTGAGTGAACTTTGTGAGTTGAAAAAGGTACATGTTAATGGTTGCCAGGATTGAGTTTGATGACTGATTATCTTTCACGATTACCAATAATGTGATGTTAAAAGTTTTATATATTGTGTTTGCTAGGAATGTGTTTGTGTTACTGTTGCCACAATAACCAAGTTCTTAGTTGACAATGGTTGGATATATGAGAGTTGTCCAAAATGTAACAAGAAAGTGGAATGTGAGAAATTTCCATACACCTGTCAATGTTGTGGAAATGAAAGTGCAACAACTGTGGCCAGGTTATGTGTTTAAACTTGTGTTTCTTATATTAGACATGCTATGTATATGTTTCCAATTCACGTGTCTTTAAATGATCTATGATAACTTAAGTTAAATCATGTTATATTGTATAGGTTTCGGTTGGAAGTGAGAGTTGGCCAACCAAATGAAACTGCTAACTTTACTTTATGGGATCGTGAGTGCAATGTACTCATTAAAGAAAGTGCAAGTAAGATTAAACAACAAATGATTGATGAGGTGTAAACTATAATCTAAAAGCTTTAGTTGATCATCATAGTCAGCTTGTGCTGTTTATATATTTCAATTTCAACTTCATGTTAACCCTTGGTAGGAAGGTGAATTTGATCCAATGGACATTTCGGAGGCTATTGATAGGATACTTGGCAAAAAATTAGCTTTTAGATTTAAGGCTATACCGAACAATACCCGGTATTCTATGTCACAAACCTCAAAGGATGAATATCTAATTATGTTATTATTGAAGAGACTTCCTACATGTGAGGTCAATCTAATTAATAATCTTTATGGTTTGTAACATGACAATTATGAATCTAATTTTATTGTTTTTTTAATATAGCTTGTTGGAGATGATATAGTCTACACTATAAGTTATGGTTTAATTTATGTTTATTAACACTTAACTTATTGTGAAGGTAACATTTGTTGTATTTATATACTGCCACAACAACAATCCTTATCAGTTAGTGGAGATTTTGATTCTGAATCATCTAAGTCAGTAACTCCTGCAAAGAGAGGATTTATGATCTCTAAATCTCAGCTGAAATCAGTACCATTTGAAGACCTGTCATCAATTCAGTTATCCTATTCCAAGTTATCCAAGCATATCAAGTCTGAGTAAAGCATGATTAGATAATAGGATTTTGAAGCCTGCTTATTTTCTGGGTTGCTTAATGTTGCCTTTTGTGTGTTGTAATATCTCAATTATTAATGGTGATGGTTCACCAAAATAGACTATTTTAGGTGGTGTAGTAATATGTTAACAATTATGCTCTATGTAGCATGCTTAATTTTTAAGATATAAGATATATTTTGTTGACTATGAAATGTTGAGCTTTGGATGTAAGCTTACATGTTTATCCTGTATTCCACTTTCTAATGTAGCAGAGGTGCTTTCCATATATACCAGAGCTATGTTATGATGAAATTCAAACAAAAGTCATCAGTGTTAATTAAGATATGAAATATGATTTGTTGACTATGAAATATGCTTTGTTGACTATGAAAAGTTATCAATTTTTCATTACCAATACTTCATCAGTATTAATTAATATTCACTTTCTAATGTAGCAAAGGTGCCTTCCTTATATACCAGAGCTGTTTTGTTATCAAAAAGTGCTACAAATAGGTTAACACATAAATGTTTAGGCAGTATAAATTGAAATTGAAACACCATTGTCAGACCCTAATTTCGTCCAGGGACTATCATTCACTGATATTTTGATTCTCTCTAGTCGAATTACGATGTTCGACACCAGTTACCGCACAAAGCAAGGAATCACTCAGTGTTTTGATCCATAATACAAAAGGATACCAAGGAAGGGGGCAAACGGGTCTTTTTTTTTTATTTTTCTAGACCCCAGCTCGCCCAGGCTAACATTTGGCTCGCCTAGGCCATGAAATAGCTTCATGGCTAAGCAACCAACTCGCCTAGGCGAGCTTCAACTACCCCAAAATGGTTTTTTCTCTATAAATAACCATGATTGGGGGGGGGGGGGGTTAAGGGGTTGGAAGGTTCAGCACTTGAGGGAATTGAGAGGGAAGAAGAAGAAAGAAGAGTAAACGAACCCGAGGTGCTACCGAATCACGACCGTGATCATTCCCTACGCCATTTCTTGTTTTGTGTTCTTCGTGCGACAATCGGTTAGTTTTATTTTAAGGATTGAATGTGATCTATCTACCCTTAGGGGTCTCCCTTGTTATAATGCGCATATTCATCTTCGCCATCTATCATCGGTAAATCTCGTTTTTTTTTGTAAAGTTTAATCTTAACCGATCACTAGTGTTGTAAAGTTGTCTTTTAAGAGATTGAAAGTTAATAAACAAAACCAAAATAAAACCAACTCAAAACTAAATTTCTCTCCATCAAAAAGTCATTTGAGATCGTTTCAAGGTCCAACGCCTTAACAACCTTTTTTGTTTGTTAATAAAAATGAATATTTCAAAAGCATAAAACCAATTCAACACACAAACTTTCTCACTTTTAAAGAACTACGTGGGTCTGAATTCCTCATCGCACCTGAGGATACGTAGGAGCAAGGGCACCCCCTTGTCGACCCCAAAAAATAAAGAAATATAAAAAGGGAAAATACGTAATTTTGAAGTCATGTTTTGCACACTCGATTAAAGGCTGTCGTCCCTTGTGACGGATGCGTGGGGTGCTAATACCTTTCCCATGCATAAACAACTCTCGAACCCTTATTTTCAAAATTCGCAGACCATGTTTTTTATTTTTTCTAACGTTTTCCTTAAATAAACGTTGGTGGCGACTTCTACGCATTTTCTTCTTTTGAAGACGCACATTTTTCTTTTCGCCTCACATGCCCGTCGAAGGGTAGGTTGAAACAACCATTATTACGAGTCTTTCTTGGATTATAATTAAAATATTGCTACAAACTCATTAATGTTTATGCAATATCTTGTGACATATATAATATAACAAAGTCAATAAGACCATGAGGAATAAAACGTAAACGTAACAAGTGGTAGCCTCTAGCCTCTTGACATATAAAACTCTTTTTCACAGTTTATATAGATTGTGGTCAAAGTGTTTGTACGCGATACAAACATGAATATAATAATGTAACCAAACCAATTGTATTCGAATTGGTAATTGATATGTTGATATTTTACCAATTGGTTAACAGTGACATACATGCCAAGAGCTTTTTTTTTACAACAACAATCATGCAGTTATAGTGACAGACGTGATGGTTTAAGCCATAGTTGGAGACGAAGATCTTTTATCCAGATGGGTGTAGATTGCACACAATTGCTAATAGTAGAGCCTACTAATTTTTGTGCACATGAAATGACAGGTTAATACGATCGACATTAGACAATGTTTGGTTGAAGGAAATTGAATTGCAGAAAGAACAGAGTAGAGGTCATTTTCTCATACACTTCCAGTAATAGCAGCTGATTTCATTACAAACCTAGGACACTTGTGTTCATAATATGGTTGTGCTAAGGTGATTGAAATTTTAGGATACATGTTAATCCCAGTGAAGGCTATTGCTCCTTCTGTTACTTGTTAGGCTGTGAAGGCTCAAGTCAATAAGATATGGAAAACAATTGACTAATGGAAGTGCAATGAAGAGTTTCGAAATGGTTTTGTTTGATAGCCAGGTATCTACTTATTTTGTTTACATCTTATTTGAACAATACCTATGGAAAACTTTGTTTGTGCCTTACACCAAGTTGAATTTTTAGATTATTTAAGGGTGATCAAATTGAAACATTTGTAAGAGAAGATATTTGGAATCTCCTTAGTTTAAATATGGAAGAAGGAAAAATCTATATCTTGCACAATGTTAGTGTATTGAGGAACTGTGCTCATTTATGTTTGGAAAATCATGAATATAAGCTTGAAATAACAAGATTCTCTGTTGTTACGTCAATGGGATCTGAAACATTGAGTACTATGTTGTCTGAAACCACTTCCATTAGAAGTCATTACTGAATCATTTGAAATTCATGCATATTGCATATGTTATTCTAATAGGATTTAGTTATAATGTTATGAGCAAGTTTGTGATAACATTTGTTGGGTATTTTATGTAATAAAGACATAGCTGGGTGGATTTCAGCAATATCATCAGTGCAAAACTTTGTAAAAAAAATGGTACCACTATTCAAAGGATATTTGCTCACATCACTGATGGAGAGTATGATTCACTTTTCTTCAAATTCATTTTTTTACTACACAGTGTTTGATGTTCAATTCTGTATTATTGTGCAGGCATACTATTGAATGTGTTTTCTGTGATGAATATGTCAAAGTTATAATAGACTTAGTGAGAGATGACAATGTTGATGCTCATTTCTTGGCAATTCAACATAGTAGACTGCAAGTATGTGGTGCATTGACTCAGGGTAGGCATTAATATTAATGTTGAATGTCATTCTTGCTTGATGATACAACATATGTTTGTAAATATATTAATGTGGAATGTCGTTCTAATGAAACAGGTGAAATGTATATTGAAATGGTGCCTAATGTGAGCAACATAATATTGAATCCAAACTTACCAACCATGTCTAATTTTGGAATAAGGTATACATTCGTTTAATGTGTATCTACTGCAATTGCAATTTTTGCCAAATGTGTATTGCTTTTGTCATTGGTGAAAGATGCATTTGTTTAAGATTAACATTACATGTTCTATAACAGAGTCAGGCCTAAAAAAGTGTATGTGATTGTCATACCCTAATTTCATCCGGGGACCATCTGTTTGGTGGGATGCGACCTTCGCTTGACCACTTCGAGGTACTTGATACCCATCGTTAGGCAATCCGTGAAATTCCGCGACATGTCGGGAGTCGAAAGGAAGCGTTAATGCGCAATCCGTAAAGTTCTGTAACATTTCAGAAGCCAAAGAGGGGACAGTTGCGTAATCCGTAAGGTTTCGTGACATTACGGAAAGAAAATAAGTATCGTTAAGTAATTCGTAAAGTTCCATAACGTTACGGAAAAAGAATCAGCAAAAAAGGGCAGAGGGGGTGTATTTAGTAAACAGGGGTGTGCAAATAGCAATTAGGCCCACTTGGGCCTTCCAGGATGTTCCAACAGAAGGCGGTGCCTTCTGGTGGAAGCAACCCAGCTCACCTGGGTGAGCTGAGCTCGCCTGGGCGAGCTGGGCGGCAACCACCTCCCTCTTTTCCCCTATAAAGAGGGGAAGGAGGGCAGAACAAATTCGTTCAACCCTCCTGGTATCTGAGATTCACTTAAAATTAGTGAGAAAAATTGTTTCCGTGAAGAAAATCCAAGCCGAGGCGATTTCCCGAAGATTTTCCATCGTTCTTCGTTTGTTCTTCGTCGTTCTTCGGTCTTCAATTGGTAAGTTCCCGAAATCGAACCTTTCAATTCATTCTGTGTACCCTTAGTGGTCCCCACTTGTTTCGCGTGCTTTTATTTTTATTTCATTTGCTTTCCGTACCCCCTTTTGACGTGTTTTAGTCATTTATTTAAGTCATTTTCTCGCCTAATCAAAAATAAAATAAATTTCCACTGATCATTTGAATTGTAACATCTTTTAATTTCTGTTAGAATAAAATCCGACGAATCTTTCACGCCATAACCACGTTTAAAACCAAAAAGAGGCAAAATAATAATATAATAATAAAAAAATATCTTTAAATAAAATAATAAAGAAAAATCAATCGAACGTTTTTCTTTGGGATTTTCTTTCGAATTGACTAATAACCAAAGTGAAACTAAGACTAAAATCAATTCATAAACCAAGCCTTTGTCATCACCTAAAAACCATTTTTAAAGGTCCAATGCCTTAAAATGGTCCTTTTCGCTTTTATTGGTTAGACGTGGATTTTTAAAAGCCTAAAATCAACACATAGCTTTGTCACCTCTTTCAAAAAAACCAAGAGATCATTAATGGTCCAATGCCTTAATGTTTTCTCTCCTTTCAAAAGAATCGAAAGATCGTTTAATGGTCCAACGCCTTAAATGACATTTCATTCAATCAAAATATATATTGCAAAAAAAATAAAAACAATTGAACCAACGTTTAGTTCTCAAAGAACTACGTAGGTCTAATTTCCTTATCACAATTGAGGAATACGTAGGAGCAAGGGAAACACCCTTGTCGACCACAAAAAGATAAAAAATACAAAAGGCATAAAAAGACATAAAAAGGAAAATAAAACAAATCGAAGTCATATTTGCACACTTGATTAAAGGTTGTCGTCCCTTGTGACGGATGCGTGGGGTGCTAATACCTTCCCCGTGCGTAAATACAACTCCCGAACCTTTCACACTTAAAGTTTGTAGACCACACATTTTCCGGTTTTTCCGACGTTTTCCTCGAATAAACGTTGGTGGCGACTCCGTGCATTTTCCTCCCATGGAAGACGCACCCGTGAGCCCTCGCGTCGCCCTCCCGCCGAAGGGTAGGTTGTGACCGTGATTAATCTTGGACCAATTCCAAAAGATGTTTATTTTAAATTCCTGATTCTTAATGCCCATAAAAGGATTGTAGATTTGCACTTATTTAGATGGGTAAGTGTTTTTAATCTTTCATATATAACCATTTAGTTGGATTGTTGAAGTTGTTATTGTGGTCTTTACTAATATATACATATGGTGCTTTTCATTGTAAAGGATGATTTGTGTATAGTTTGGGCCTAAATCGTTGGATTCATGGATAATACGCCTTGGTGGGAAATAAAAAATGGTCATCGATTGGTAGATTATAATGACACAAGGCATTACGAAATTGAAGGTAGTGTTCCACTAATTCCCAGGTAAACATACTCAATTCATACCTTATGTTCTGCACACAAATCATTTGTATGATAGTCAATTAAAAAATGTTTATTGTGGCATTGCAACTACTCATTAAGTTTATGATTATTTTGGAACTGCATGGTTTAAATTACCAAATGCTGATGTAGCAAAGTTACTAAATGAGGACTGCCATGATGTTATTTTGTCAACTGAGGTATTTCCAGATTTTTCATAGAGTTCTAATTGTTTCAATAGTTTAACTAATGTTGCATAACTTGCTTTTCTGACTTTTTCAGCATGCTGATCCAAGATTGTATCCACCCCAGGTGATGTTGCTTATTGGAAAACATCTATTGTTTTTAATAGATAGAGAAAGTGCTGAAGGAAGATGTGTTCAAGATGCTGTTAATTATCCGAATGGATACATGGTGCATCAAATATGTCATGACAAGCAAGTGCTAAGGATGTCTCATGCCAAGGAGTTCTTAACTGTGGCGCAAGAGGTTTATGTTATGTTATCATAATGTAATTCTCTAAAAAATGAGTCTTATTACTGATAATTAATCCTAGTGGTATTGCCAGTTAGGTGCAAAGATAATTGCACAAAGATCATCAATTGAAAATGCTAAGATGATTATTGCACAGCCTGCTCCATCGGTAGTGTTAATTGAATGGATTAAAAAGCAAAAGGAAGACCCAAAGATATCAAGGTTTTGGCGGAGGCAGGAGTGGTGCACCTCAGGCTACAGAAAATTGTTATGAGCAATTGACATCTTCTTAAGTATTGTAAATTATGTTGTGCTCACATTGGGGCTTTGTTTTTGTAAATTTTGGGATATTACTTTTGTTTTTCGTTCAAACTAAGTGTAATGCAGTGTTCCTAAATAATATGACAAATGAAATTCGAAATCCATGGCAATTTGGTATGCTGAAATGTGATCACGGTCAAATAATTTCCATCTGATATGATAATTTTTAAGGCCAATAAAGCATGGCTTTTAACTTTGACAAGTCCACAAAGAGTGAAGGTGAAAAGAATACTGCACAGTTAAGGCCAACAAAGCATGGCTTTAAACTAAACTTTTGAAGGTCCACAAAAATAAAATAGCAAGATTTTCAAATGCATATGCATGTACATTTTAGTCTTTATAGTAAAACATGTATTGCAGAGCATACAGAAGCATAAAAAGAATCACCTGTTGTATGAAACAATTTATGGACAAAACCAAATCAATTGCAACATAATGGTCTTAAACAAATCATAGCAAAACATATGAGTGTCCAACAGAAATATAGAACAGTTGAAAGTTGACTCGTGGGAGGGTATTATCAAAAACACCATAACGTTTGCTTTTAAGTATGCTGGAAACCTATTACCTTTTGGTGCAGAAATGTCAAATTTTGCTATATATATTTATAGTATTTTGTAGGTAATAAAAACAATTCATAGTCTACTAATAGGTGGCTACAACGTAGGTATAAGCTACACTAAGTCTACCAGCTACCACAAAGGTGTTGTTACCAGCGACAGGATAGCAATCAAGAGTACTAAGTCTTCCAATAAGTCACCTTTTCCATTCTAACCATTTTACCATCTAAAATGCTAATGAAAATGACAAAATTTTATAATTAGATGATTTTACACAAAATTATCATTTTAAGGCTAAAATATGATATCTTTTTCCTGCCAAATTTTTAGGCTAAAATATTATATAATTAGTCCATGTCATTATCATTTTTCCCGCCAATTTTTTTTATTTAAAAAATCACTATGTCACAGCTGTTGGGTGAGTTAGAGTTGATGTAACACTGATTTTGAATATCATATCTTCAGTTCATTCTTAAAGAAATATAACTTCAAAAAATTTTGGCAATCTTCAAATACGAATTAACATTTTCATTTTATCATATTCAGCTAAGATATCTTCAGGTCATTATTCAAGAACTTTCATTTCTAGTTAACCATTCATGGAGGAAGAGGGTTCTAACACAATAGGTTCTGCTAAATTTGCAGCATTAAAAAGAAAGCTAATATTGCAAGGAAAGCGTTTACGAAGAAGTCAGAATAATATAGCCAAAAAGGCACACATATTCAATGAAAATATAGGTTATGCATCTGTACACTGATATCCTCAAGTTGTACTGCTATTATAAGGTGTATTGCTACATATGTTGTGAACACTGAGCTTCTATTATGAATGTCACAGGAATTGTTAATGCAGTTGGAACAAGTGGCAGCAGTCAAAGAACTTTTCAAATGGCATTACCATATATTACTAATACTTAGCCAAACAGTCAACATGTGTCAACCAGATAGAGGAAAACTATCAATAACATATTTAGCATTCGTAGTAATTTGTACAGTGACTTGGTGGCTGCATCTTTAGCTTCTTTTGGACTACTGAATAATGAAATCCTTGATTGTTCCTTTGGAGCTCAACACGCAAATGATTCACTTCATCATACTAATGAATCCTCTTCACATAAGAATGCTGAAGATGCAGGTGACAATAATTTGAAATACTATATCAAATGAATTACACGTAAAGTAATAAGAATATTGTTGTAACTGTTTGTGGTTATGTAGAAACAGATGACGTTGTACCAGATTATGAGAATGAACTATTAGATTGTGTTGATGATACCGCTAAAGACATTAGCATAGGTTTTACTGACATCATTGGTTTAGTGAAAATTAACCACAATGTCATTTTTGTCAACCTAAATAACATTTATTTTGTAGGATATGTTGATCTAGGTGACCCTTCTCAAATATGTCCATATTGCCAAGCTGCTATGTGCTATCAAGAAAAGACGAGGAAAAATAGAAAGCAAGCTAATCCCAAATATAGTCTTTGTTGCAGCATGGGAAAGATACAACTTCCTTTTCTCAAGAATCCTCCAATGCTTTTGCAACAACTTCTATGTGATGATGAATCACGCAAAAGCAGAAATTACCAACAATATATCAGGGCTTATAGTATGATGTTTGCATTTAGCTCTCTTGGGGCCAAGATAGATACAAGTCTGCTCAAATGAAAAGGTTCAACAATTTACAAAATTCATGGATAGTCTTGCCATTTGATTGGAAGCTTGTTACCAATGGTTGGGAAACCACCAAAATTTGCCCAACTGTATATATATGATATAGAAAATGAAATTAAAAACAAAATTGGTGTAATTAGGTAAACTGTGTTTTTTTTTACTTTGTTTGCTTTGAATGGCTAAATGCCGCTTTTTATTTTGTTGTCACATAGGTAAATGATGGACCAAATTATTTAGTTTATATTACTAATGACATTTTCTGTATTTGTGCAAGGCAAAATCTACTTGAATCAGAGCTTGTGTCGAAGTTAAAATATATGCTTGATGAATACAACGTCTTTGCTAAGTCTTTTAGGATGGTGAAAGACAAATATGATAACTATTAGGCAGAGAATCTTAACCTACAATTGATTGCAGATGGGAAGAAGGATGAAAGGATTTATAATTTGCCCACAGTTTTAGAGGTGGCTGCAGTTATTGTTGGTGATGCAAGTCAACCTATAAATCGAGACATAATACTTGAAAAGCAAAGAGGAAGATTACAAAGAATCAATGAACTTCATCCAGGTTATCTTGGATTGCAATATCCTCTGCTGTTTCCTTATGGTGAAGATGGGTACCGCAGTGATATCAAACATAGAGATATGAATGATTCTCATGAAAGGAAGAGAAATAGACTAACTATCAGAGAGTTCTTATGTTTTAGGCTGCAGTCCACAAAAAATGAAGCACAAACTTTACTGAGGTCTAGAAGATTGTTTCAGCAATTCATTTTGATGGTTACACAATGATGGAAGCAGAACAATTATTGTTTATCAGAACTCATCGAAGCAGTTGTGTTGTGTTCAACATAATACTTTAAAAAACTCACAACACCCAATTGAAAATCAGCATGCCAATTGTGGAAAGTGTATTGTCTTACCTTCATCTTTTGTTGGTAGCCGGAGATATATGGATCAATTGTACTTTGATGGAATGACCATTTGTAGCATTGTTAGATTTCCGGATTTGTTGTTAACATTCACTTGCAATTGTACTGGCTTGAGATTCAACGATCTATTTCAGCTCTTAATTTATTTACACAAGATCGGCCAGACATTGTAACAAAAGTTTTTAAACTCAAGCTAGAACAATTAATGTCTGACTTAAAGGACATAAAAGTTTTAGGAAATGTGCTTGCATGTTAGTTATCCATTCCTAATGTTCTTAGTGTTAAACTAATCATTGCATGTATACTTGTGATTAACCTATCCATCTTCCAATTGCAGATATTGACACAATCGAATTCCAAAAAAGAGGTTTGCCACATGCTCGTATCTTGTTGTTTTTGGATGCTGGGAGCAAGTATCCATCTCCTGTAGATATTGATCGTATCATATCAGCTGAGATACCATATTCTATTGAACAACCACAACTCTATGAGTGTGTCAAGAAACATATGATGCATGGTCCATGTGGTCATACAAACAAGCAGTCACCATGCATGAAAGATGGAAAGTGTTCTAGATATTTCCCGAAAAATGGAAAGCTGAAATTGTTGTTGACCAAGACGGCTGTCATGTTTATAAAAGGCATAATGATGGTAAATATATTGATAGAAATGGTGTAGCACTAGACAATGGATACGTGGTACCATAAATCCATACCTATTGTTGAAATATCAGGCTCACCTCAACATAGAATGGTGCAATCAATCAATATCCATCAATTATTTATTCAAGTACATTAATAAAGGTTATGATCACATAACCACAGCTCTTATGCCTGTCGAAAATGAAGATGGAAAAACTGAACAAACTGTTGATTAGATTAAGCACTATCTTGATTGTAGGTATATTTCTCCTTGTGAAGCTTGCTGGAGAATATTTTCATTCCAGATTCACAAGAGATCACCTATTGTTGAAAGGTTGTACTTTCATTTGCCTGGTGAGAATTCAGTCATATTTGAAGATGGTGATGACATTGATGCCTTGTTGTCCAAGCCAACCATTAAAGAGTCCATGTTTACCTCTTGGCTGCAAGCTAATGCCATTTTCCAGCAAGCAAAAGATCTTACATATCTGCAATTCATAACAAAATTTACATATATTGCCAATAAAAGATGTTGGAAGCCACGTAAAAGAGGCTATACAATTGGAAGACTTAATTGGGTGCCTCCAAGTACTGGAGAATTCTATTATCTTAGGATGATGTTGGTTGTGGTTAAAGGACCAACAACTTATGAACAAATTCGTACAGTCAATGGTCAATTGTATTCTACATTTAGAGAAGCTTGCTTTGCTATGGGTTTCTTGGTTGATGATGAGGAATATATTGAGGCTTTAAGAGAAGCATACCATTGGGGTTCTAGCCAATTCCTTAGAAGATTCTTTGTAACAATGTTGTTATCAAACAACATTGAGAGACCAAATCATGTATGGTCTAAAACATGGGAGTGCCTAATTAATGGTATCCTTCATCAACAAAGAAGGATAAGAGACATACCTGGTAACATATATTAAACCATCACTTCTTTTTTCAGTTATAATTAGTTTTTAGAACTTAAATACTCTATTTCTTTTTTGTGTCCAAAGATTTGCAGCTGGAAACAAAAGAGTTACATAATTTGGCATTACTTGAGATTAAAGATATATTACAATCCAACAAAAAATCATTGAAGGATTATCCAACCATGCCTTTTCCAAGACATGTGGTGTTGTCACATGTAGGTAATATATATAAATATATATATATATATATATATATATATATGCTAAACAAAATTAAGACAAGGCTCAATTACAACAAGATTTTGAAACATACTTTGCTTCTCTAACAGGTTAGCAAATACTGATATTCTTTTTAATTGACTGTGTAGTATTAATACAATAGAAACAATGATGGCTAATGTAGTAGCTACCTTCCTTTTTTGTATGCAAATGCATATGAACAGAGGCATATCTTTGATAGTATCATTAATGTTGTCAATAGAGGCGCTGGTGGAATGTTTTTCCTCTATGGGTATAGAGGTACTGGGAAGACCTTTATGTGGAAGACATTAGCTTTTGCATTATGTTCAAAAAGTGATATTGTGTTAACTATTGCGTCAAGTGGGATAGCCTTATTGTTATTACCAAATGGCAAAATTGCACATTCAAAATTTTCTATTCCTGTGTCTACATTACAAAACTCAACGTGTAATATCCACCAAGGTATAAAACAGGCTGAACTCTTAAAGGAAACCAAATTGATTATATGGGATGAGGCTCCTATGGCTCATAGGTATTGTTTTGAGGCATTAGATAAGACATTGAATGACATCATGTGTATGTGTAATTATGACAATGTTCCATTTGGTGGAAAAATTGTTGTATTTAGAGGTGATTTCAGGCAAATTCTTCTTGTCATTCCTAGAGGAAGTAGATCAGACATAGTGCATGCTACTATAAATGCCTCATACTTGTGGGACTATTGTACTGTCTTGAAGTTGACAAAAAATATGTGTTTGCAGTTGAACCTCGCATTGACAAATGCACAAGAAATCAAGAATTTTTTGATGCAATCCTACCTCCCAAGGGCATTGGATAGAAGACTCTAAGAAGACTGGGCCAGAGATGCAGGAGAAGGCCCTAGGGTTCTCATGAGCCTTAGGGTAGACTTTGGGCCCATAGGCTAAGTATGGGCCCACTTATCTTTGTACATATTAGATTAGGGTTTCATTATATTTTGAGCCTTGTATTTAGGGCTCCATAGTGTAGGGAGAGTACCCTAGTAATGTAGGATTTTTCAGCTCTGGTATTTTAGGGCATCTAGACTAGTTTTTGTATTAGGGGTAGTTTAGTAATTTCACATGCATTAAGTGCACTATTTGATGTGTGTGTGTGTGTTTTGGGAGATAAGTTTAAATGAATTGGGAGAAACCCAATCCAATTAAATTTTGGACCTTCCTAAGGGGGAGGTGAGAATTTGCTTGCTACACCTCATTGCCACATCATATAGTCACACTTTGTGCATGTCCTTCATGCTTTACATGCCTCATGACACCTAAGCACACTTAGTGGAGAATCTTGAACTTGATATTGGATTAGTGGGTTGAACCATAGCTAAAATTCACTAATCATAATTAGTGAAATTTTGGCTCCAAATTTGGCTTCACAAATTCAAATTCAAATTCAAGTGAAATTTGAATAGAAATTCAAATTTTCTTCCAATTTTGTGTGATACTTAGGCTATAAATAGAGGCCTTGTGTGTGCATTTTTTCAACTTTGATAATATGAGAATTACAATTTAAAGTGCAGACCTCATTTGAGGCACAAAATTTCATGCTCCTTCTTTCGTTCTCCCTCCACTCATCCTCTCTTACCTTCAAGCTCTTATACATGACTTCCTATGGTGGTGAGCTTGTTCTTGACTCATCTTCTCCTTTAAGTGGTGTCTCCAATCATCTTTCTTGCTTCTCCATTCCGTTGCCATTGATCTTCAAGAAGAAAATGACTCCATTGTTGAAGAAGATCCAAGGCCTACAAGCTCCACATGGAGCTACATCATGTGGTATCAAGAGCATATTCATCTAGGTGATGTTCTTTTGCTTCCTATATCTTTTTGTTTGGTCAATTCACTTTAATTCCTTGTTCTTCATCTTCTTCTACATGTATCTCCTCCATTTTCTTGTGGTTTGGCGTTGTTTAGAGTAGATTCAAAAAATAAACCGATTAAATCTTAGATCTACACTTGTTCTTGCATTTCTATGGTTCAAATTTTATAGATCTACTCTTGAATCATGTTTTTATATTAATCTTAGGTTCTATCTTTTTTCAGTCATAATATTCTTTTGTTGAACCTTTAGATCTCAATTTTCTTGCAAAATATTGATTAGAAATGAAAAAAAAATATCTAAGTGTAAATCACTTTATTCATGTTGTCTTAGAGTCATGTTTAGTCATAATAATTGTCACATTATGTTCTAAGTTTGTGTTCAATTTTGATTTTGTTGATTTAATTCTAGATACATTTGTTCATGTATTCTTTCAATTCTTAGCCAATCATTTGAATTTAGAGTCTAATTCATGCATGTTATTTAGTTCAGAACATGTTCTTAATAAATTCTTAGAAGTAGTCTTGTTGCTGGACTTTTTTTTTGTTTTCTAAGATTCCTATATGATGCCTATGGAGAAATTGAGTTGTGGTGCTGAGTTGTGGCTGGATTTGTAAATCATAATAAGTCTTATGTTTCAGAAGCATTTTCATCAACAAAGATTGTATTTTCAAACCAATCAAAGAAAGTGTTGTTATGCCTTTTCAAAACGCAGTTCTTTGACATTTTTGGATTACTTTGTTTGACTAAACCTTCATGCTGAAGTATGTATGGCAAAACTTCATTACTGTTATTCAAGACATACAAGTGAGCTTGTAACAAATCTTCTAGACTTGGAGTGATAACATGCAGTCCTCTTGAACCCTTACCGCCCATTCTGTTGTCATGGCGACACTCAGGAAGCCCAACAGGTTTAGCCTTTTCAATGTACTCTTAACAAAATTCAATGGCTTCTTCTGCAATGTACCTTTCAACAATAGATGCTTCCGGACGATGTAGATTCTTGGTATACCCTTTTAAGATCTTCATGTATCGCTCAATCGGGTACATCCACCGCAAATAAACAGGACCACAACATTTGATTTCTCTGACCAGATGAACAATTAAGTGAACCATGATGTCAAAGAAAGTAGGAGGAAAATACATATTCAACTGGCACAGTATAATTGCAGCCTCCTTTTCCAGGTCATCAAACTTGACAAGATCAAGGACTTTGCTACATATGGCATTGAAGAAAAAGCATAGGCGAGTTATGGCTAACCTGACTTTGTTAGGCAAAATGTCTTGTATGGCCACGACTAACAATTGTTGCATCAACACGTGACAATCGTGAGACTTTAATGCTACCAGCTTAAGCTCCTTCAACTGCACAAGACTCTTAATATTTAAAGAGTACCCTTGTGGGACTTTGACCCCCCGCAGACACTGACAAAAACTGATTTTCCCCTTTTTCGACAAAGTATGACAAGCTGGAGGCAAGTATATTTTTTTCCATCAGGCCTTGGATGCAACTGCGATCGTATGCCCAACTCAGCTAGATCTTGACAGGTATTCAAACCATCTTTCGTCTTGCCTTGAATGTTAAGGAGTGTCCCAATGACACTATCACATACATTTTTCTCCACATGCATAACACCAATACAATGCCTAATGTCAAGGTCAGACCAGTACGAAAGATCAAACAAAATCGACCTCTTCTTCCATATGCAACTCTTACTTTTTTCCTTCTTTTGGGTCTTTCCAAATATAGTATTCAAGTGTTCAACCTGCTGTAAGACCTGCTCACTAGTCAACAGTATCGACATTGTTTCGTGCTCTTGACTTCCATTAAATTCTTTTTTCAATTTCCTGTAAGGGTGATGAGGTTTTAGAAAACGCCGATGCCTAGTGTAAACTATTTTTCTACCATGTTTCACTTGTATGTAGCTTATGTCTTCTTCACAGATGGGGCATGCCTGATGACCTATAACACTGTAACCGCTCAAATTCCCATATGTTAGAAAGTCATTAATGGTACAAAAAAGCATTGCACACATTTGAAAAGTCTCATTCTGAAACCCATCAAACACTAAAACCTCCTTGTCCCACAACTTTTTCAGGTCTTCAATCAACGAACTTAGATAAACATCAATGTCATTTCCTGGCTGTCTTGGGCTTGATATCATCATGTACAACATCATGTATTTTCGCTCCATGCACAACCAAGGAGGCAAATTGTAAATTACTAGTAGAACTGGCCATAAACTGTGTTGAGAGTGCTTAAATTGCCATATGGATTCATTCCATCACTGGCTAGTCCAAGCCTAAGATTTCTTGCCTCTTTGCCGAAATCCAGAAACAAACGATCTATCTTCTTCCACTAGGAGCAATCAACTGGATGACGGACCATTCCATCGCAGTTTTTGCCATTTGTATGCCATGTAAGGTCTTTAGCGTCATCTCCATTAGCAAAAAGACGCTTAAACCTTGGAACGATCGGCAGATACCACAACACCTTCACGGGGGGGGGGGGGGGAACCTTTTTTTAGTTTTCATCACTACTACACTCCTCATCATCCTTGACTTTGTACCATGATATCCCACACCTAGGGCATTTGGACATTTCTTCAAATTCATGTCTGTACAGTATGCAATCATTGGGGCAAGCATAAATCTTTTGATACTCCATACCCATCGGACATAGTATCTTCTTGGCTTGATAGTAACTTTTAGGCAATTTGTTTTACTCTGGAAGCATATCGTGCACTACTTGAAGTAGTGAACTAAAGCTTTTGTCACTCCACCCATATCTGGCCTTCACATTAACCAGACTTAACACCGCCGACAACAGCGTCAACAAATTGTTGCACCCCGGATACAAAGGCTTCTTTCAATCACTTTGTAATGTATCATACATAGGGGTATGTGCTTGCTGAAAAGACTCTTGTCCAAGGTCACGAATTATATCCTCTAAGCGATTTCCCATTTCTACATCAAACAGTTCAGATTGGGGCCCACTCTACATGTCTGTTATTTCACTATGCCATATCCATGTCGTATAATTCCTCTTAATTCCATCACACAACAGATGGTCCCATATGTCATTAACTTTTTGCCGTTTCCCGTTCAAACAATTTATGCATGGACAAAAAAACTTCCCGTTTTCATCCGGTCGACTTCTTTCTGAAGCAAATTGTAGGAACTGTTCCACACCTTCCTCATACGCAGGGCTCAAACACCTTTCATTCATCCAACTTCGATCCATCTAAAAAATAACTCCTTCATACTCTGAAACTCATTCAATGCATGATATCTCACTTTTTCATTTAAGGTGTGGCCCTATCCCATTCAGGAAGACACATTTTTATGGTATATTCATGCGTCTAGGTTAATCTTATTTTGCTTAATTTGATGAAATTTTGGCAACATTTCACATTGGTCTCCAAGTACATGACATGAAATCGGTGACATTAATTCGCCAATAATCAAGTATGCACTCAGAGAACAACTAGAAATGCATTGTACCATAATTTCATCAAATTAAACAAATAATTTTAACCTTAACACATGAATGTACCATAAAAATGTAAGTCTCCCCAAACTGTCCAAATGGACAATTCAAGATTCAATACAATGATTAATGCAAACTTTCTGCAAGAATCATTGTATTCAATCAAACGGGAATCTAAGGTTCACTCATTATGAACAAAAGTTGAATCTAATGCAAAGCACATTAATGACATACAAATTAAATATAGTGAGATATAACACACCACAACAGATAGGGAAGAACCCTAACTAACAAGAAAGCAATGGTTGCGGAGTTAAGGCAACAAATGATGGAGCTATCCACCCTCGTTACACGTGTCACTAACGATAAGTCCTCGAATTTGTTAGCGCCGCTAACATATCAGCGGACTTATCGTTAGTAGCGCATGTGACGAGGGTGGATAGCTCCACTATCTGTTGCCCTAACTCGGTAGCCATTGCTTTCTTGTTTGGTTAGGGTTCTTCCCGATATGTTGTGTTGTGTTATATCTCAAAAGAAAAACTAGCTAACTAATCGAAACCAGCCATTGATTTAATTGCAGGTTTTTACAAAACTGGCCAGAATGCAATTTCATAGAACATTTATTACCTAGCTATCTATCTAGTGTTCTCTTGTAATTGCAAATTTGACCATTATACCATATAAGATTTTAAATCAAACACCAGTATATGTGTATATAAATACTGAGACAAAAGTCAAAAGACTAGTCTGTGGAAATAATAATATACATACTAGTCCGTGCGTACATACCTGGAGATGCTATAATCAAAGACCTTCCACAGCAACGCCAATTAGCAGTAGTAAATGATAACCTGGAAAAAAGAAGAAGCATAGTCCAATTAGCCACAGTGTATTTAAAGCCTTTTATCAACTATGTCCACAATTGCTTTACTCGGCAAGTGGTTCCATCAGAGGAAGGCAACAACCTATCAATTATGAACCAAAATGTTGACAGAATTCAAATCCAATGCAGTAAACAAGGCAGACAATTCTCCAATGCTCTTCGTGAAGTAAGTGCTACTATCATGTATCGATATTTTAAATTTCTCTAGAGGATTATGCGGTTCTTGAACAAGTACTAAAATTATTGGTTACTAACTTACTATTCTTTGTTGTCTTATGTATAATTTGTTGGCAACTTGAATGTTTCTAGTTGAAGTTTAAAAATTTCAAGTCATGAAAGTGTTAATTATCATTAATAAATAAGCAAAGACCTAGTAGCTGTGAGAATTATTAACTGGGTGTTGGAGTGGCCTTCTAATTCTAATATTAGATAAAACTGAGCAAAGCAAGCACACATATTTGAAACAAATGTGGCTACTCAGTAGAGAAATTGAGAGAATCTTCTCAAGAAGAAAGACATAGACCTGCTAGAAATACAGAATATTTACACACAAAATTGACCACACAGATTCTCGACGGTTTCTTAGCAAGAAAATTAAAATTCAAACTGCAAATGTGACAGAAGAGACAAAATTATTATTAATATGGTAAATAAAGTTCATCATCCTTATGTTGGGTGAACTGGAAATCCAATCCCAGCACCACTCTAATTAGGACCCAGAATTTGCAACAAAGACTAAATTCCAATGTCTACAAACAGCTTTTCTCAACCACCAATCAAGATAACTCTATGTATAAGAGACACTATGAAACTCATTTTTACTTCTTAGCTTCCCTCCTTGCAAAACTGTTATGTTTTCAGAGACTAATCTGCTTAAGCAATTATGAAAAAGGAAGGGATTAAACAGAAATGAGGCACAATATGCAGATTTGCACATAGAAAAATTCTCATTATATAAAGAGAAAATTTTCTTCGAGAGTCATATGTTGTCATCCACGACATGTGCATATTTGCACATGAGGAAACTGTAGGAAGGGATGTATCAAAACCTCATAAAAGGAGACAAACCAGAATAACAAAATGAAGTCAATAGCACAAACTGTACACATCCAAGAGAAGGTAAAGTGAGGAGACAATATTTGGGGCGTAACTTCACTTCTAGTTGTCCAGGGCACATGATTGTGTGGTCATAGTAGTCCAGTGGACAAGCAATTGGATCTAGAACTTTACCAGCTAGTAACATGTGTGTGTTAGTTCAAAAATGATTCCAGTGTCATAAACCAATTTTACAACATTGATTAAGAAATGATCAAGAAAATTCAAGGCAAAAACAACCTTATGTAAGGGAGAAATAACAATAAAAAATGAAGTGACATAGGAGCATAGTGTGCTCAGCAAAGTTTTCAAATTCAGAGAATGTTCTCACGAAGAAAGACATAGACATGCTAGAAATATTGAATATTTAGACACCTAGTTTTGAGTTTGAGTGCGTGGTCCAATCAGGAACAATATATCCACTTCCTACAATTGCTATCCAATCAGGAACAGACTCCAGTTTGAGTGCATGGTCACTGGTAATCACAGTCTTACCTGAAGGTAATTTTTAGGAAAATTTTCACTAAAAAGTAATTATACTCAACAATACTTTCAAGCAATCTAGAGATGGAAAAAACATAAAGAAACAAGGTTTGAATTTATGCATGAGCATCACACTTGTGTCATAAATTAGAGAGAAGATTTCATCATAACATAAATATAGGACCAGACAGAATTTTTAAAATTTTGAATTGGGTGGAAGCTAAATTATACATGGAATATCTGTACTTATGTGAAGAAAGGGGATGGATTAGGAGATTCAGGAGTTTTCTGGAACTTTTAATTGCTGAAGAGATAATGACTGTTTCAGTCTACTTTATTACCTATGTGGACTGCAAAAACAAAGCTGTAGGACTGCATGAATCACTAAATTGACTTTTCAGATTGAAAATCATAAGATCTATCTATGCTAAAGAAAGATTTCCTCATACAGATGTCAATGGAGTCTAATAAAAAAAATATCTCCAGTTTAAAATTGATCACCCTTTTTTCCACCACAAGCTTAGTAACTAATAGCAATCTAGTTTCTTCTAGCTGGAACACAAGTCTAAATCCACTGAATTTAGTAAAACTAGAATGAGGAAGATCAAATATTAATGTCACAAAAGGAAAGGATTGATATGTACCACCAATTTCAATGCCCTTAGGAACAAAAGGAACGGAACCAATAACAATGATGATATTTCTTTGCAGTTACTATTTTGTCTGAAGAGCCAACTTTCACCTTTAGAGGACCCTACATAGATTGCACAAAAATACAGAATATTCAAAATAATTATTTTCATATGATATGCACTTATAACAATTGAATAATCTTGTTGCAACTCCTCTCCTCATGCCTATAAATACAAAATATTTAGGCACCTAGTTTTGGGAAAGATTTTGCAGACCATGCGTTTGAGTTGCCCAAAAATAATAGAGTCAACTTGAAGGTGCTGATTGGTTATTACAAACATCTTATGTTTTTCTTCTTTTCAGTGTTTGTAATTTCAGCTGTATAAAAAAATTACAACTGAACAGAAATCATGTTTGTGATTTTAGGAGCTTCTATTAACCAAACAATAAAATTTGAAACTAACTAATTCACTAATGGTTGAATAACATATTCTTTTCAATTTACTTATTCAAACTAAAATTAAAACTGCCTTGACAGATCCAAGGTACGTTCCCAATGTACTATCAGAAACTTTATGTGAACCTTAACCTATGCTACACCTGACCTGAATATAAAACTCTTCCTTTGGCTTTTTTGTACTCTTTTCTGTTGCATAGAGGTGTTATCTATTTAACAGCATAAATGGTCTCAAGTAAGCAATAGTACCCTTGGCAAAAAAAAGTCTTACAATCAAACCCCAAGTTTTATTTCTGCATATTCAGCACAGTTAAGTTAATTCATTTCAAATACTAGTTATTTAAAGTTCTGAGAAATAAATGATACAACATATTCCATATATTAGTTAGGTATGTTAGAGGCAGAGATAGAAAGGAAACCTCTCTGCTACTAACTTACAAAGTAGGTTCAGTAAATAGAAATTGAACCTCTCTGCTACTATATCCCACTTACTGGATTGAGTAGGTTCAACAACATGAATCAATTGATGCCATTGGACTCCATTAACTAATGTTAGTTAACTGGATTTTGTAAAGTCACTCTGAGGTTAATTGCAGAAAAAAGTGAAATAATGCTTAGAGTAGGCTGCGTAATTGAGATAAGTACCTTGGAAATCCAATCCCATGGTACATTTTATATTTACCCTCAAAATAATGGTAAAAATCAGGATAACCAGTGAATGTCATGCCAAATGATCACAAACCTAAATCATGGTTGCTAGCAGAAGGAATAGTCAAATTTGAAAATTATTATCAGAAACTAATGATTTTATTGATAAATCATGGTTTTGTGGGAGCTAAAAACTAGGTACCTACTTTTGTCTACTAATTGCAGATTTTATAACACAATTAAAGATGACTAGAATAATAAAACTCGAATCTTGTATTGAGAAATGAAAGAGCAGTATTTGTTTTCTGATGCAAAATTTGGTGGGTATGGTTCCTTTTTCCCAACTCAAAAGCAGTCTACAAACAAGGTTAATGTTAATGTTAAAAAAGTTAAAACAAAAAGTAATTTCACAAAATCTTAGAATTAACTAGTGTAATTTATTCATTCTTTATTTAAGGTCAGTAGTAGTGGCAATTGCCATCAAGCATTATTTCAAATTCCACCTGCCCCAAGAGGCTGCCTTCAGGTATCTCCAGAGGCCCAAGCTTGATAATCGCGATCAACCTGCTTAGGAAACATTTATAATGCTTTCAATTTATTGGGGTGGTGTAATAATGAAATAATGTAAAATTGAAATCTCACCAATTCAAGTTTATAACATAAATAAACTTTAAGACCAATTTGTTTCAAAACTTTTATTATTTATTGCTCCCTTAAGCTTTTTACCGTTTTACTATTGTACAACTCAAATTAATGGTGAAAAGGAAACAAACCTTTTTGCTTGAATTTCCATTTTTGTCATAGTTAATTTGATTTATAATTTCACTATTGTTTCAAAACTTAATTCACTGTTCTTACCCAATCAAAAGTAAACACACACAGACTATTATATTTGACTATTGTTTCAACTCAAATTGTTTAAGCAATTTTTTAGTGTGGAAGAGGGAGAAAGGATGTTGAAATTTTCTCAGTGTTAACTGTCTTAGTCATCCACAATGAATCATGTATTTGACACTTAGTTAATACCTTTGTATTGGGTCAGCCTATTTTGAAACAAAATGGTACTCTCAAATAAAGTTAAAACCACACGTCCTCTAAGGTAACATGACTGCTAGGTATGCAACAGAGAGGACTATCAAATAAAGTTAAAAGCCCTTAACTGGTTGTGCAAATCCTTCAAAAGCCCTTAAATGGTTGTGCAAATACTCTATCGTTTCTTAAGAAAAATACAAGTTCTAGCATGGGTTTTTCTCATAATTGATGTCTCTGCAAAAGCCCTCAATTGATTTAAAAAATCATTTACAAACAGAGGAGAAATCGAGGAACAAAAGAAACACATTTTCGTGGACAACTCCAAAATCGTATTTTCGCAAAATTCTCTCAAAACAGTAAACAACATTTTTAGGTCTTCACTGTGCTTTGTTCGAAATCCTTTGGACTATAAAAACCCTCAACTAATTATAGAAAAACAACTATTCATATGGAACTAATTTATTTTGAAAGTTTCAAACTGTACAAGTTTGACACAAACATTCGAAGAATCGATAAGTGGCCATGACTGAGAGTGAATCAAAACCATATTCCTTATGCACACAATGTGGTTGTAGTGACGTACCTCAATCGCGGTAGAGACAAACTCTTTTGCGGTAGTTGCAGCTTCAACGGTAATGGTAGCTTTAGTAGGGGCGTTTGCGGCAATGACAGGGTCAGGAGGAAGGAGAAATGAGAAAGGAAAAGGAGAAAGGACAAGAGGGATTGAGCGCGCGGGGGCCAAAATGAATTTAATTTATGAACAGAACAACATCGGTTTTTTTAAAATAACCAATGTTAACCTCAAGTAGTGAAAAATCGATGTTAACTATCTAAACCGATGTTAACCTCAAGTAGTTAACATCGGTTTTGACAAAACCAATGTTAACTAACTCGACTTATTTACAAAAATGCCACCGTGCTCTTCTTAACATTGGTTTTTTGAAAAACCGATGTTAATCGTGCGATGTTAAATCTATAAATTCTAGTAGTGGGAGGTAATTCTTCCTTCATCTCCCTTATACCCAAAGTTATTGATCCTATGAATTTGGGGGATTTTAGGCCTATATCATTGGTTGGTTGTATGTATAAGATATTTACTAATTTCCTTGCAAAAAAAACTTAAAAAGGTGTTAAGGAAAGTGATTGATAATAGACAAAATGTGTTTTTGGGTGGAAGGAAGCTCCTCCATAGTGTTTTGGTTGCTAATGAAGTGGTTGAGGAAGCAAAGAGGTTGAAGAGAAAAATGTTTAATTTTCAAGGTTGATTATGAGAAGGCATATGACTTGGTTAGTTGGAAATATTTGCTATATATGATACATAAATTGGGTTTTGATGATAAATGGGTAGGGTGGATTAAAGGATGCTTGTTGAGTAGTAGGGTCTCAGTGTTGGTAAATGGAAGCCCTACTAAGGAATTCTCGATTTCAAAGGGCCATAAACAAGGAGATCCTTTGGCACCACACTTTTATTTAATATTGTTGTCAAAGGATTGTGTGGGATGATGAGAGAAGTGATAAAAAAAAGAAGCTATTTGAGAGCTATGTTGTGGGGGAGAAGAAAATTCAAGTTGATTTACTTCAATATGTGGATGACACAATCTTCATGGGGGAGGCCACGTTAAGTAATGTGAGCTTGATTAAAAGTATATTGCGGTGTTTTGAACTTGGTTTCAGGCTTAAGATAAATTTCTTTAAGAGTAAGGTAGGGGCTATTGGGTGGGAGAGGAGGTCTTGGAGAGGTATGCACACATGTTGAATTGCAAGGTAATGAAAATTCTTTTTTTATATCTTGGTATTCCCACTGGTGCTAACCCTAGTTGTCGAGACTTGGAAACCTATTATTTATAAATTGTCTAGTAAGTTGGTGGGGTGGAAATATAAGGTGTTGTCTTTAGCGGAGAGAGTGTGTCTCATTAACTCCATTTTATCTTCTTTGCCTTTATTTTTTCTCTTTTTTTAAGGTGCCTTCAAGTGTGGGGATGAAAATCATTAGAATTCAAAGAAATTTTTTATGGGGGTGTCAAGAGGTTATGGGGAAAATTTGTTGGAAAAGTTGGGATAACATTTGTCGACATAAAATTTTTGGAGGGTTAGGGATAGCAATATTTTTTCTTTCAATAATGTTCTTCTAGCTAAGTGGAGGTAGGAGCTTTTGCATGAAGAGACTCTTATTTGGAGTGAAGTGCTAGTCTGTAAATATAGAGGTCAGAGAGGGCTTAGTAGTGCGGTAGTTTCTAGAAATTCCTCCATTTGGCGGAGACACTTGTCTTTGGTGCGTGGAGGTACAAATGTTGGGAGATGGTTTGATGCTTTGGTGGGAAGGAAAGTGGGTAATGATGTAAATATATTATTTTGGAAGGACATCTGGATGGGGGATCAACCTTTGGCACATAATTGCCAAAGGGTGTTTCTAAATTCAAATCAAAAGGAAATGTTTATCGAAATTATGGGGGAGTGGTGTGTAGAGGGGTGGAGGTGGAGGTTTTGATGGGAAAGAGAGTTATTTGAATGGGAAAATTGGTCATGGAGGATTTATGAGGAGGTTGAGAGTGTTCAGTGAGTAATGCGAGATCGTATTCTTGGTGGTGGAAGTATGACTCCTCACGACTATTCTTAGTCAAATCGGCTTATATTGCTATCTGTGAATTAAACTCTAACTATTTGGTGTATGATACTATAGTGCAAATGTGGAAATTAAAGGTTCCACCTAAAGCCCATAAGTTCTTATAGAGATTGTTCAGAAACATACTGCCAAGCAGGCACAACTTGTGTGCAAGAGGCATGAAGCTTAGTGAGGAAGGTAAGAAAATGTCCATTTTGATGAATCTATGAGACATATATTATTGCATTGCTTATTGGTGGCAGACATTTGGAAAAAGTGCTGCCACAGATGGGTACAAGTCTATTATGCTCGTCCTTTTTCAGTGGAAATGCATTTTGCACAACACTGCTTGGTTTCTAAAAGTAATCTGATTAATGAAAGATGGAGATGTTTATGGGGATGTATTTTTTGGGTGTTGTGGAAACAAAGAAATTGTCATTTTTAGAGGGAAGGTAATCAACAAGTATGAAATTTTGCAAGAAATTATGTACCATACATGGTCATGGTTAAAAACATATGGTGCTACTTTTGACTATTCTTTTGTACAATGGATTGTTAATCCAGGGGCATGCATTCGAGGCCAATAATATAGATCTGAAAGAAAGCAGGACTTTTGGGAGAGATGGTTTAATGTGGCTTTTTTTGGAAGGGACAAAGATGGGAATAGACGTAAAAATGAATGCATGAGAAGGTTATAAATTGTGATTGGTAATTGGCAGATTGCAAAGCTAGGTTCTATAGTATGTGTTGGACTATGCATCACATACTTAGAATCTGGTGCATAAGGGCATTTATTGAATAGGGAATGATAGTTTAGAGTGGGTGAAGGAATTCTTTTTTGGGATTGTAATTAATGCATTCTAGTGTGAATAACATTGGGGGCAGGGGTGGTTTGGTCGATGGTCTGTTAGTGTGTATGTGCAATAAATAATGCACAACCACTTATTGGATTGTACATACTTGGAGGATCTTTTGGTTTACATGTAAATGGGTTTGGCACCCCTTGTGTTGTGATATAATACATTATTTCTTTTAGTTAATAAAAAAAGTAAAAAATGTAGAATTACACAATAAAAATTATAGAATTACATAACAAAAAAATATTATAGATTTGGGTTGGTTCTAGGGAAAAATCCAAGGGGGGGGGGGGGTAAGCCTCCCTCCTTTTTTAGGATCTTTTTGTATATATGAGATAGAAAATACGAATAAAGAAAAATGCACTACTACAAAAGCGCTTTTTACGACACCTAATTTACGTCGGTTGTACAAGGAACCGCTTTAGAAAGTGGTGCGGTGACATTTTTGTAATTATTGTGTTACAAATGGCATTTTACGACGTACATTCTAAGGCGGTTATTGAAAACCGCCTTAGAATGTTATGTTTGTTATAATTAAAGCCGGTTTTTAGTAAAAAACTGTCGTAATCTTCAAAATAAAAAAAACAAAACCGCGCAACCTCGTCCTTGTTCACCTCTTTGCTACCTTGCTCTTTTCTTTGAACCCTAGCACGTGTTTGTTCATGACCTTTGTGCTTGCTCCTTTCTTTGAACCCTAGCGCATGTTTGTTCACCTTTCTGCTTGGTCCTTTCTTTGACATTCAACATTAAACCTCTGCTCTTTGACATTGTACCCCTACCCCTTCTTCCATTGAACTGGACGAGGTCGACTTCGTCGCTCCAACTTCCCGGCTTGAAGTTTCATGAAGAAAGAGATTGGTTAGTGACTTACAAACTTTGTTAGGTTAAGGTTATTTGAAGGTTGTTTTTGGTTAAGTGGTTCGTGTACTGTTGAATAAAGGTCGCGGGTTCCATATATAATTTCTTTTAATGGTGATGTTTGCTAATCGTGGTTGCAGGGAAGACGCGCGCATGTCATCGATGAGTTGTTGGTGAAGAAGCTAATGCGTTTTTGACTGGGCTGCAAACGGGGCAGTGGCTTTTTTTTTTATTGAAGCTCTGGTTGATGTTCGTATGATGTTTTATTAATTTTATATTTTGTTCATATGTTAAAGTTTGTTCATATACAGCTTAATGTTAGCTTGACATGGTAATTGTTATGATGATAATAAATTTGTTGGTCTTTAATCCCTTCCAGAAGTTAGTGTAGAAGCCTAATTTTAGTGAAATTTAAATTAAAATGGTTCATTGAAGTCATGAACTTCATTCCTTTTGTGCAATTTCGCTCCCCAATCTGTTATATTACTCCAAATCCAATCTGTATTTTATCATCCTCGACTGCTAATTCAATTCCATCTTCCAACTCCTTCTCAATGAGATCATCCTCATCCATTACATGTTTCTTTAATGCCATTTTGCCTCATTGTTCCTTTTTGTTATCTCCCATAGCTGCTAGTGCCTTTAACTTATCCTTGTCAATCTTGATTGCTTCATTGGGTGAATGACCTAGTGGAACTTCCCGACGCTCCAGATTTTGGCCAACATTGCTGCCAGAATTGTTTAATGCAGATTCATCTCTCCTTCCTACTTCTGAACCCTGCTTAGTCCCAACAATTCTGTCTTGGTCACGTTCAGTCCTCAAAGCACTCCCATCGTTGCTTTGGTTCTCAGTTCCTGTTTGTGGTATCGCAATTCTGTCTACAGATTCGTGCTGGGGGGCTTGAGATGATATTTGCTTTGAGGCCTGCTCCTCATTTGCAGAAGGAGCCTTTGAAGCAGCTCTTGTTCCTCCAGCACTTCCTTCTACTTCACTTCCCTGTGCTGGTGCAAGTCTATTTTGCTCATACAATTCCAACATTTGATTGCAAACCTCTGCAAGACAAAATACCCATAAGAACTAAGAAGGATATACAGAAGCATACAGACGCACAAAAAGACAGCCCATTGTTAAACTAGTCATAGCTTTTTACTGAGTTCTCTTATGAAAATTCCTAATTTGATCGGGAAACTGAGTTCTCTTATGAAAATTCCTAATTTGATCGGGAAACTGAGTTCTCTTATGAAAATTCCCAATTTGATCGGGAAACAGGGATAAAACCATCTAGATATGTGACAATGGCAGAAATGATCATAATGCATTAAACCAAGGGAACACAAAAGGCTACCCAAAGATTTTGTTGTAGAGATATAAGATTTGGTGTAGAGGTGAAGGGAGAAGGGGAGAGGGGAAAAGTCACGGGTTCAAATTCCTCCGCTGACAAAAAACTAATAATACTAACAACTAATAATTGTCAATTAAAAAAAAATCTTGTTCTTGGTCTGTCTGTTTTTATATGTCAACCTAATCTTGGTCACTCTTGGTGAGCAGTCAACTGTTAGCTATCAATAATCCAAGTAATCTCAGGATTTGTTGATGCTAATAATGGTTTCCAATTATGAGAATTCCCCCAATGTAAAATCAATACATAATTGAGTACTATATGCAGATATAGACATATAGCCCAAATGGTGCCAAACCAAATTAGCTGCCATGATTGTTTGTGTACTCTCCTGTTACAGGCCAATCCTTGAAATGATAGTATGATACTACCTCTTTTATTTTGAATGATAATTGACTTGGAATTATTGGAAGCAGCACACTTAAGCAAGCTGAAAATTAACTAATCCATCATCACTATGAAGTAAAGCAAAAAATATGATATGTATGTGTCCAAACATGACTTGACAGTAGCTTAATGCATCAACTTAGTTCAACTTCAGCAAAAAGGTGTTCCTATCAGTTCAGCTAACCTCTCAGTGGTTTAATTTCTATGTTGAGGTTCAAATCAATTCACAGAGAATGATAATTGACAAGATTTAAGTTGGTTTCTACCTTCTCTCTGATTTTAGGGCACTCAATTGGGCGTTTATATCCTTTAGGAAGAGGAACATATTAGATACTAAAGTGAAAGTTTTTATAAAATTAAGAACTAAGGATACTTTTTGCCCCTGTCAGGTGCTGTAGCAAAACTCTTTTTGCCCCTGTCATTCTAGGAGTCTCTTCCTTTTTGCGTATGACATTGTCACTACCTTAGGCTATTCAACACAACTATCATATTAAGTGTAGAGAAAATTTGGAGAAAAGGGTAACTAGACAACAAGTTCTAGGCAACAAGTTCAACTTAAGTAGTTATTGAGCAATAAAAAAAATAACCTTCATTCTTTCATAATTTACAAGCCAGATAAACATTTTATAGGATTTCAATATTGGGGACATATCTACCATGTTTGACATTATAACCTACATACATGTGTTGCCTAGACACTGACAACTTGGAGGGATGCACAGTCTAGAAACAAATAGGGGTAAAAAAAAGCCTAGTTCATTTTAGACAATTGGAGAAAGATGACAGACAGGAAGAAAAAGTCTCTTGAGTTAACAACAGCAATAAGATTCAGCTAAATCCTAAGTCAAAAATGTTGATGTATAGGAGTGAACTAGTCAAAGCACCATCAGTAATAAAACACCTTCTGTTTTATCCTCTGTGCAGCAGCAGGATCCTTCTTGTGAATGATCTCATAAGAAACAAGAATAACATCCTTTAGTGGACGAGGAGTCTCTTCAACCTTCCCAGCAAGGAACATATAGACCGTTGCAATGGTCTGCAAAAACGTTCATCAAGTGAATTATGAGATTTTGATTATGTAATCTTTAAAATTATAATGCTTCAACATCTACCATTCTCTTAATATAAATTAGGAACCTCCTTACATCAAATAATTATAGAACTCAAATAATAAAGCATATAACTGTTAAAGATTTTGAAACTTCACTAAACAGAAAAGTTTAAGCAGCAGTTGGAACTTGGAACTTGAAATAAAATGTAAGATACGAGAGTTAAATGGAATAAAAATATCAGATAGATGATGAATTTTTTTACAGAAATATTAACTTATAGAAGTTGCAAATTTAGAAGATCCATTCACCTTCAATTACAAAACTTTCCCTAAACTTAAAATGGATACATTGACCTGTTCAAAAACAGATTTCATACGAGGTAGGAAACTCAACAAAAATAATAATAGTATGCGAAACAGACAATACAAATACTTGATTACAAATCCCTATTGAAAAGTAAAATTCTTGCACTCAGTCTCAGTATATAGACATCCTCTGAAACATATACAGTCCTTAGACAATTTCTGTTAGGTCCCAGCCAAAGACAGACAGAATTTGGAAGGTTTGTTCTCATAAGAAAAAAGGGCCCACTAGTGAGGAAAGGCCCAATAGTTAGACTTGTTAGATCGAAGTTAGTAGGTTGATAGTTATTCTATTATAGTAGGTTGTTAAATAGTAAAGGATGTAACAGAATGAGGGGAACATCTCTTGGAGGACTTCTTTCCTTATGCCCAATTCTATCCAGTATCAATTCTTTTATGTCCATCTGTCATTTCATTCTTTCTGTTATTTTGTTTACCACTCTCCACATGCAACCTTTCAACTTTACAGAATTTTAGAAAAAAATTCCAGACTGAATGTCCAGATTTATATGCTTGGAAACAAAAGATCATGAAAAAAATCTCATTCATATATCTTATAAGATTTGGACATTTTTTATGAGCATTTTGAAATTTTTAGTCGATAAAAGGAATATATTTAGCTTATAGATATTCTTACAACTACTATTTAAAAAAAACACTTTTTAAGCTTGTCAATTTTAGCTAATAAATTTTTTAAATTAATTTTTTCATACATAGATATAATGGAATACTCTCTTAACTTCCATAAATCTATGATTATAAAAAAATTATCCAAATCAAATTAGTCCTAATATGATTAGTCTTACAATTCATGATTAATGGACTATAAATAGTATACACAATAGTTTTAAAAAATTAACTTTAAATTATTCTTTTTTTAAAAAAAATGCTTTGATATAAAAAGTAATTGCTTATCGTAGTTGAGCTTATAAAAAACAAGGTGATTTTGGCACTCAGAAATCATACCGATGTTAGGAGGTGACATGAGTGGAAAATTAGATAATCTTCTATTGTTATTTTGTAACAATTTATCCAAACTCTGAGAGGCGAAATTTTTTAACTCTTTATCTGACAACACTAAGCATGTTATTCAAATAAATAGGAATTATACATTTTTGTAAATTGTTGTAAACTAAGTAAACAAAACAAAAATAAATTATATCAATTACCATTATTCTGAAGAACAAGTCTTTGTGTGTGTTGAATGTCATGATTTAAATACATATAAGTCTTTTGCCAAACAAATTATAGTCTAGATAATTGATTTGACAAAAGTAAGGTAATGTTCTCAAATATCTTCGTGAGCCCCAATGACTTGCCTCAATAATGGCATCAACATATTCTCAATCATATATCATAACAGGCCTAGTGCATAACAAACATCTTTAAAGGTAGTATATAGAACATTACTAATTGTTCTTATGCAAGAATATGAGTGTGGCCTCTTTGAGTAATTTAGTAAAATTCTCAAATAGTACAACTCTCCACTTCCCAGAAGAATAAATTTCAATCTTCCAACTATGGTGCTCCTTTTCCTAAGACACCACACCCTTTCATATTGCTTCCAAACAAATTTTGAAGGAAAATGACCATATAACAGTTTAATTAGTTAATTGTTTTAACAAATATGGATAAAATAAAAATCATGCATAAAAAACACCACATAATTTGTTACAACATAATTTACATGATAATTTTGTTCAAGAAAGAAATACATCAGAACTCAACTTTACGATATAATATCATAACTCAAAAGGAACTTTATGATATAATAAGGGAGTTCTGCATAATTCTGAGAAAAGGATGTGAGAGGATTTATGCAATTATGCTATGCATGTAAATAAAAAATGGAAATTTTCAAAACAAAGGAGAGGTCATTCTAATTTTATTGAAACTTGGTCTTTACAATTTACTCAAAAAGAATGACTGAAATTTTACAATTGGAAAAAATCAAATGCGGATGCAATTATACTTCTCTGATAGCTTTGTATGGCTTTCCATTAGATATGCCAGCAACAAATAACTTTTCCTCCATGCTGAAAAAAAGGGGGGAAATAGTCACAAATACTAGACATAAATAATGGAAAAAGGGTCTCCCCAAAAGATAACATGCAAAATTACTTACTTTTTATTGGAAAGAAAATGTAAAGCTTAGACTTGGCCAAATGTATATGATCAACAACTGTCAGATTCAGGGAATCCATATAGTACATGGTTGTCCTAAAAATGGGCTGAAATACAAAGAACTATTTGAATAGCATGATATATATATATATATATATATATATATATATATATATATATATATATATATATATATATAAGTATGTAGCTTTGACAAATGAAAATTGAGTATTGACCACCAATATGTTGAGTAAAGACTTATTTGCACATAGAATAACACAAATTTCAGGATAGTTTCATTTAGGGGCAATGCAAGTGACACCAGAATGCAGCTAAAAAAATAAAGGTGGTTCACACTAAAACTAAAAGCAATCATTTTGACAATGATGTTGGTACCCAAATAATAATGTTAAATATACCTGAAAAATGCGGTGTGCAAGATTAAAATCCTCTATTGTCAAACCATATCTTCTCCATACACCAAAGAATGTAGCATACAGGACCAATTTCTGCCCAGAAAAAAAACTTTTCCTTCTATCCTCATTCCTCGTATATACTAAATTACTTTAGTCCTTAAAATGAAGAAAAAGAGGAGAAAGCAGTTCATGTTGTGACATCCTGAAAATTTCTACCCGGAATTTTGTAAACGATACATTTTGAATAATTATATATATGAGTATTATTCAGTATATATATATATATATATATATATATATATATATATATATATATATATATATATATATATATATATATATATATATATATGTACTCCTGGTAGAAGTATGTACATTGGGGGAAAGATACGCGGGTTAGACTAATTAACGAAGAGAAATCCATAACTGGACAGTTATAGATTAATTCTCAATTAATTAGTCTAAAAATTATCGTTTTGCGTGTAACTAAAAATTTAACAAAACCAACCTCTGAACCACGCCCAGGGTTTCATTCTAAGAGTTTTGATATATATATTGCTTGCTTTCGAAAACGGGCCCCGACGGGTGCAGAGAAACGCGAGGGACTGGAACCAAAGAAATGGCACGCAAACCGAGGCAGGATTTTAGCATTTCAAAAAGTCAAGTTTTTCTCTCCTTGTGGCTGAGTATGAGTCACATCAAGAGAAAAAGTGGGCCCCTTTTTGTTCCACTCAAAATGGGACAAGTGGCAAGTGCTTTTAAAAAATAAAATAATAGGAAAAGAAAATCACTTTCTCATAAAAGCCACGTTCTCTCTCCTCACTCAGAAAAATTCAGAAAGCTTTCCCTCACTCTCACATTGCTTTTCTCTTCCTCTTCCTCTCCATTGAAGCCTCCATTAAAGCTCCAAACTTTGCTCACCATTTCTGCTCCAAATTGCAAAAGGAAGCCATTTTCGGAGTCGTGAAGCGCACCACTACGTTGTGGGACTTTAAATTTCAGGTTTGGGTAGACTTCTTCTCACATAAATTTCGTGGGTATTGGGTTTTTGGGAGATGTGATGGGTAGTTCTACTAGGTTTGTGCCTTATGGTAGTTATTTGTGAAGGAATTTGTTGAAAGCATGCTAAACTTGTCATGTTTGATGTGAGCCAAATTTACCCATTCTATTTTAGGGTTTTATGATGATGCTTTGTGATGTTTGTGTGATGAAATTGCTGATAGAAAACTGGTAGAGATGAAGGGGAAAGTTAACTTAGGGTTAAATGTGAGAATGACAATGTTGTAGGTAGAAAAGTGTGAGATTTTGAGGGCTAGAGAAGCTAAATCTGGGGTTAGTGTAAATTGGAGTCTAAAGTGAGTTAATCCTAGTTTAAAATGTCATTTAGGACTTGTGGGAAAGCTTGGGCTGAGCAAATGAGAAAAATCAGTGGCAAAGGTGAAAGCAAGAGCCATTTCTAGGGTAAATTGGGTGTTGAGGGGTCAAATTTTGAATCGGTGGAGTTTTCATCATAAAACCAGTTTGAGCAAGTTTAAATTAATGTTATAGACGTGTTTGAGATGAGAGTTTGCTCCAAAGTTACCCTATTCTCATTTTCACTTCTCAAACCTTGAAAATCCACTAAATTGAGGGGTTTTAGATACCTAGATTTTGAATTGCCTTGGTCTGAAGCTTGTATTTGGTTTAGATATGATTTATACATGATTTAGGACTTGTAGGATCTAATTTGAGCAAAATTGGAGGTGGATAAGATGGATTTCGAAATCTGCCAAATTGTGCAGCAAAAAAAAAGCTGTCAAATTTTGTGCAGCAGAATTTTGTTCATGTGCAGAAAATGCTTGTGCATTGCTGGTTATAGAAAAGGTAGTACATAGTGGGTTCTGGACATTTTCTAGCAGATCCCAACGGTCAAAATGTAGACCTATGTACTAGGGACCTCCAGTAAAATTTTCCAGTCGATCCAACGGTTAATGAATCAGAAAGAAGAGAATGTTACTGGGGTATTTGAGTAGGGAAAGCTGTGGTATTGGAATGTGTTTTGGGCAGAGTTTTCTGCGTCTGCCCTGTTTTCTTGGTTTAGGGTAGTTCATGATGTTTGGATATTGTGGAAGCTTGGAGGGGTTGATGGGGACCCAATGCTGAGAGGAACGTGGATAAGGGCTACGTGGGGGTACGTGAGCTCAGTTGAAGGTGGGCAACTGGGGATGGTGGGTTCATGTTTGATTTGTGGATGTGGGATAGTTGATTTGCACCATTGCCCGATCGCTACCTAGTACCACATATGACGAGTACCCCATAATCCTACAAGCTTGAAGTGAGAAAGCGTGGAAGAGTTAGTCTTCCTACTTTTATTTGTTGACCACAGAGTGGTACCTGGAGATATGTTGCGGGGGTCAGGAGACCTTGGGGATGTCAGGTGGGGTGCTATTTCCCAAAACCAAGCTTGATCAATCCCGACCCAACCCGGGCATAGTCAGTCAGTGAGAACCTGTGACGTTCCTAAATAGGCGAGCTCATGGCAGTCAACCAATAAAAGAACAAAGACCACAAAGCAAGGAGGCTTGTGTGGTGGCTGGCCAGCTATGGATCTTGAGTGGTATCTAGAATTTGGCCTCTGGTAATCGATTACCAAGGGTGTGTAATCGATTACAAGGCTTAAAAATGAATACAGGAAGTTAAGATGGCCTCTGGTAATCGATTACCAAGGGGTGTAATCGATTACAAGGCTTAGAAATGGAGAAAGGATGTTGAGGTGGCCTCTGGTAATCGATTACCAATGTTGTGTAATCGATTACACAGAGTAACAGGGCACTGGTAATCGATTACCAGTTATGTGTAATCGATTACACAGTGTAAATTGCAGGTTTCCATGTGCTGAAGCTGTGTAACTCGAGTTTGGGCACTGGTAATCGATTACATACTTTGGTAATCGATTACCAGAGAAGAAAACCCTTGAGGCATACCTTTTAACTACATGTAGTGGTTATGGGACACATTGTGTTGTTACCCGTAGTTAGATTTCTCGTGAAAGAGTCTACCCCTTTCTTTTATTTCTTGTAGATCACGATGGCAGAGCAATTAATCCATGATCGCGTGGAGATGGAGTTCCTAGAGGGATTTTGGGAGACCCTCGAAGCCAATGAGAGGTGCCGATTCCGTGGCACGATTCGACTCACGACTACTTCATTGGTACATCCAGAGGAACCTGCACGCACGCTTCAGCGGACTGTGGAGTGCATACTACCTACACCTACTCCATATCGACTAGTGGAGCCAGTTCAAGTGATAGAGGTGTCATCCTCTGAAGAAGACCTTGAGGAGGACCCAGAGGAGTTACCTCCTGAGCCTGCTGTGGATGCTCTTGACTTTCCGGAGGATGATGAGAACCCACTCCCTGATGTGGATTCTCCAGAGGATATCATGTCAGCATCTGAGGCAGACTCTACGGAGGAGAGCGGCCCTGGAGGGACAGCGAATAGTGGAGACTCTTCATCATAGCAGACGGCTCCTTAGACTAGGTTTACATACTTTTTATGGGTGGGTGTATCTAGTTCAGACTGCTAGGTTTACTCTTTTGATTTTTGGGTGGGTAGACCTATTATATAGAAATTTTGATGATTGTATATATATGGCTGAAGCCACCACAGTTGATACCTTTGCTCTGGATGTCACTATGTATTTTGCAAACTCCCATATTTTGGACAGTTTTAGATGATGAATGTAATTATGTTTAATCTTGTTATTTGAAAGAAAGTGTTAGCAAATTTTATTGAAAAGAGTTCATCGACCGCATTTTATTAGTTTTCACGTGACGACCTAAAATAATGGCTGGCATATTTTTCTTTTTGAAAGAGCAAAATAGTTTAGAGGTTATGAGTGATCAGAAAGAAATAACTCCGAATAGAGTTGTGAACTGGCCATTCAGGACTCTATAGTGATAATCTTCCTTCTGAACTTAATTACTGTGAAAAAGAGAGAGAAACGAAAAAGAAAAAGAAAAAAAAATTTCCCATGGTTTTTGCTATTTAATTTATTAATATTAAACCAATCATTATTTAGGGACGCCACACATGTAGTTCCAAAGAGGTGTCAACAATCCAATTCCCATTACTGATCTTGAAGGATACTCGTAGTAAAAGTCAAAACTTGTTCCCATTCCAGAATCCTGCAGAAAATCAGAGACATGTAGTCATGATTAGGTAAAATCATGTCTCTTTGAAATGTTGTTACTATTCTGGCAGAGAAAATGATCTTTAAGAAATGAAGAGCAATGTTCAGCAACTACAAACTATATATACAACAAATATCAATTTATCCTACATTTTTCAGATATCCCCATATATTTTGCTTCATTTTATGGAGAACTATTCAAACTACCAAACCATATTACAAGATTATTATAGAAATTACCAGTAGTAATTCTAAATACTGTGATTGAAATGCTCCAACCATAGCCTCAGGCCTCAGCCATGTAGCCAATAAAAAGGAAAACAACTAGCTCCAGAGGAAAGCCAGACTAGGTAAGCCTCCAATCATGCTTTTATACCTTATGTAGGCTCCAACCATAATTAACCACATCTACTCGTTTGTATAATGAACTCCTTCAAATGCATGGGTGTCGTACAGTTGGACCATTTTCATGCCTTTTGCCACATCCATTAAACAAATAGTCATATAGGAAAGCCATAGGATAAGAGAATGTAATAACTTTGATGGAGAATCCAGAAAGGAATTGTCATGCCTGGCAAAAGGCGCCTTTAAGCTTTATAATCGCTGTGAGCCATGGAGAGGTTTTGTTCTTTTTATTAAAACAAGTCATTTCACTCCAAATGAGAACTGGCCCTCCCTTCATTTTGGGTAGAAGATGATGCAAACTATTTGTTTGTCTTCCAACAAGATGGGAACTTATCCAAGAGATCAGAAAAGGGGTTACTCTGGTTTTTTTTATTATCATAATATTATTATTAGTGTAAAATATTAATAGAATAATCAATGATTAATCTATGTCGGATAATCTGAGTCGTTGCTCTTAAAAATTAGAAAAATGTTGTATTTTAACCTTTAAAATTTAGTTTTGAGCCTATACCTTGAGTTTCTCTTTTGTTTTCTTTTTAAATATTACCGAGTTTCTTTTTTATTTTCTTTTTAATTACTAGCCTATTCAAAGCGTTTTAATTGGAAAAAAAAATAACATGTAGAAGTCCATAGTCAAAATTCAAAGGCTTTATAGTGTGAACCAATAATGACACATAATAGAGCCACACACTTCAGCCACTATCTTAGGAAAAGAGATAGGCGACACATAAACAAATTTTATGTTTATAAACTTTTGGCTTACTCTCATTTCAGTTTTGGATATTACAAACATAACTCTTTTCTCAATGGTATAAGTAAATGTAAATCTATCTTAAAAGAGTACAAAATTAGGGAGAATAAGTGTTAGTCTTAGTGCGTACTGTGTTAGCTTATTAATTAGCTAGGATATGGATGAAGACGCATATTTTCTGCAAAACACGTACATATATATAGCATACAGTACGGTTAAATTAATTAAAGTGTGTTGATTTAATGAAAGGGATGTATGTCCCTTCAATAAGTCTAACTTAGAAAGTAAAGAGATACTCTGGAATTGGGAAAAGGAATAAAAGGGTAAAAATATATTGGGAAGTCGAGGAAGGTTAGATATAATTAGGCTTTGTTTATGCTATTCTCTAAATTATTTAGACGAAGTTTTTTATTATCGAAATAAAAATCAAACTTAGATTAAGTTCTTTATATTTTTATCATCAAATTTTTTAATTGGTATCTTTTTAGAGGTAAATTTGTTTAAAACACAATTAGGCATTAAATATAAATATGTCTATTAATACATTGTGTAAGACCAGTTCTTTTTACTAACTTAAAACGTACATGATTGCTTTGCCCATATAATTTTGTTTTAGTTGAAGTGAAAGTAAAGCAAAGAGAATATGTCAAATTGCCAATTAATTGCCACCGCCTCCCCAATGTAGTAGTGGTTGTTTGAGATATAATCAATTTTTTTTGTAGCATTTTACCCATTTCCATTTGTTGTCGTGGTTTGACCATCTGTCTTGCTGGGGTCGGATGGCTTGCTATTAAACTCCACAATTCAGTAAAATGTTTGCAAGAGCTCTGAATGTAAAATCATGTGGTTGAACGCCAGATTTTATCATTTCCTTGAATGTCTCTGTAGCTTCCCTTAGCCTCTTATCCATCTGTCTTGCTGGGGTCGGATGGCCTATTATTAAACTCCACAATTCAGTAAAATGTTTGCAAGAGCTCTGAATGTAAAATTATGTGGTTGAACGCCAGGTTTTATCATTTCCTTGAATGTCTCTGTAGCTTCCCTTAGCCTCCTATCCATTTGTCTTGCTGGGGTCGGATGGCCTACTATTAAACTCCACAATTCAGTAAAATGTTTGCAAGAGCTCTGAATGTAAAATCATGTGGTTGAACGCCAGATTTTATCATTTCCTTGAATGTCTCTGTGGCTTCCCTTAGCCTCCTATCCATAGAATACAAGCCAAGCTCTCAAATATCTCTTTTGCTTGTTCAATCATAAGTCACTCAGTATAAAGATCAATCATACAATTAGAGGAAAATAAAGAAGGACCTTCATCTGATAATTGAATCAACTTGTATAGTTGGATTCCCTGGCAGTCCTGCCTTTCTTATTTCGTTAACATAATTGATGGCTTCTTTAACACTTCCAGCATCAGCAAAAGCATTGATAAAAACACCATAAATAATGACATCAGGCTGGACGGCATATCGAAGCATTTCCTTGTATAATTCTTCTGCCATTTCAAATTGGCCTAACTTTGTGAAGCTTGATATCACAACACAGTATGGGACACAGTCACTCACAAGTCCTGCCTCCTGCATTTTTTTAAGATAAGATTTGGCAATGTGTGGCTTGTCAGCACTGGCCAAAATATGAATGAGAGAACTGTAGCTGCATTTGTCTGCAACAACACCAAATTTTTTCATACTATCAAACAATTGACATGCTTTATCATAGCATTTTCCTATCCCGTAAGCCTTAATCGTCACATTAAACTCAAGGACAGTGAGCTTCTTCTTTTCTTTGCAGCAAATAAAGACTTTCTCGGCTGCTAAAGTATACCCCCGCTCTCCATATGCATCAATATTGGCAGAATAACAATCCGAATTGATATTTCCAGCTAGGTGAAACCTCTTGAACCACAACGACGACTGCTCAAGCATACCTGATTCTACATACATTCTAGTCAATGCCGATTGGGTGAATTCATTAATCTCAAGATCCCTTTTGCCCATCTCCTGTATGAGCTCTTCCGCTTCTCGAACCATTTTCCTAGTCGAGTATGCATACAACAGGGTTTGGTAACTCCCAACGTCTGCCTTAATGAAGGCCTCTTTCATCCTTGCAAAATATTTAGCTGCCAATTTGACCTTATTATTCTTAATATTAAGAGAAATAAGGATGTTATACGTCCAAGTGTCGGGTACACACCGAAACTCTCCCATTTTCTGGAACAACAAACAAGCTTGTCGTAACCGTCCACAGTTTCCATACAAGTGAATCATTGTATTGAGTGTAACTGTATTCAGGGATCTGCCTTGTCTGATGATCCTAGTAAACGTTTCACATGCTATGCGAAATTGACCACCCTTCCCATACGTGTCAATCAAGGTAGCATATGTATGAGAGCTTAAACAAACATTGGTATGTGATACTAATTTATCATCCACACCTAATCTAAAAGGTGCACCTCTTATCCATCTCCTGAAAAACTCTTGAGCTTTTTGAAACTCTCCAGCCCTCTTGTACAAGAGAACAACAATCCCTATGGTGACCTCATCAGGCTCTATTCCTTGACTTTGCATCGTCTGAAGCCAAGCAAGTGCTTCCTCTTTGATTCCACGTTTACTATAAGCATCAATCAAGGTCCCATAAGTGGAATTCACAGGGGCAACCCCTTTCGCATTCATTTCGGTCCACAAACTCTCCACGAGGTCCCACTTGCGTGCTCTGGCGAGGGTGCAAAGCATTATGTTGTAGTGAATGACGCCCAAGGTGAATAAAACTTTTAGAATAATATAGTGCTCTACTAGGCCTCTACCCTTTAGAATCGACCCACCGTTTCCCTTGATCTAAAAGCTAGCCAGCTAGGCAGCCAAAAATGGAGTAATCATAAATAATGGAAAACAAATGAACAAAAGATATAATAATTTTCAAAGATAATAACAACACAAACGAGCCTCATCTCACTCATGAATGCCCTTACGTACAGAGAATTTAATTACTTCACTTCTGTAGATAATTGGCATTGTTATACACCTACAGAATCGGGCCTTGGTTAATGGATGTTGTACTGATTGAAGTAATATTTTTGTCTAATTCAAGCTCTAATTCAATGTAATTAAATTAGTGGGCACATAGCAACTCTGGCATGGTATTATTATCATGTGAAAGAAGCTTGTTGCCCTCAACATGTTAAAGAATAGATGAGTATGCTTTTCCCTGTTCTGGTCAAGTTAAGATGTTAGCCAAAACTTAATTTGTTTCCATTTTAAAAAATATTTAAATTATCCTTATTTCACTTAAAATAAACCTCTTTACTGGTTGTACTATTTTATAAACCTTAAACATGATGCATTGTTATTTGAGTATGATTAATCCAACTGACAGTTTCCCCCATTCATGGTACAGATTATATGTCGTCATCACGACATTTGTGTTAGTGTTTTCCCTGTAACTGCATCCCCGCACTCATTGTCGTTGACACTGAGCATCTTTCGAGGTATGTCTCTATTTTTAAAAAGTGGTATGATTGTAACATGTCGTTGTTCAAATATCAGTATTGTTTCATGTTACTAGTTAGTTGCATTATGAGTGAACCTTAGTTGCCCGTTCGAGATTCGATACATCGATTAATACGGATAGTTTGAATTAATTGATGTATTGATTCTTGAATTGTCCGTTTGGACAGTTTGGGATGACATATTTTTATAGTTGAATCATACGTAGAGGTAAATTATCTTTTGAATGATTTGAAGAAATTTTGGTATACTGCATTTCACATTGTTCTTCGGGTTCATATTTGATTGCGGTGATTGTTCACACATTCACCACTTTCATCTTGTGTTCCTGAAGACCAATGCGAAATGCTGCTGAAATTTCATCAAATCACTCGAAAGAGATTTTACCTGTACGTTTGATTCAACTATAAAAAATGTCTTCCTGAATGGGATAGGGCCACACCTTTAATGCAAAAAAGTGAGTTTAGCATGCATGACAGATAACTTATTGATTGTCACGAATAGCAAAGAGGAAACATGGATCGAAGTTGGATGAAAGCAAAATGCATCAGTGACGAGTATGAGAACGGGGTGGAACAATTTCTACAATTTACGCAACTTAATGCCGAAAGTTTGAGGGGCAATTATTTTTGCCCATGTGTTAAATGTCTTAATGGTAGACGACAGTCAGTTGATGAAATCCGATCACATCTGATATGTTACGGCATCATTCCGAATTACACAAAATGGATATGGCATGGGGAATCGGCCGACATTCCAACTGTTTCTCAGTCTCAGGCGGTACACGAAGACAACGGAGAGCGTATAGAGGAAATGATCTGTGATCTTGGACAAGAGACTTTTGAGCAAGCGCATGCACCTCTGTATGATACAATAGAACGTGATTCCAACACACCATTGTATGAGGGGTGTACATCTTTCACGCGGTTGTCAGCAGTGTTATCTTTGGTAAACTTGAAGGCAAGATTTGGGTGGAGTGATAAAAGCTTCACTAAATTGCTGGTCTTATTGAAGAACATGCTTCCTGAACAAAACACTTTGCCGAAAAATCACTACGAGGCCAAAAAGATTTTGTGTCCAGTGGGAATGGAGTACAAGAAGATCCATGCATGCCCTAATGATTGCATATTGTATAGAAATGAGTATGCATAACTACGACAATGCCCCACGTGTGGGGTATCACGATACAAAGTGCAACATGATGAATTAACTGATGATGCAAGAACCAAAAATTGTCGTTCTGCCAAGGTGTGCTGGTATCTTCCAATAATACCAAGGTTTAAGCGATTGTTTGCTAATGCACATGATGCAAAAAACCTTTCATGGCATTCGGATGATCGAAAATCTGATGGATTACTGCGACATCCTACCGATTCTCCGCAGTGGAAGACAATTGATTATTTGTATCCAAAGTTTAGGGATGAGCAAAGGAGCTTAATGCTTGCTCTTGCTTCTGATGGAATGAATCCTTATGGTAGCTTAAGCAGCAACCACAGTTTGTGGCCTGTTTTACTGATGATTTACAACCTTCCCCCATGGTTGTGCATTTTGCGTAAATACATTATCCTGTGTATGATGATCGCGGGTCCAAGGAAACCAGGGAATGATATTGATGTGTATCTTACACCGTTAATCGAAGACTTGAAACAATTGTGGGAAGAAGGGGTAGATGTGTGGGATGCAAATGTGCAGCAGATGTTCAGGTTACGCACAATGGTGTTTTGTACTATTAATGATTTTCCAGCATAAGGAAATTTAAGTGGATACAGTGTGAAAGGGCATCATGCATGTCCTATCTGTGAGAAAAACACAAGCTTCATCCAACTCAAGCATGGAAAGAAAATAGTATATACCAGACACTGAAGATTTCTAAAAGCTTTTCACCCTTATCGACGATTGAAAAAAGCTTTTAATGGAAGTCAGGAGAATGAAGGCCCCCCGGAAACATTAACTGGAAACCAAGTTCATGATCGTGTAAAGGACATTGTAACCATATTTGGGAAGTCCCAGAAGAAGACATCATCTCCCAACAACATGTGGAAGAAACACTCAATATTCTTTGATCTTCCATACTGGTCTGATCTATTTCTAGATGTTATGCATGTGGAGAAAAATGTGTGTGATAGTTTAATTGGTACTCTTCTTAACATTAAAGGGAAGACAAAGGATGGTTTGAAATGTCGTCAAGACTTGGTTGACATGGAAATACGAGAGCAGTTGCATCCCATATCACAAGGTCAGCGAACATATTTACCCCCAGCATGCCACACACTGTCAACAGCAGAGAAGAAAAGTTTTTGTCAATGTCTGCGGAATGTCAAAGTTCCACAAGGATACTCTTCAAATATCAAGAGCCTTGTCGCCCTCAATGATCTTAAGTTGGTTGGCTTGAAGTCTCATGATTGTCATGTCTTAATGCAACAATTATTGCCTGTTGCAATTCGCGACATCTTGCCTGACAAAGTTAGGGTTGCCATAACCCGTTTGTGCTTTCTTTTAAATGTCATATGTAGTAAAGTCATTAATCCTCATCAACAGACGCAGCATTCAAAGACGGTTATTATCTAATGACCATCTTTGAATGTCGAAACAGGCGCAACATTCAAAGATGGTTATTACATAATAAACGTCTTTTAATGTCGAAGCAGACGTAGCATTCAAAGACGGTTATTATCAAATAACCGTCTTTGAATGTTGAACTAAACACTGCATTCAAAGACAGTTATTACATAATAAACGTCTTTGAATGTTGAAGCAGACGCAGCTTTCAAAGACGGTTATTATCAAATAACCGTCTTTGAATGTTGAAGCAGACGCAACATTCAGAGACGGTTATTCAATAATAACTGTCTTTGAATTGTTCTAACTTTCAAAGACGGTTATTATAATAACCGCCGTAAAAAGCAATTTCGTTTCAACGACGTTATATACAACGACGGTTTACAACCGTTGTTAAAAGCACTTAATAACCGTCGTAAAAAGCCATTTTTCTAGTAGTGACGTAAAAATAAGTTTTTGAGTTGATATTTATTTAATTTTTTTCTACTAGATGATCATATATTTAATTCTACACATAAAATTAATATTTTTAAAATTAGATCAATCACTTAAACAAATTTTCGTACTTCAATATATTAGTCCCCACCATCCGAAGATACCTTAGAGTCCCAAAAAGTGTAAATTACTGGTGATTTAATTGCCTTAGTAACCTAACAAAAATTTGCACTTCATGAATAAATTCCCAAAGCTTAGTCACCATGGATGATATTAATAGAAATTAAAATAAGAAATAAAAGAGGGCATCAATTAGTTTATGGGAGGCGGTGTAGCATGAAGTCCGAAGATTAATTAGGAGTTTTGTCACTGGTAATTATGGTGTCAGCGGAACCAAGATTTTTAAAACATCACTTTTTTTTCTCCTTTCTGGTCTCTAAACAACATTAAATATTTAAAATCTTTCTCCTCTCTTGTTTTTCACATCTCACCATAATATAAATTTATTATAAAAATATATTATATAAATAAATGTATATTTCAATTTATAGTATTTTTATATAAAAAATTAAGTACTTATTAAGGAAAGTAAATCAGATTAATTTAAAAATGCTGGTTTTTTTCCTAATTTTCATATTTTGATTGTTCTTTGATAGTAATTACTTCATTTTTTACTAATCTTCACCCACATTTTGTCTTTCCTTCTGTTATTTCCTTCTGTTATATATGTATGTGTAGCTTCTTGAATCTCAATTAAATTTTCAGTTCCAATTTTAAATACACGTGTATATTTTGCTTCTAGTTAAATTAACCATTGGACAAGGGAGGGTTGTTTGGTGTTTATGTACCCTAATTTGTTCTTCTTTCGGTGCTTGGAAAGATGAATTTTCATATTTTCTTATTAATTTAGGAAAAACTTACATTTTCATATCAATCTTATTTACTTCTTGAAATTAAAAAAATACAATGAATTAAAATAAAAATATATATTTATTTTCATAACAGGTAGGTGAGGAGAAAGGTAATGCTGGTAAGATATGAGAAAGGAGAGAGAAATGATGTTTTAAGAAATTGACTATAATATCCTTAAATTAAGCTTACTAAAACCATAGAACTCATTGTTTTTTTTTGTTCAAATATTTTGGTGTTGGTTGATAATGCACTCATACTTAAAAAATGGTGTGAGTGCATTAGCATTCCCCATATATATATATATATGGAATATACAAATTGCTATTATTTTATATCCAAGATATAAATTGAAGTTGTTGGAGTATTTTTTTCCCCCAAGCTTTATGGAAGTGCATCTTCAATTGAATTTAACAATATCAAGGAATAATGATAAAAAAAACAATATGAAGAGATTGTGCTACTCATTGTTTAAAGGGTATCAAGCTAAGACTAAGGGAATAGTGGAAAATTCAACTTCACGTGCAAATGATATTGATTTAAACTTGAATATAATCTAAATGTTAGCAATTTTCTTAGTGATTATGACTTATTTGTGAATGATACAATTGAGACACAAACAAAGTCTGAAATTGATATCTAATTGGATGAGAAAGTTTTGCCTAAGAGTGCTACTTTTGACTTTCTTGGATGGTGGAAAACAAATAGGACCAAGTATCCAATTATGCAGAAAATTGCTAAGGATGTTTTGACAATCCCAATTTCAATTGTTGCTTTAGAATCTGCTTTTGGCACGGGAAGTAGGATGCTGAGTCCTCATCATTCTAGCCCTTCATGAGTTTACTTTGGAGGCACTTATGTGTGCACAAAGCTAGTTGAAACATAAGCAACAAGGTAATGAACATTGTAGTATTTTATTTATTCAATTAGAATTGTTTTATCTTTTATTGTAGTTTTAGTTACTGTTTTAGACTGTCTAATCCTTAGTCTTCTTTTCATGTTCTTATTCTACTGGTATTGGTTGACCAAAGCAATATATAGACTTGGAGATAAATGTTTGCAAAAATATGGATAAGTTGATTATGATGATAACGTTAAATATCCTATCTAATCATGTGTTTTTTTAATTATAACATATAATTCTAACCTAATTAGTTTCAATATATTCTTTTTTGACAAGTCTTGGAGAGTACCATCACTACATGATGTCCAAGTTTAAATCAGAGTTTTTATTAAGCAATTAGAATATTAACTTTAACAATCACTATGTTGGATTATTAACTTTCTAATTTTGTTTATTTATGACCTGAGTTTGGACGAACCAATGTTATGTTTGCTTATCTTTAATATTATGTGTGTATATTTTTAATGTTCTGTTTGGATTATTTAAGAATGGATTTTAACTACAGTTGTAGTAATTGTTTTAATTACTTTTTATTGATTTATTATTATTAACATTATACATAAGTGTGGGTCATAGGCACAGGCATGAAAATATAAGTACCTAGCACAGGTATGAGAATGGATATGGGTATTGTTTTTAAACATAGGTATGGGGACAGATACTATAGGACCCTATCCAGACCTTATCCATTGTCATCCCTACATAGACTATGTCTGCTACTATGGTATTACTATCACATACTATACATCAATTATTTTGTTATTCCCTTCTTTCATACGAGTCACCTTCATCGTCACTTTTTTTTCTCTTAAAGTTACACTAATCATATTGAGGTATATTCAGACTGACTTTGGACTTAATTTAGAGGTATGATGGCCTAGGAAATAAAGTTAGAAGTGGTAAAAAAATTAAAAAGTATATACAATTATATAATATTTTTATATTGTTTTATGTTACTTTATAAATAAATTAAAATTATTGTATGGTTTCATGTTTCTTTGTATCTAGATTAAAATGTGACATGGTGTGATTAGAAAACATAATGTAAGCATTAAGCATCGCTTGTAATTAGAAAACATGTCCTCACATGTTGAAAACTTCTAAACTAAAATAAACAATGAACGCACTAGAAGTGGATTGAATAGTGGAGGATGGATAGGGTTCGTAAGGCAAACTTTTTATTCATGGTGTGAGAGTAATAACAACCATCTAATATTTTAACTTTAAAATTGATTATTATATTTTTATTTCTTTTTTCTTTTTTATTCTCTTTTTTTCTTTTTTGGATTTGTCCATCCTTACTTCTGTTTCGAATGTGCAACCTTTGTTACCCAAGGTGTAACATTGTGTTTTTCATAATGCCTAATTAAGTGGCTTTTATTAAATTACAAGAGCAATTAAATTTAATTTAAGTGCCTGATATAAATTAATTATTTTCGTGGTGACGTCATGCTTATGTTAGTGTGTGTTTATTGAGCTGTAGTGAGTTTGGGCCTGAGTAGATGGACCTTGATGTATGTTAGGGGGTGGGTGTTCTTAGAGGAAGCCTAAATATAAAAGAAGAATTGTAAGGGTCATAAACCATTCCTTAACCCTCACAATTCATATTTGCATTTGCAAGTGGCTCTCTTTCTCTTCTCTTCTCCAAGAGAGACCCAAATCCTAGAAGCTTGAGGTTTGGTGTTGGTGATCAAAGAAGACTTTTTTCCTTTCTCATGGATATTGTTTGGTTGAGCCATAAAGGGGTAAACACCTCTTCTTCCTCCGTTTAACTCCATTTTTCATTTTTCTTATAGACCACCCATGGGAGCTCATGAACAATATTTGTTTTCATGTTTTTTATTGCAGTTGTGGTCATTTTTGGGTTTTGGGTGATGTTGTATGTTCTGATGGGCTTGCTATTGCAGTGGAGGAAAGCTCCTCCTTGGACCCAAATTTCATTCCTTTCTCTTTCTTCTTCACAAAGTTCACTTTTTGCTTCTATAAAGGTACAAGAAGCTCACATCTTTCTTGTTTTGAATGCATTGTAGTGATAGAAAATGCTTTGTTGAAGCTTAACTTTGTTATTGAACATTTTGGGTTGAAAGGATTGATTTTGTTTTTCATGAAATATGAGGTTTTGGTGTAAAAACTATGTTTTTTGTAGTTTAGAATCATTTTAATTGATTACAGTATGCAGTAATCGATTAAAATGAGCTATCGGGGCTGATTTTTGAGTTCTAGGTTTGTTTTAACCGATTACATATATTTGTGATTAACTAAATCGAGCCTAGATTGTTTTGTTGACCCGAGCTCTATTGTAATCGAATACAATGAGTTATAATTGATTACAAAGGCCAAAACTCAATTGTAGAGTCCAAATTTGGAAAAATGTCCTTCGTGAAAGTTGTAGCCCTGGATGTTAAATAATTAATGGCTTTGGTCTCACTTACAAATATCGTGCATAGTAATAGAAATGACCAACTTAGTGATCAAAGGTCAAGTTGTTGCCAAAGTAAAATTTTCATATAGATTGTAATTTTAGGCATAGTATGCTCCCAACCTAAGTCCTTGGGCAAACATGAAAGTTAGAGAAAATCTTCTTAGCTTTCAAATGAGACAAGAATCAACCTAATTGAGTTAGTATATATTTAATTATCAAGTTTATAAGCTATGAAAGCCATAGGCACATAATAGAAAATGAAGGAGATAGTAACCCAAAACTTATGAGATGTTTTGATAACCTTAAACATGAAGTGGAAAGTTTTTATAATGGTAGAGTGATGCATAATTATAATGATTTGATTGGTCTATGATCTTATTGTTGAGAATATTATATTAATGATGAGATAATTATGTTAATTGATGAATGTCTTGAGTTGTGTTGGTGGATTTCTTGATAATGATATGAGATGTGGTTGAGATGATGTTGTTTTATTACTAGAGTTGACTTTATGTTGAGATCATGAGATTCACATTCATATGAGTTTTTGGTGAGTTATTTGCAAGAATTCAAGATATTGGAATGTCTTACTATGCTTATCGAACTATAGGTGGGTTCATAAGTGTGTTGAACATATGGATAGTGAATCTATGATAATATAACACCTTATGGTGTTGAGATTGGTGAATGAATTTGTGAGAAAGTGTGATTGTTGTGGATGAAAATTTTGTTTTTAAGAACCATTCATATGTGTGAAAAGGAGTTAACTATATCCTTTAGGAAGATTTCTATGGTTGTTGGAAAATAGTATACTTTGTAATATTCCATTTTTCGTAAACTAATTTAAAAAATGATTGTATTTATAAATAAATAGAGTTTTAAAAAAAAATGATGAGATTTTTATAATTAAATAAATAAGGAAAAATAATTTTATTAATTAAAAAATGGTTTGAGAGAAAATAAAAAGAATATTTTATTTATTCATTTGATAGGAAATACAATATAGTTTGTTTTTATAAAATAATAAAAATAAATAAATAGAGTAAATAACAGGTTGCGAGTATCTAGCTATAAATAGAGACGTGCCTCCTCTTTTTCTCAATTTCATTTTCCTCGCTCTTCCATCCAAAACTTTCTCTTTTCCCGCGTACCACCAAACCTGTCTCAGAAACATGATGATCTTGGACTCATTCACTGTTGGATCATCGTGAAATTTAAGAACCAAGTTCAAAACTCAATTATGAGCATTCTCACCGTTGGAAATCACAAAAAGATGTTGGAGCTGAGAGAAATAAACTTCGCATCATAGCCTTTTCTTTTCCCGCAGAAAACCAAAACTATCTCAGTAAAACTATGATTTTGGTTTTGATAACCGTTGGATTATCATGCAATTTTTATATGTGGTTTGAAATTCAATTTCTCACACCTTCACCGTTGGGATTTGTGAGATAATAATTTTGGAGAGAGAAAATGAAATTGCACGAAGATAGTACAAATGGAGGTTTCAATCCCTTCTCCTTTTCCCTAACGTTTGGGAACCCTAACAGAGCAACCGGAGGAGGAGCTCTAGAGAGCACCAAAAACATCACAATTGATAATGGAGAACGCTTGAGGGACTACATCGAGGTAAGGGATGAGTTTATCGCAATTGAGGTTAGAATGAACATGTATAGGGATCCTTAGAAAATTAAATTGAGTTTATTTTGGAATGTTTATTAAATTATAATTTTTCCTTTATTATTATAAATACAATATTGATGTCCTGATGCAAATTGGTTGATAAAATAGAGTGATATTGGTGTTTTAATTTTTTATATATATCTATGATTTTGATTAATTGATTTTGGTATAATTGTGTGAAATTATTTGAGGGGTTTTACTCCCCAAGTTGTGATAAACTTTTGTATAAATTGTTATATTGAGATTATGAAATGGTGATTCAAATTGTGAGCATGTGATAATTTGAACCTGTGAGCTATGAACTGTGCAATCACACAATTGTAATACCCTTTAAGGGCGACGAGTATTGTGATGGAATTCACTGTAGGAACCCGACGAGTTAAAATGATTTTGAAAACAATTGAGTAGTTGTGTATATTGCATAGTTTATAGGTAAAGTGTATATGATTCATGAGGTGTGATAACGTGTTAATTGAGATTATACCATTGTGGTTGAGATCGAGTGTATGTGATAAATTGTGTATGTATGTGATTGAAATGTTGTGTGCATTGAGTGTTGAACTATGAATTGTATAATCACACGACTATAAGAACCTTTAAGGGCGACAAGTTAATGCTAAGTCCCTTTAAGGGCGATGAGTTAATGCTAAGTCCCTTTAAGGGCGACGAGTTAATGCTAAGACCCTTTAAGGGCGACGAGTTAATGCTAAGACCCTTTAAGGGCGACGAGTTAATACTAAGACCCTTTAAGGGCGATGAGATGAACTATTTGAGAACAATTGAGGAGTCATGTGTTTTGTACAGTTCATAGATAGAGTCTGTGTGCTAAAATATTTTCTGGGTTGGACCTGAATCAGGAGGGAGAGGCCCTAACGAACCCTTCAGAGTGTAGGCCTTGGGGGTCACCCGATTTGAGTGCTCCTTTAAGTCTATGTTGATTCCATATGGTTGGAGCATTCTCGCAAAACACCGTGACCCTGACTGGTCTCCCTATGATCTTACCTAGTGAGAGTGACCTGACTTGCTAATGTGTGGTTTGTCTAGTCATGTACTCCTAAGTGCCTGACATGGTTTTTCACTGACATGGTACCACATTGCATATAGGATTGAGTCTTAGTGTATATGTTGCATAACGCTTGTGTATTGATCGATATTGATTGACTTGATGACATTGTGTTTTGATCCTTGAGTACATGAATGTTGTGAAAATGAATAAAATGTGTTGTGTTGTGATGTGATGTTGGGCGACAAAATGGTGAAATTACCTGAGCTATGTCAGTTTTATTTTGTTTATATGATATTTATACCTACATGTTATCTTATTTCTCTCCATTAGTTAGGAATGTGATAACTCACTTCCTGTGTGTTGTTTGTGTTTGGATCCTGTGATGATCTTGAACTTTGTGTTCGAGGGAGCAGATGACTAGGTGAATTTCTTTAAGGAACCTTGTGGTGAAGGACGTCGGGACACAATGCTCTGATAGGATGTGACATTGGGGGCATAAGTTTCTATATTAATTGCATGATGTTAGTCTATTTTATTTTACCTCACTGATTTAACAAAACATTTTTTTTGTAAATTTTGACGGCCTTGTTTTGAGCCGAATATATTTTTAATTATAGTTTTATTTGGTAATAGTAAAGTGAATGTGAACCTTTTACCCATGTGTATTTTTTTACCAATATTTTTATATATTTTATTTATTTATATATATGTCGAGGTAGAGGGTGTCACATACTTGGGAGGGTGAGTTCCATGCCAAAGCTCTGCCTCACTAAAGCAACTCAAGGATATCACCTAGTGGAGTATCTTCCTAAGACCACCCTTATGTTTTGACTTTGAATGGCATATCAAGGTGTTGATAATTACTTCCTAGGGGGATTAGCAACCTTTTTAGTGCATATAGGATGAATTGTTGTTGATGGTGAAGCTTGGATCCTTGAGACTAACCATGAGTGAAATGGTGGATACAGAGGTTTCGTATCTTAAACCTCAAAAAATTCAAGTTTAGTTAATGTTGTTGTGAGTAGGCACGTAAGTTGGGGATGCTAAGAAGGCCCTTTACCTAGTGTCGATGGTTATCATGGTGGCTAAGGCCAAATGGGCCTATAGAATGGATGAGTGGTTGATTCCCTATATAGGTTAAGGTCTTTGCAAGCCTTACCAAGGTAAGTCACTACTCACACTCATCCATTTTTGATAAAACCACACTTCTTCCACAGGATTAATTCGAGTCTCCTCGAATGGTCAGATCATAGAGTGTGACCATGTTAAGGGATGTACTTGGATTAATCACTCAAAGGTGAAATTTCCATGGAGTCGAGTTTATCTTCGATGTCAATGTTTGATGGATTGGTGATCATGATGTTTGAATCATGGTGGTGATGATTGATTAGCTAATGAAGATGATGATGATGATGTATGATGATTGAACCTCAATGTGATGGTTGATGAACTGATGATTTTATGAGATGCTCTATTATCTGAACCTTATGATTTATGCAGTATGTATGATATTCTAATATTACATTATATATATATATATATGATGATTGATTATGCTTTAATTAATAAGTTGTATACTATTTAGTATGTTTGTTTTTGGTAAGCGTACCCTTGCGTTGTTGCACGTGTGGTTTGTGCTTGCGATGATCCTGTATCTGATGTATGTGGGGAGCAAATGGTTAGGAGGTGACCCTTGTCCCTTAAGGCTTCATGGACATGCATACCTGGATGTGAAGATGTGGTTTCCCTTTTTGTTTCCTCTTGATAGTTATGTACAATGTTGACCAGCTCAAAGTCTAGGAAGTTTATATTCATAAAGTTATGTCTATATGCATGTTTTGAGGAATTTTGATTTGGTCTAATGTTGTATAAGTTTATATTATGATGGAGTGCCATAGGGCACCTGGAATTTTTGGTTATGTATATATATCATGTGATGTTTTATCTTGATACCTTGCATTTTAGTTTTTGGGTCTTTAAAACATGAAAAGTTTACAAATACTTTCATAAATAAATTATTTGAAGAGTTTTAAATGAATTAAAATAAATTCTTTCCCTTAAGTTAGTTCCTAGTTCCATGTAACGGTGATGGGTCATTACACAAGGGGAAATACCTAAGCCGATAATGACATAGAAAGCGGTGGTGCGATGCTTTTTGTTACACTGAGATTGGCAAAGCTTCTACTACTCCATGCCATGATGTCATTTCGTTCACGTTCTTCTTCGTCTTTGTCTTGTTTGTGACCAAACAAGGAGACAAAACACCACCATTGGTGTCACTTCAAAACACTGAAAGGCACAAGTGCCCAACCTTCGTGCGCATGTGGCAGTGATGACGATGGTTGTGAGCACGATGTCTCCACCATAGATCTTGCTTTGTGCCTGAAATACAAGGAACACACAAGAAAAGAGGGGGTATGAATAATGTGTTAGATAAAACTTGAAAGCTTTTTCGCAAGATAGAGATTTTCATAAGTGTAAATCTAGTAAAAGTTTGAAATGTGGTGCTCTTCAAGATAGTGTCCAACAACTTAAAACTATTTTTCTTTGAAAATAGTTTTAACTGAAAATGTCCAACAAATATAATAGATTTTTACAAAGAAACTTTTGCAAAGCTTGTACGTCCAAGGTGCGAAAAGAGTAACTAAATTAAGATAAAACAAGTTATATCAAAAGCTAGAGTATACAAGTTCACTCAAATTCATGAGCTATGTTCAGCTCTTCTTCAAATCCTTGATGAGATCCATTAATCACAAAATGGACTACAAACAAGTATTATACATTGCCACTTCTGTCTACAACAAGTGTTCTCTAAAGATCACTCTTGGCACACCCTTAATCTTCCACTGAGATTAACAAACACTTAGGTATTCTTTTGTCACTAAGTCACTTCTGACATTCCAAACAACAATTTGAAATATTAGAAGATTCAAAACTCTTAAAGAGAGGATATACAATGTAGCTCGAATACAAACAAATAGCTCTACAAAGTAAAGAATGACTCTTTAAGCACAAGTATATGATCATCCAATGATTTGACAGAGTTTCAGTACTTCAGAAAATTGATAACAATTGTGTATTTTGTGTTGAGCCTTGAGACTCCTTTTATAGACTTCAGTGAAGGTATCTGTTACAAGATTAGAGCCTTCCTTGATAAGATCGTTGTCTCTGTGCTGTCAAGGTTGCTATGTGGTAGCGTGGAGAGGAGAAAGAGAGGAAACTAATAGTATAGTTGCTTTTTGTTGCAACACATCATCTGCTCCACTACTTGTACTATTGTGGGCTCTTGCCAGAATATTCTCCTTCTCTGTCTATAAGAACACAGAAACTTGAAATTCAAATATTAGGAAAATTTCAAATCGATCATCGAGAGGATAATTCAAATGATAAGAGTTTCTAGAACAACAATAATCCTCGAGATGCTTCCATGTGTACTGTGTAATCATATGGAAGTTAACTAACACAGTATAAAGCATTTATGTAAGTTAGTTATGTCCTTTTGGACATGCAAAGCTTCTTAGTACTTTGGTATTGATTTTCATAATGCATTTCGATGGTTGTTTCTTCACAGCATATTGGACATTGTATGTTAACTTTAATAAATCAAGTTCCACTTTGTGGACACTTAGAGAATGTATCATATAAGCTTAAGAGATTACAATTCAATCAATTGGATGGTGTATTGTTGTATCCCCTAGATAAATTCATTAGTTCATACAAAGTTTAATGCATCCGTTATCATAAAAAACAAAGATTTTGAGGGACCTTGCATTGTTCAATGTCTTAGGTTCTAACAATGTCGTCGTAGAGCTAAACAACAGTGAGAACCCAACCTTTGCACATGAATGAGGTGGCAACAACAATTGTTGCAGGCATTGCAACGAAGTTATGGATCTGATTTGTTATCTAGTTTTTTATCTGCTATGTGTTTTTGGATCTGAGATTTTTTGTTGTTGTTGGTTTTCTTGATCTATCATTTTTGTATTTCTTGATCTTATTATTTTTTGTTTCTGATTGTCACCCATGTTTTTGGATCTTTCTCAAATCAATTTATGAATATTGTGTTTTTGTTCTTCTTCTTTGTTCTTTCAATGAGGAGAGAAGTTGACAATGAGAAAGGGAGGCAATTATAGGTTTTTTCAGATCCGAGACGGGGGATCATATTTTTTTCCAATTTGAGAAATAGAAGGTTGTTTGCATATGTTTTTAAGATTTGAGAAAAGGTGTCACCATGGTGGTTGCACTAGTTTCGTCATTGTTTGCTTCCTTCAATGTCATCACCGTGGTAGTTGCAGTGGTGTCATCTCCATAGGCCCTTGATGGTTGCAGCGATAGTGGTGTAATGTTGTTGCAGCGAAAGATGAGGACAAAAGGATAAATTAGGAAGGGTATGAGAATGAAAAAACAGAAAAAAGAAAAAGAAGGAAAAATCTTGGCCTTAGATTAAAAAATAATATATCTAACAAATATAAATTACTCTCGCACCATGCGTAAAAAGTTTGCCTTATGCATACTAGCCACCGTCTGAAAAGTGTTCATGTGCATTTCAAGATAACTTTTCACAAAGCATTGTTTGATTGATATAAAAGCTTTCTTCCAAGATAAAACACATTAAGGAAAAAGAGATAAACACGATAAAACAATTTTATATTGGTTTGTTCAATTTAAACTATGTTTAGTCTCCTTCAATATGAAAGGTTCTACTGTCCAACTTGGTTACAACAAGTATTTTTCCAATGTATAGGGATAGAAATGAGTAGTTTTACAATGTAACTCATGTAAATGCAACATTAGTGCCATTTCATCCATTATTAACGACATTAATGTGCTTGTTAAGAGACTAAATTTGATGTCTTTTTAAATGTAGGGACCAAAAGGTAAAGTTTGTGCAACTATAGGAAACAAAATGTAAAAATAGTGCAAGTGTGAGACTAAAACATAAAGTGTAACACACATCAACATCATTTCCGCATTCTTTAATGACATCAAATTATTTTTCATGACAAGGACCAAAACGAAACTAATAGTGTTTGTATAGAGACTAAAGCAGATAGTTGTAAGTGTAGGGATTAAAAAGAAAAGTTTGTCTAACTATAAGGATCAAATGTATAATTAAACCTAATATTCATCTAATATATACATAATGTTGGATCAAGTGGCCTCGGAATAATTAAGAAGAGGGGGTTGAATTAATTATGAATGTGTCTTGACTAATTAAAAATCTATCCTTCTTAATGTTACTAGATTCAATTAGGCTTTACTACTAAGTTGTGAGGATGTAAAGAACAAAGACAATAACTTAGACAAAAGTAAAGCGAAAATAAAAGAACACAACGGAAATTAAAGAGTGTAGGGAAGAAGAAGACAAACACAAAATTTATACTGGTTCGGTCACAAACCGTGCCTACATCCAGTCCCCAAGCAACCTGCGGTTCTTGAGATTTCTTTCAACCTTGTAAAATCCTTTACAAGCCAAAGATCCACAAGGTATGTACCCTCCCTTGTTCTCTTTGAATAACCAAGTGGATGTACCCTCCACTTGAACTGATCCACAAGAGATGTACCCTCTCTTGTTCTCAGTATAACAATCCCCAAGTAGATGTACCCTCTACTTGTATCACAAAGGATGTACCCTCCAATGTGTTGGGACAAAGAATTCTCAGGCGGTTAGTCCTTTGAATCTTTGTAAGGGGAAACAAAAGATATCTCAGGCGGTTAGTCCTTTGAAATCTTTTGCTTAAGGGGAATGGAAGAATCAAAAGAATTCTCAGGTGGTTAGTCCTTTGAATCTTTTGTAAGGGAGAAGATAGACACAAAATAATTCAGGCGGTTAGTCCTTCTATTCTTTAAGCAAAGGGAGAAGAGAATGAAAAAGATGAATAACACAAGTTTTTTATTAAAGAACTTTTCTTGGAAGAGAAAGTGTTGAACAAAAACTTTTAGAAAGATGAAGAGAAAATGAATTAGAAAGATCTGTAAAGAACTTGTTATGAAACTTGTTGAAAGATTGATTGAAAGATGTTGAGAGATGATGTTGAAAAAAGATTGAAAGATAGATTGTTATTAAATTTATGCCATGGTCACATATTTATAATCTCTTGATGACTCAAGTCAAAGTTTGTGACTCTTGGCAATTTCTTTAAAACTAGTCACTTAAAAAGTTGTGACTTTTGAAAAAAATCTTCAAAAACAAGTCACTTGAAGAATTGTGACTTTTGGAAATTCATTTTTCGAAATTAGTTACTGGTAATCGATTACCATTGAGGTGTAATCGATTACACATCAACAGATGTGACTCTTCATTTTGAATTTTGAAAATTAAAACCTTTAGAGGCTCTGGTAATCGATTGTAGGTATTGTGTAATCGATTACACAAGTTTAAAATGATTTAAAACTATTTAAACATAAGTTGTAACTCTTGAAATTTGAAATCTTAACGTTTTAAAACACTGGTAATCGATTACTACCTTCTGATAATTGATTACCAGAGAGTAAAACTCTTCAGTAATGATTTTGTGAAAACTTCTTGTGCTACTCAATGTTTTTGAAAAACTTTTTAGTACTTATCTTGATTGAGTCTTCTCTTGATTCTTGAATCTTGAGTCTTGAATCTTGATCTTGATTATTCTTGAATCTTGATTCTTGAAACTTGATTCTTGAATCTTTGGAATTTGCTTAACTCTTGATTCTTTGGCATCATCAAAATAACCTTGGAAGACATTGTTTTCACACATAAGGCTGTTGTGAAACAATTCAGATTTGTAACTTTCAAATCCCTACGATATTGTGTAATTCTAAAAGATATAATCTTAGTCTCTATGAAGTTATTTATTTCCTCTTTTAAGATTAGGATGCTAGGTATATATATAGAAGTTCTTAACATGAGAAGAACCACCTAGCTTGAAGAGGGGTCATGTGAGGTTAGGGTTTACAAGGTTGTCCATAAAACTTGTGATAAGGTTGTGCATGAAGGGATAAGGGTCTGAATCACATTAAACAAATTTGAGATCATGAATGTAGAGATGAGGGCTTGAACCATACTAACAAAATAAACTGTGTGGATGTAGGGATGAAGTTCCAAACCACATTAGACAAATTTGTGTGATCTTTTCCTATTTGGTTATGGTTTTGTTTTTTCTTCTTCAAGTATGTGATTTCTCATCATTGTGTGTAATAAAGATGTGTGTGTTTTTCCCAAACAGTGGTATCAGAGCCTATAGTTCTTGTGGCCTGATGACCAAAAAAGAGAAGAGTGTTGAAGCTGATGGTGGATCTATGTGGGATCCTTGTGTCGAAAGTCTTCTTAACAATGTGAAAGTCAAGTGGTGTGTTCTAATGGCAGTAGTTTGCAGTACAAGTCCAGAAGTGTCACCATCTAATACTCATGGAAAGCAGATCACAAAACAAAAGCGTGATGAGAATCCATGATGATCGAAGATGACATTAGAAAATTTTAATTGAGGGGAGGATTGTTGGGAAACAATTCAAATTTTTAATTTCAAATCTCTAGGATAATATTTAGATTTTAAAAGAAATTATCTTAATCTCTATGACGCTGTTTAGATTTAAAGATATTATCTGTTAATTAGATATTTGTATTCCTCTTTTAAGAATAGGATGCTAAGTCTATATATATAGGTTCTTAAGATGAAAAGAACCATCTAGCCTGAAGAGGAAGTCACTATCCTAAGTGAGAGGGTTTACAACTTTGTCTAGGAAACTTGCGATGAGGTTGTGGATGAGTAGAGATGAGGATCTGAACCACATTAAACAAATTTGTATGATATTTTCCTATTTTCATTATGATGTTGTCTTTTTTTCTTTAGTTATGTGTTTTCTCGTTATTGTGCATTATAAAGAAGTGTGTTTTCTCTAACAAAAACATTATAGAGATGGGATTTTCTTCAGTTTTAACATTTTAAATTACTGTTGCAAAATAAACAAAATAAATTATTTCATTTTGTTAAAAAAAAAAAAGAAGCCACATGACTATCCATTATTGCTAGAAGTATAACCTTTCATGCTAGGAAACTCTAAGAGAAAACATTGTCTTAAAATTTTTCTCAGAATTTGAGTTTTCAAGAGAAGTAGATAAGTGTTGAGTGATATTAGTTTCCAACCCACTAATGTAGTGTTTTAAGAACTTGGATCAGATCTTCATCTTGTTTGACTATTATAACCAAAAATTGTTCATAACATCAATCTGATTGGTTTATCATATAAGAGATATGTGTGTGTGTGTGTAATTTTGTGACACATAAGCAACTTGATACTAAATCAAAATACACAAGTAAACTCACTTCGGTTACAACAATGAATAGACACATTTTTTTCCAACAAAGCATTTGTTGCACACTCTCCAACAACTAGCATATACTTGCAAGTAAAGTTGCTAAAAAAACTAGTTTTGAAAAAAAAATAAGACCAAATGACCTATTTGGTCCCTTATCTTTTTTTTTTGTTCAGTTTGGTCATTAATATTTTAAAAAGATCATTTTAGTCCTTTATTTCTTAAACTAATTCAAAATAGTCCTTTTGTCAGTTTGAAGTTGATGCCATTAATGATATTCAAATACCAACGGCTAAAAGCCGTCACAAAATGAAAAATAAGAAGTTTCATCCTTCAGAATCATAATCCCCTTTTGGGTCAAAAATCTCATGATTGCTCATGCAAATCATAAACTATTGTGGCTGTGAAGATTTGAAACTCACAAACATGTTTTTCAGCGAAAGCATTGCATGTGGTGGCGATAAGGGTGAATTGTGTCCGCTTAAGGGTGTAATGAATAGGAAGTTGATGAAAAAGGATTTGATGCTGGAAGGAGAAGGAGTTCAAGAAGTTCATCTTGGCAATGTTTATGGTGGCACCGTGGATCAGGACAACGATAGTGTTTTTTAGGGTGTTTGGGTTACAATTGGTTGATGGATGAGGGATTCTCTCACTATTTTGGGCAGATTTGGGTGGCAAAGGTTAATGGTGGTGGTGCTCACGATGTGGTGGTTTCGGTGGTTCTTGGGGTTGGCGACGTTTGAGTGGTTATGGTGGTCATTGGATGTGCAACAACATTTAAGGGGAGATGGTGGCTTGACGGTTGATGGTGGTGGTGTTTGGCTTGGTTGCATGGGATCAAAAGATTGTGGTAGTTGGCTGCACGCTGGTTGTGGGTGATAATGGTGTGTGCGGCGTGGTGATAAGTTGGGGTGGTGCATGTCAGGTGGTGACGAAGGTGGCATTGGCAGTGCAGAGCAGAAAATGAAGAAGAAACTTACATTTTGTGAGAATTTTTAGCTGTTAATATTTTTATTTCATTAACATCATCAATTTTACATGGACGAAAGGACTATTTTGAACAAATTTAAATAGATAGAAGACTAAAATGAAGTTTTTAAAAGATAAAAGATCAAACTAAAATATAAAGTAAGGGATCAAAAAGGTCATTTGGCCAAAAAATAACCATAATTAACAATAATGAGTTATATTGTTCTGGTGCACCATAAATCACTTAAAAAGCTGACTCACCTAACCTGTGTCCTATTTTGTTATAAAATTTTCATATTTTTTTAACTTTTGGATATTCAACCAACTCGAACCTTAACTTGCTGTGACTCCAAATTTTTCCCATGACCCATAATTGAGGACCAATTAACAGTTAGTTTTTCAATCACTTTTTTTCATTTCATTTTTGCCTATTTCAGTTGAACGCCTGTAAGTTGTGACTTTCCCCAGTCTTCCAACGAATTCAAATTATTGTTATTATTATTATTATTATTATTATTAAAGCCATGAATGAATTGTGTGATAGATAATCAGGTTTGAAAAAAAAAAAGACTAAGGCCCAATAACTTCAATTGAGACCCATGGGCTACATTTGATTTGTTCAATGTATCAGTTGATTTTAAATGTGTTGCACGATTATACTACTAGTTTGAGGATCTGGTTCGGTCGGGTAGCATTATATTTGTTTTCAATCAATCCCAGGATGGTTACTCTATACCATATTCCCTGAGGCATATCATGGGTTGATTGCCATATTTTATCGTGGTGAAAATAGATGATTTAGCTATTTGTTCAGCAAACGTAAACAATTATATTGATAGATGTTGATGTATAACCCCAGACACGAACTATATTCAGATGAATAACTATTTTAAGATGTAATGATTATTCCTCTAAGAGAATAATAATAATAATTTGAAGCAAGTGGTTTCATGAACGAAAAGTAAGTGAAAACTGGCTACCCCATGATGTGTCCTGAGCAAACATAAAAATTGCCTATGTTTGTTTAAACACGTAGATATTGGAGGAGATCTAGCTGCAAGCATGCAATTGATAAGAGAGATGCAGACAGAACATTTCTTATGAAGATGGTATCACAAGGACCTAACAACTACTAGGTGATAACATATCCAACCAGTTCATAATATCTTGTCATAAATACATTAGTACATTTGCTCTCTAGCATGTTGGGTGCCACACTAGGCCTAGTGATTCTGTTTACTTCATCTTCAGGCATGGAATTTGTTAACGGTAAACAGCAGCCAAAGAGCACATTTACATGCTTGAAGTTGGTTGCCTTAATTGCTCTATACCTCGTCTTAATTTCTCCAGCAGGTAAATTACATGCCCATATATATGTACAAAACGTGGCAAACTAGTGTTGTGGATATATACACACATATATATATATACACACACACACACATATATATATATATATATATAGACTTGTTGCTCATGGAATCATTCTAACTTATTTATATTGTGCTTGTAGAATCATTTGATCCGTTGGATCCAACCGGGAACGTGACAATAAGATGGGATATAATGTCCTGGACATCAGATGGTTATTTGGTAACTTCGAAACTCTCATAATTTAAATGGATTTTTTGTTGTGATAAATTGAAATTATGAATATCAAAAGGTCCCCAGAAAATAGAAATTGCTGGCCTTATGTGATTCACAAAGAATGCTCACATTATACTCCGCTCAAACCGATCAATATGTTATGATTGTACTGAATTTTGTTAGGCCACTGTGACATTGTTTAACTTCCAACTATACCGCAATATTATGAATCCTGGGTGGACACTAGGGTGGACATGGGCAAAGAAGGAAATAATCTGGGCCATGATGGGAGCTCAAGCCACAGAACAAGGAGATTGTGCAAAGTTCAAGTTGAAGATTCCTCATAGCTGCAAGAGGAACCCTCAAGTGGTTGACTTGCTACCTGGAGCTCCTTTTAACACGCAGTTCACAAACTGCTGCAAGGGTGGTGTGCTTACATCTTGGGGGCAGAACCCTTCAGGTGCAGTCTCAGCATTTCAGATAGGTGTTGGCCTCTCTGGCACCTCTAACAAGACAGTCAAATTGCCCAAAAACTTCAAATTGCTAGGACCAGGACCAGGATACTCATGTGGCCCAGCCAAGATTGTTCCATCCACTGCCATCCTCACAGAAGATCGTAGGCGAAAAATGCAAGCACTGAGTATGTGCATACCATACTAATTCCCTCCATTCACTATATATCTCTCTATGACTTTAAGGTTACCATTGCATTGCTAGTATTTACATTGAGTTTATTTTCATGCATTGACAGTTTAAAATCTTTACAATATCAACTAATTAGAAATCATCCTAGATATAGCATTTAAAGTTGCAATAGTATATGATTGAATGATAGTGTAAAACAACCTTTAACTGTTAATTTGCTAATTAAATTCTTTCATGATTCTATTTATGGTTTTCTATGCAGTGTCCTGGAATGTGACATGCACGTACTCACAGTTTCTTGCCTCCAAGAATCCAAGCTGTTGTGTTTCTTTGTCATCTTTCTACAGTGACAAAGTCACAGGTTGCCCACCTTGTGCTTGTGGTTGTCAAAATAACGATACTTGTGTCACGTAAGCCACCCTTGTAATTTTACATTACATTAGTCTTTTCTCCTCCTAATTAGTATTAGTAATGACATACAATTTTGATACCTTATTATGATGGACATGCAGGAAAGATTCAAAGATCCTGCAACAGAATGTCACGTCACCTCACCAAAAATCAGACATCACACTCACACCAAAACCATTATTACAATGCACACACCACCTGTGTCATGTCAGGGTGCACTGGCATTTGAAAGACAACTATAAGGACTATTGGCGTGTCAAGATTGCCATCATCAACTTCAACTATCGGTTGAATTTCACCGATTGGTCTCTTGTTGTGCAGCACCCTAATCTCAATAATGTCACCCAAGTCTACAGCTTTGAATACATGCCACTTCTTCCCTATGAATCCACAAGTGAGTTCTTTGAAATGGACTCCAAAAGGTTGAATCTTAGAGCTCCTTAAAGAGGTTTTTCTTAACCCTGTGCTTTCTGACTTGTGTATATGCAGATGACACAGGCATGTTCTATGGTTTGAAATATTACAATGATCTGTTGATGGAAGCTGGGCCTAAAGGGAATGTGCAGTCTGAGGTGCTCATGAAGAAGGACAAGAACACATTTACTCTCAAGCAGGGATGGGCATTTCCTAGGAGGGTCTACTTCAATGGTGATGAATGTATGCTGCCACCTCCTGATTCATATCCTATGCTGCCAAACTCTGCCCATAAACTACCAACAACTATTACATTGATGGCAGCCTATGTGGTTTTTACATTATTCTTTCATTTGGTTGTAACACTTTTTTGAGGTATAAGAGCGGCTATATGCTTACATCTTAGAGTGATGAGTTAGTTGGCAGATATGCACAATGGAATTTCTTGTGAACTCTTGTATATATATCTGATATATATTCACTCAAAGAAAAATGTTTCAGACACATCATTAAAAACTTCTATTTTAAAAGTAACATTTTCTCTTGGGGTTTGTTTTTTAATTAGAAGAATAAAGAAGGAGACAGTGTTAGGAATTTCCACATCGTCTGTCTTAGTTCTTGGGGTGCAGCTTATATATCTGTTGGAAAACTTCACTTAGTGCCAATTGGTTTTAAGATGAAATCTAACATGGTATCAGAGCCTATAGTCCATCTTAGTTCTTTCTTATTCTAGTAGGTTCGTCTGTATTGACAGGCATCTGTGGAGGGGGGTATTAGAAAGTCCCACATCGCCTGTCTCAGTTCTTGGGGTGCCTAACAGACAGGTGATTTGAGTCCTACAAATACTTCCTGCGGAGTATATGGAGTGAATAGGCAATTTAGTCCCTGAGATTGTACCTATTTTGCATATTAGTCCCTAACTTAATATTAAATTCAAAATAGTCTCTATCTTTGCATAAGTGTTGCAAAATAGTCCTTCCGTTAAATTTTAAAGTAACGCCGTCAGTGAGGTCAATTTTAGTGCTACGTGGACTATCCACGTGGCACTAAAGGATGACGTGGCATGACAGGTGGACGTGTCTGATGTCACGTCATTTGATGATAACAAAACGAGTAAATAGGCAATTTAGTCCCTGACTTTGTACCCCTATTGCATATTAGTTCCTAACTTAATGAAAAATTCAAAATAGTCCCTATCTTTTACATAAGTATTGCAAAATAGTCCTTCCGTTAAATTTTAAAGTAATGTTGTTAGTAAGGTCAATTTCAGTGTCACGTCATTTGATGATGATAGAATGAGTGACTTCTTCAAATTTGATGGTTTTGAACCAATTGAGGCATATATACGAAAAAGAATTCACACACACTTGCACAAATAAAAAGAACCAAAAATCCACAGCAACAACCTTATCTCTGTAGCTGTCAACACCAACGGGCGAGGTCTGCATAACCATTCTTTTTTCCTCTTTTTTTTTTACTTCAATTACCATCAATGTATCATTCTGGGTTCTGATTTTTGTGTGTTTTGAATAGGAAGAGAAAAAACCAGAGGAAAACAAAAGTGGAGGAGAAAAAAGCAAATGAAGAAGAAAATAAAGAAGAAGAGAAAAAACCAGAGAAATCAAAATATGACAAGGAATCCAAGGAGGAATCTGCGCTGCCAGAAATCGTGCTAGGCACAACCTTTGCAATGCATGGACACTTTAAGCATGATTTCTGGCATCTTTTAAGTTAGGGACTATATTTGCAACACTTATGCAAAAGATAGGGATTATTTTGAATTTTTCATTAAGTTAAGGACTAATATGCAATAGGGGTACAAAGTCAGGGACTAAATTACCTATTTACTCGTTTTGTTATCATCAAATGACATGGCATCAGGCACGTCCACGTGTCATGCCACGTCATCCTTTAGTGCCACGTGGATAGTCCACGTGGCACTAAAATTGACCTCACTAACGGCGTTACTTTAAAATTTAACGGAAGGACTATTTTGCAACACTTATGCAAAGATAGAGACTATTTTGAATTTAATATTAAGTTAGGGACTAATATGTAAAATGGGTACAATCTCAGGGACTAAATTGCCTATTCACTCGGAATATATGTGCAAATCAATTTTCCTTTATATATTCAAAACACTATTTTTTTATGAATAGTACTTTTTACATGTCTGATAAAACCATCTGCTTGATTTTGTGGTTGCGAAAATGGGAAATGAGTATACATATGATTAACAAATGACTTCAAAAGCAGCAAGTGCTACCTAGAATTTCTTGGATTCATGATTTCAAGGATAAAACAATCAAATTGGATATTCTATAAGCTTAAAAATATAATCATCCAATCGAGTGACTTAAAATAATTATACAACTCAGGCTAAAAAGATGTGTTACATGGGGGGTAAAATTCTATCCCCAGGATGATAAAGGACAGAATTCTTGTGGCATGCATTTATGCATCTGTGACACTTTTTATTGCTTCAGTGACAGCTTCTATGCATTCCTGACAATGGGGTTGACTTCAGCTTTAAAAAGCTTGTGCAGAAGAGAAAGGTACACTACTCCAAAAGAGTAGATGGTATCTCTATGATTGATTCAATAAGATTAACAAAGAAGCTAAAGTGACTATGACTGTACTTAGTAAAGAGAAAACTAGTTTAGAACTTGCATTTGGAAGCCAGGGGTAGGCATCTGGAGGAGGCATAACACAGTTATCCCCATTGAAATAAATCCTTCTAGGGAAGGCCCATCCCTTATCAAATGTGAAGGTTGATTTGTCTTTTCTAAGTAAGATTTCTGACTGAACATTACCAAGAGATCCAGCTGAAGAAAGAAAATCATTGTAGAACTTGACTCCCCACAGCATACTTGTATCATCTGTAAAACCATTTCGCAAATCAATAACATAAGAATTGGGGTATTTTCTTCACAAGATCATCTAGGAATGTGACTATGAAAGATAGAACTTACTCAAGCCCTCATAGGGTGTTAGTGACTTGTAATTAAAACTGAAGAGCTGGGTAATATTATCTAAATTAGGATGCTGCACAACAAGGTTCCATTGTGAATAGTTCATTCTGTAATTGAAATTTGTGATTGTGATCTTGACCCTCCAGTACTCTTTGTAATTTAGCTTCACATGCCAATGCACTCGAATAGGACACATATGGCTTGTACACTGGACTAGAGGCGTGTTTGCAGCTTTGCCAGATGATGATACAACTGAATCTAAATGTGGGGAATTTGGACTGCAAGACATTCAGAAAAACAAATCATAAGAATGGGGAAATGATGACAAAAGTTACTTTGGAGCATACTTTGGCAAACTACTAGACACAAAAAAAAAGACAGTTTCAAATATCTATGAAAAGATAAATTGGAGACTTACTCTACACAGCTGCCAGGTTCTGTTTTGTTTCGGCAACCACAGGTGCAGGTTGGGCAGTTTACAACGGTGTCATTATAGAAGGATGAGAGGGAAACACAGCAACTTGGTGTCTTTTGAGCCAGGAATTGAGAATAAGTGCAGGTAATATTCCAGGTCACTGCCACAAAATATGCAGGTTAAGTACAAAAGAATCTAGAATTTGGATTTCATACTCTTAACTCTTCTGAACAATGGACAAAACATAAATTACTATTCATAGAACATCACAACTAATTATGCTCGATAAAAATTTAAATCCATTTCATTAACAAAGGCAATGTTGCCATCATAAAAAGAATTGGAAAAGACACGTTGAAAGTGAAAAACATGGGAAGAAAATGGACTGCCATAACTTGAAAATTGATGTTTACAAGGAACTTCAGTTTTGTAAGTTATTTCAATTAATATAACAAAGGCTAATATGCACATATCTTATATCTAGATGTTTGCATTATCAAGAAAGTTTAGAAAAGACAAATGAATATGTAAACAATTTTGATTAATTCAATGTAACTTTCATCTAACTTACTCATGGCTTGAGTGGTTCTCCTCTTGTCATTGGTAATAAATACAGTTGGTTTTCCAACTTTGGCAGGACCACAAGTATAGCCAGGTCCCGGTGCTTTGAGGGTGAAATTTTTAGGCATTTTGACCGTTCTATTTGTTGTTCCGGCAGAACCAACACTAACCTGGAAAGAACTTACTGCAGTGCTGGCGTCCTGACCCCATGAATTTAGGACACCCCCTTTGCAACAATTTGCAATCTGCTGGTTGTAAGGAGTTCCTGGCAGCAAATCCACAACTGTAGGGTCCTTCTTACAACAATGTGGAATGCCTGCTTTGAACTTTGAACAGTCCCCTTGCTCTGTGGTTTGCGCTCCCATCATGCTCCAAATCACTTCCTTTTTAGCCCATGTCCACCCTAATGACCATCCGGGGGCCTGAATGTGGCGATATTGTTGAAAGTTGTACATTGTCACAACAGCCTGCTCAAGCCATGCAAGAAGGTTCATTATGCTTTTAAGAAACAGGAAAAGATCGTATAAGCTACAATATATTTCATTGACATTTGAATCTAAAAGAAATAGAAAACAATTGGGTTGTTGATCCTTTGACATGTGAAGTTATTCATTATTTCAGTGCAAGTGATGGTGAATACAATAAGTTAAAAGAATAATCACCAATTAAACCATGTTAAAATTTACCCAATCAGAAACCTTTTAAGTCCTGTTCAAACAAATTATGTACATCTAAGAAGATCCATCAAGCTAAAAAGAAGTATAGTCTTACATAGTTCTTATTGATTCCATAAATATTTTCCAAGGCACATGTCATATTTGAGTACTTGATGCACATTAAGAAATTTGTGGTCACTTACAACATAGCCATCTGGGGTCCAGCTAATGACATCCCATTTGATTGTTATATTTCCGGTTGGATCAAGCGGATCATAGGCTTCTGCAAATGAACAAGAAAAAAATATTGATGAATTTTGAATTAATCTTTATGGAGTAAAACTTATAACAAATCAGAGCTCTATTTTTCTCACTCAATTGCTTCCCAGATGGAATTAGAGAACCAAACAGATATAGTAAAATATAAAATAAAAAGAATGTAATTTATATTCATGTGCAACCTCACACTTTCTCCAGCTTCAATAAAGAAACAGTTAGGACTTAAGAGCCTATACTTTTTCTTATTTTCATTTTCCCTCTTCGTTTTAAAGATTTTGAAGAGAGATTTATTATTACATCCAAATAATAACAAAAAATAAAGAAACTGTTAACTTATCTAAATTAGTTATCATATCCATTAATGGGTGTAACTGTATGAATCTACAGCTCTACTGCTATAAACCAAATCACTATGCAACAGCTAAGTATTTAAATTTAAATTTAAATAAAAATACATTCAAAAAGAAATACATTGATTCCTTCTTGCACTTTCTGCTTTGATCAGTGAAAATGCCAAACAAAAAACTATGAACCGACAGAAAAAAAGTGAGGATCCAAATTGACTTCAAGGATATTATTGTTAGAACAATAACAAACCAGCATCCACCCATGACCCATCTATTCAAATCTAGAGATCAATGCAAGTTGCCTTCAACCTCCTTAATAACAATTCTATCAAAAGAGCCAGACCTTTTTAGAAAATGGAAAATGGGAACTCATTAAATCATAGAAGCAGAACAAGAAAAGTATCAGAGTTGTAGGAACTAAAATTGAGCTCAATGGAAACAATGAGACAGCCAATACCTGTAGAAGAGAAAGTGGAGAAAGAAAACAGTAACAGGAGCAAGACTGCTGCAAAGGCACCACGAGGGACAACAGATCCAATGGCAGGTAACATGGTATGTTTCATTTCTTGGTGCAGATTTTCTATGACAATGCAGCTCAAGTTCAAGATCTGCACCAAAAAAGGAGAGAGAGCAAACAGAGGTTTAGGCCTCTCAGCTCTCTAGTTCCATCACAAAGCAGAAGCTTTGGTTTTGAAATGAACTTAGAGTGTTATGAAACACCATGTAGTCAGTCACTGACTTTATTGTGTAACTGTAAGCAAAACTAGTGGGAAGATCTGCTAGATACATTTAACACCAAATATCAAGAATGCCCTTATATTGAGAGTTAGTTTTTGAGTCCAATAAGGTATTATTTATTCAGAGTTAGGTGTCTATCTTTTTCATTTACCCCGGATTTCGTGATTAATCACATAATTATATTTTTTAATTAGAAATTATTTAAATTAATTTTAAAAATAATATATTTGTTATTATATGCATACATTTGTTTCATCTTAATTTTAATTGTTAAATTTTTGAATCAAATGTTCTATAAAAAAATGTATTACTATCATGTCATTGGTTTGAATAAAATTGAATTTTATAAATCTTGAATTAGAGTCTTATGAAAGCAAAATTCATGGGTGTAATAAAGACTCTTGTTAATCATAAAATCAGATTAAAAAAAATTAATTATCAATAAAATTAGGTGATTTTTTTCCATCTTATCCACTTTTACTTTCGTTCTCATTTTCCGTTTTCCATTTTTTTTGGTACCAACAAAATTTGCACTCCTTAGATTTTGTAGTAAATAACATATTATTATGAACCACTATGGTCGCCCAGTGCAAAAGTTTGAGTAGTATATGTGAAATCTTATATTTAAATCTCAATGTGATCATTGTAGACCAAAAATAACATTATTATTAATATTTGTCGATGTTTATAATATTTTCCATCCTTAATACATCCTTACAAACGTCAAACTAAAATCATAATTAAGAAAATTATTTACTACTCGCACCACCAACATGCCCTATTAAATCAGAATATTGATTACCAAGCGGTTTGAGGTTTTCAAATGCCAGCTAATAGTATACTTATAATTGAAGATCAATGTTGGTGGAACTTTAAATTTGGAAACGCGTTATTTAGGGATATTATGACTACTCAAGTCATGGTGTGTTATTTAGGGATATTATGGGAATAACGAAAGATACCGACAGAGAGAGGAACATGTGAAGTAAAGACACAAAGTGCGTGGGCTTAAATTAAACAGGAAAAGTTCAAAAACTCTCCTTAACCTTGTCTGTGATCACTGCTCTGTGAGGTGTTACATATTTCTACACTTCTACAACTTATTCTCACGGTTGATCTATTCCCCACACTTATTAATGGGATAACTAAGCTATTAATGGGATACTAGCTAGCTATGTTTTTTGTTTTTTGTTTTTTGTTTTTTGTTTTTTGTGAACATTATTTGATGACCCCATCCCGTGTTAAGCAATGATTCAATATCACTCAAGTACGGAGCACATTTAAATGACGATTTGTTATATCAATTAGTTATTATTTTTAATACTTTTGTCTAAATTGTGACAAATACATGTTTCTTTTCAATATACAAATAGCTCGTAGGACAACTAAGATTTATATTCATCGTCGTAAAGATAACGCTAAATATCACGTGAAAGCCAGAAATGTGTTGGTTTTAAAAATTGATAATTTTTTCGTATTTGTTTGATTTATATGTTTGAGGCATTTTAATTGTGAAAGAATAGTCGGGTAAGGATTTCACAAGAGTTAATATTCCTCAGCTGTCACTACTCACTCGTATATGATACGTAATTAGTTTGTAATTTTGTATAAACCAGAGCAGATTAACGTTACTTTGCTTTCTTCACATTAAATACGAAATTGAAAAACCATGAATGGAAACACATTGTCTTCTCTTTGCGGTCTTTTTTTTGGGGTCAGCCTCTCCCTCCTTCAAGCTAGGAAGGGTAAAAGAAAGATAAAATGTGTTTTTGATATCCTAAAATTTTTTAAATTTGATTTTAATTTTTCAAAATATTTTGTCTTATTTCTATCTCTAGACTCTAATTTTAAAAAATATTTCACTTTTTAGTTAGGTGTAAGCGGATCCAAAGAATCCACTTAATCCAATTAGATTTTTGTGTATTGAATTGAGTTATTGAATTGGATTGATTTTAGTTTGATGAAGCTAATTAAAATTGAATTGAATGATGGATTTAGAATTTTGAACCCGACCAAAATTCAATCCAACCCACATATAATTAAATTACTAATATAGAAATTCTAAACTAACCACACATATACATTATTTAACTTAAAATAGTATATTGTTTTTTAGTTTATTTTTTTCTGTTTATTTTAAGCTAATATATTATTTTATAAATGGTATTATTAGTATATATTTATGGTTGATATCTTTTTGTTTATTATATGAATAGCACAATATTTTATGATTATTGATTTTTTAAAATAGTCTGACTATTTTGTCAAAAAAAAAAAAATCCAAGTTTGAGAATATTTTAATTTTTTTTCAAGACTTAAAAATATGAATTCAATCCAATTATAGTTGGATTGGGTTGACAAATAAAAAAAGATAAATCCAACACAACTCAATCTAATTAAATTTATTTGGATTGAATTAAAAAAATAGATAAAATTTAACACAATTTAGGCCACTTACCCCTACTTTTTGTCCTAAAAGTAGTTATAATTAATACTCATGATAGTTATAAAATGTCAGAAAATACACTTTGAAGATCAAAAGTGAAGTATTTTTAAATTATCTACACGAAAATAGAACAAGTATTTTTCTTGGAGAGTTAAAAAAATTTAGAGGGATAAAAACCTATTTTAAACCAAAAAAGAAAAAGGAAGAAAGAGCCACGTCAATAGGAGAATTACAAGAGATATTAATGCTAAGTCTTGAAGTGGAAGACTCTATTGATTGTCACTTGAATATATTTGTGAGAATGGTGAAATTTGGGCTACATCATTCCAACTTTATTGAAGTTGAAAAATCATGATTTTGTTGTGATTTTGTTGTAGGGAAAATTTGCAATACAATAGAATCGTGATTTCGTTGTGTAACAAAAATTGCAACAGTTGCAAATAATGTAATAAACAAATTCAAAAAAAAAAAACCAGTTTTTTCTGTTGATTTTATAGGACAATGGATTGGAATACTTTTATATTTGATGAGGTTACAATTCTAATTAAATGGAAAAATATGGATGATGGAAGCCAAGGTTTCTTTTACCAATATGACCTTTTATATGGAACTGAGTCTAATGATACTAGTTTGGGAAATGTAATGATGAAAATGTGGGTGGTGATGACATTGATATGCAATTGTAATAACCTAACTATTCATATTTTTCTAGTTATTTCATGATTGATAAGGTATATTTATTGACTTTTATATGTTTGTGTTTTGTGAAGCCTTGTATTTTGTTACTAAATAATTTTTTTTTTATTCTTTTAGGTTTTTTAAGAGCACAATGATTTGTTAAATTGGACTCAACATGTGGGAAAGGAGCATGGGTTTGTGGTTGTGATTCAAAAGTTAGAAATAAGTAAAAAGAACATATGTTGTAATGGTTGCGAAAATAGAGGAAATAAGTACAAACAAAACAAAGACAACTTAGTGCACAAGACCACCGGAATAAAAAATGTGGATGTCCTTTTAAATTAAAAGGGAGGTTTGTGAGAACCATAAGATGAAAACTTATTGTATAATGTGATTTTCATAATCATAAAGTGATTGCAAAATTGTTTTTTCATTCATATGATGGTCATTTAAGCAGTGAAGAAAACTATGGTTAACCAATTGACCAAAAACATGATGAAGTCTGGTCAAATTTGTTAACAATCAAAAATCAAGATCAGGAAAATGTAAGCACCATCAAAACCATATACAATGAACATCAAAAATACCACCGCAACCAAAGGGGTCGAAGAACGAAAATATAATATCTCATGAAGTTGATAGAACGCGACAAATATGTTTACTAGTTTAGACGGTCTGACAATGAACATATCACCAGAGATATGTTGTGGGTACTTCCAGATTCCATCAAACTACTGAATTCATTTTCAATAGTGTTGATTTTTTATACAACTTACAAGACAAACAAATATCATCTTCCGCTATTGAAAATTGTTAGTATCACTTCAACAAACATGACTTTTGTTGTTGCCTCTACTTATTTCAATTCTGAGAGAACGAATAATTTTGAATGGGCTTTAAGTAAGATGAAAGGATTATTTGTGAAAGATGATGTGTTGTCTCAGCTTATTGTCACTGATATGGATCTTGTTTTGATGAATGCATTCGAGACTTTGTTTCCTTCTTTAACCAACTTGTTATGTTTATTCTACATTACAAAGAATGTCAATGCAAAATGCAAAATCCACGTGTATAAGGATGAAGAGTGAGAAAATGCCATGGATGCTTAGGAACTATTGTTGCAATGTCTGGATGAAAAATCATATAATGAATGCTTGAAAAGCTTCTCAAACTAGTGCACACATTTTAAAGTATTTGTTGACAATGTCCATTATACATAGTTAAAACCTTTTAAGGAGAAGTTTGTACAAGCATGGGCTAATCAGGTCATGCATCTTGGAAACAGAACAACAAATAAGTGCATAAATTCATTAAATTGCTTAATTACTTTGACGTTGATTATTTTTATTATTAAAGAATTTTTTACATTACAATTTGTTGCATAACAAGGTTGAAAGGACACATGCGAGATTGAAGAGGTTGCTTTGTGATAGCATGAAAGATTTGTGTAGTTGTTGTGATGCAATGAAAAATGTGTTTATATTGCAAAACACGTTGATTAAGGCTTTGTTTCATCAAAGCATAAATGTGGTTGAGCACAGGTTTAATACCTCGATTGATAAGCCACTTTTTGAGTGATATTTTGTGTGATTTTTGGTGCCATTTTTTGCTTGCATTTTTTTAATAGAACTCACGTTGGGACACTAGTTTTGTATTGCAGAAGTGCAACCGCAACCGCTCAATTAAGTGAAAGAGTTGGAAATTACACAATTTTATGAAAATTTGAAGACTCTATATATACACTTAATCATTGCCATGGTAAGCAACACAGGCACAATAAAGTTATAATAGCCCTCCAGAACATCATCAAGATCTAACAACGGCCGTGGTAAAATCACCACGGTCGTGATCAATTCATGAGGGTCGTGGTCAATCAAGAGGGGCATAATCAATCCATAATGGCACAAAGCTTCAACATCACTTTCAATCAATGTCGTGGTGGATTCTCCATGGCCATGGTGGATTCATCATGGCTGGAGTGTGCCTTTTCATGTAGATATCTTTAAGAAGCTATACATAAGTCTCTAGGCTTTGTAAAAAATGATTCTAAGATTTATTCTTATCTTTTTACGAATATGAGAGAACCTTGAGGGCTTTTGAAAGCTAAAGAGTGTGGACAATGCCGCTAGGACAGATCTGATTATTTTTCCTGCTTATTGGTATGTCTATTTTATATAGGATTGCTAGTTTTGCATTGATCATGAGCAACTAGTCCCCTAGTCTGGGGATTATGATGTAGTTGTCCATTTGTACCCTTCTCCTTGTTCTTAATGGAATTTCTCACTGTTTTATGTTAATTAATTATCTTCCTTATTTTACTATTTATTTGGAACTGATAATTCTAATACTCAATCGATTGCATAGTAGTGATCATCTGCATGTAATTAGTATATCTAGGTAGAGAATGTTTTGCACCAAATTGCATGATCAAACTGTTTGGGTAATCTTCGATAGATTAGTTAATCTTTAATTAATCATCCTTAGAATTTATTTTATCCCTTGACTTAAATTGATAGATCCATGATCATTGGGGTCTTTATTTAAGGTAAAGAGCATTTTTTGACCTTTGATCATAGACTTTAGTTGATTTTGGAAATTGGTAATTAACTGGGGAACGAATTTCATTAGGACTGAGATTGAGGAAAAATTGATACTAGTGATTCATAACCCCTTTTCATTCTTATCATCACTCAAACCTCTATTTACATTCATTTATTTTCTTTCTTATAAAAAAACAAAACCATTAATGTTAGGCCTGGACAATCCATTAACCACTAGAAGACCTACAACACCTTAGATTTTGATGTTTACAAAAGTATAAATTATTGATGAACTTATGAGTTGTTATTAAGTATGCAGGACAATCTTCATAAAAGAACTCACTCGATATTATATCAACATTTACACCTCTAGTAAGTCATGTCCATACTTGCAATGGAAAACAATTTTATTAAGATATATTCAGCGTCCAACTCACTATTAAAACAATCGAGTTTACTTAGTGAAAACTAGTGTCTTCACACTGAGTTTTCCTTTGTTACGACCATTGGACTTTAAATCACTTATACACTTATTTTATATTCTCATAAGTAACTTCCAATAAGGTACTAAAGGTCTATGTTCGCCACAAAGGGAAGTGCTCAATCTTATTTTCGTCTGCCTCTCTTTATTTAAATTACTAACATTTGAAATTTAAGGAAATGACAAAATAGAAGAGAATGGAAGGTTTTTGTAGAATATTCCTTAAAGGTCACTTTCATTGTGGAAAATGACCACATGCACCTGTTTGTACCTTTATTCTTATCCTCGTGATTCAAAGCGAGCCACGTGTTGCACCTCTAACTGTGAGACAATTTTCATATCAAGGCTCACGATTGATCCTGTAACGGGATCCTTCACTGAAGTCTATAAAAGGCTTTTCTCCTTCAAAATCAAATGTAGAAAAGCAATCAAGTGAAAAACGAGCACAAGTTCTCTAAAGCGAAACTCTACACAATTAAGTGGACGATATACTCAGTACTTAATCTTCTCCACTCTTTGCTAAGCAAAGTTATTTGTATTCAAGCTTAACTGTCTATTCACTCTTCAAGAGTTGTTGAATCATTGTATTCATTCAAACTTTTTTTTGTGAAAGTCAGGCTTAGTGTTAAATAATACTTGGGTTGTCTCAAATTCAGGGAGAATCTAAGGGTGTGCCAAAAGTGAAAAAGAGAATGCTTCTATAGTCAGGTGTGGTAGAAAAAAATACTTGTTTGGAACCAAAGTTTTGATTAGTAGAACCCTTTACGGTTGCATAAAGGAGAACTGGACATAACTTTGTTTGAGTGAACCAGTATAAATCAAGTATTTCTACATCTCTCTCAAGTGATTTTATTGAGTATTCTCTTATGTTGATTTTGGCACTAACTTTACAACAAGTGTTTCTCTAAAAAGCCTTTGTGAAAATATTATCTTGATATTACTGAACGACTATATTTTGTTTTCATCAACCTTGTTTTTCTCATTAGTGGATGACTCCTTTATTTCTATCTTTCAAAGCCTGCGATTAAAGTCATTATTTGCTAAAAAGTTATTATCTTTGATTAACACACTATTAAAATCCCCTTCTAGTGTGATTGTTGTTCTTTCAATAAAAATATTTAAATTCTCTTTTAAATCATTTCTACTGTTAGTTTAATAAACTTGACTAATTGGAAATACAACTAGTCCTTTGGGTTTGATATCCATATTTCGAGTCCATTATTACTATTGTGTAGGGTATACTTATCTTTGTGCGAGCCTACAATATTTTACGCATCACCAATATATAAGAAGATACATAAATTTTTATCAAGAGAAGCACAAGACATCATTTTCCATGAGTTGAAACGGGTTCACATCATAGGTACTGATAGTTTTGCTCGTGATTGCACACTTAGAGTTACTCGCAGTTTACCCTATGCCTATGAACTTGCTAGATTTATCAGTATATATGGTTTTATTCCCTTGAAGTTCATTCATGTACATTGGAAGATGTTGTTCATTCATAGTTCAAATGACACGGGTGACTCTTGTGGGACTTAACTCTAATACATGAGGTTGATGCATTGTTTGAGAAATTTTCAAAACTAGACGTGTGCGTAAAATCACCTTAAAGACTAAAGTCTATGAATTTGCATTTTCGGATTCCACTTGGATGTGTCCCCCTCCAACAAAATGTGTACCAAAGTCTGTGAAATCTACCAAAAGTGAACCTTCAATGTGGGAGCGTGCCGATAAAATGAATACAATGGTAGGTAGTTTGAAAATTCTAAGTGTGACTCACAAGGTTGGCCATAACAACAAGAAGAAAAAAAATGGATAATTATATAGATGAATTTCCCAATGAGTTACAATAATACATTCTAAAGATTGTTGATGTCATACTAGATGAAAATTGTGGTTATGGGACAATTGCAACTTTGCTATGGTAGGGTAAGGATTCTTGGTCTCTCGTTCGCCAAGATTTGATTTGGGAACTTCAAATATGGCACTCTCTCTATGTTCAATTATTTGGCTGAAAATAAAGACGATTGGAATTAATAACCTCTTTGCATGTTGAACGTGGCCTAGTACTTGCTGCGAAGTGGATGACCATTCTTGACATGAGTTGTGTCATTGCTAGTTGGTATAATGTTGTATTGATCCACTTATCTAGGCTGCAAAGTTAGACCTTCTTTCCACTTTGGAGTCCCTCGCTAAGTGTGTCTCATCTTATTGCAATTGGATATGTCAATGGAAATTACTTTATACAGGTATATATTATCCATTATAGATACCATTTAGCTTTGTCAATATATATTGATTTATTCACTGACTCTGTCTTTAGTATGATAATGTAGTTTTTTAAGGATAATTGTCTCTTGCCTTCTATTTTACCACAATGGACAAGATACTGCACACCTAATTCATGGCAAAGGCCTTACATTCAACACATCCAAGCCTTCAACTTAGTGAAATTTCGTTTAGCTAGAAGATCTCAATATGTATTAGACATTTCTATGAATTAAAATAATTTTAAACGTCTAATGTGTATGCAATTAATTTTATGAATGTTATTACACAAAACTATGAAATTTGTTTTAATACCTAAGTTATTTCTCTCTATCAAATTTATCTATCAAGCAATGATAAAAGCAAAACAAAAAAAATGGTTCAACAGAAGTATAATTCTATCGTACACTATACAATGGAATCAAAGTTTCATTGTATAATGAGCACAAGGAAAAAAACTGTACAATAGAAGTATGATTTTGTTGCACACTATACAACGGAATCATACTTCTACTGTACAACCTTTATTAACTCCCATTTGCACAATGGAATCGTGATTTCATTGTGCACATTTTCGACAAACACAATTACCCAATGTAATTATGTTTTCACTGCACTAGTGGGAGTGCGAAAAAATGTACAACGGAATCACGTTTTCGTTGCACAATATTTTTCGCACCCACACTAGTGCAACAAAAATGTGTTTTCATTATGCATTATGGGGAGGGTGTTTTTGGAATTTTGAAATGTTGGTCGGCCAATAACAAATATGTTGGTAGGGTGGTAATAGGGTAAGCTAAAGAAGACTTTCATTAAATAGGTCTAACTTACTAAATATTCAAAATATTTTTGAAAGGTAAACAAGTGTGTGATTTTGATAAATAATAATAATAATAATAATTTATATTTAATAGGTGGATTTATTAGGCTAAGCCTTTTTAGATGGCCTAAACCCTGAGTTTTTAAAATCAAATAGACTTTTATGAAAGTCTAAGCCTAATCTAGTTTTGAAAAAAAAAAGTCTAGTAAGACGTGAGTCTAATGTAGATTAGATCATAAGTTCTTTTGAGGAGCTCAGTCTATTCTCACCTTACTGCTCATCCACAGGTTGATTAATTTACTTTTTTATTTTATTTTTAGCTACTTTTTACGAAGTGAAATTTGCATCTTGAAACACAAATGTTTAATATTTTGTCTTAAGAATAAATCATTTAGACCAATAATAAATTATAAGAAAACCATACATAAATAAAACAATTAAATTAGCTTTTAGTCAGACACTATATGATCATATAGAAAATCTTAGACTTGTACTTATTATAAGTTGTAAAGATTTTCTTGAAAAAATATTATTAGCCACAAAAAATAGTTTAAAAATAAAATAAAAATTATGCAAATAATCAGAATTAAAGCTTTTGGATTAATAAAATTAATACTTATAAATTTAACAATAAATATTTCATACATCATTGTTTTTATATTTTGATTATTTTAAAAATGATCAAAATACTTTTATAAATTAATCTTGTTTCTAAGTTTTTAATCATATTATATATTTTTCAAAATTACCCTTCAAGGCAAATAATGTTTATTATTTTAAGTTCAAAACTCAGAAAAAAATAGAAATGCATGTAAGCATATGCACAAAATAAAGATTTGCTAAAATATATTTTAGTTATTAAAATAAATTTAACAACTTCAAGGGTAATCAAATTAATTCTTTGTAATATTTAATGTTCTTACCAAATTTGGTAAAAACTCCTCATGGAGATGCGAAGACACTCCGACATTTAAGTTAGCAACGTAGAGTTAAGAGCAAGTATCAATATAGGGTTGGAATAAAGTTTGTTTACCTGAATTTTGATGATCTCTTATACATATAGAGGTGAAAATTGGATATTTGATCTCATTTTCCCTTGTTAGATAGTATAATCAAGGAAAGATAATATGATCTTATCTTATTTTTTTCTCTAATGATAGATAACTTTCAATTTTAGGAGATATCCTTATCTTTATAATAAAAGATAGAATTTTTCTCTTACCTTCGTTAATTTTGCAAGATTCTCTAGATATTTAGAAGATTACTTGATCGACGAATAAGTATGAAAACTCATCGAGTTTGAGTAGTACATTTAATATTTTAATTATTTTATATTACACAAAGGTAACATAACAATAAAATAAAATGTCAAGTCTGAGTAGTACATTTATCAATTTTATTTCGAAGTTCATGCAACACAATTATAGAAAATAAACATAAAATGAAAACAAAAAGTCATATGGATTATTAATATAGTTTTTTAATAATCAAATGACCTTTTCAAATAATTTTTTTTAAAAAATATTTATAACTAAGGAAAACATAAAAGTACTACACAAAATTATGAATAAAATATTTTTTATCATAACAATTGTTTTTTAATAAAAAATATGATTTTAATGTCAAAATACATCTTAATTTAATTTTTAAATGACTTAAATATATTTTTAATCCATATAATTTATCATTTTTTATTTTATTTTTCGTCCTTAAAAAGATTTAGATAATACTTTAAATAATGAAAAAAATATTATATAAATTACTTTAAGGACGAAAAAAAATAAATATAATTTGAAAGGACCGAAACCAAAGAAAAAATTTTTACGACGACAAAAAGCAAAAAAAATCACTAAATTACATGGACTAAAGAGATATTTAAACCTTTTTAAATTTATAGAAAAAATGAAGATAATAATGAAAATCAAACCCGATTTTAATGTCACTAATATATTTTTTATATTAAAATTAAAATTTGTAAATATCTATTTTATATTTTAGAATATAAGTTTTGTATATTTTACAAAAAAAAAATACATACATATTGTTTTAGTGGAAAATATTTGCTTTTCTTTTAAGGCTAATTAATTAAGGGTTCATGCATCAAGAAAATCTCTTAATTTGTCTCAAAGAGGGGGCAAGGGATTTTTGTTAACAAGGAACAAAGATTTATGGCTACTGGCTTAAAACAATTAACTAGACCTTGATCATTTGCAAGCTAGCATGCAAAACAATGGAATCAAAAGACTCAAGCAAAATCATATGTGCAATAAGCAATGGTGCCACTAAACACATGAATAGTAATTCCGCCTCACCAGGCTAGGTCTCGTATAGGAAACAAGGCACTCATACAAACATGCCACACACGTTAACCACAATTAGAAAAACACCAAAATTTAGGAGTGCAACCACTTTTTATTCATCACAGAACAAGTCACACCACAAAGTAACAACAATTCTCAATTATTCTAAAAACAGAAAGCCATAAAAGCAAGAAAAGTAAGACTAATCTCAAGAGAACTAGTCATGTCCTCCTCCGTTTTACTGTCATCAGAGACCCATTGTCACCCCCGAAAAATATGTTGGTCCCCAACTCTCATTGGCCAATCAACATGCGCAGCAAACTCCACAGAAGATTGTGAGTGTATCAGTATTATTTTTTCATATTTTAATATTTAAATTAATTTTATACATTATTTATATTTACTTTTCATGTAGTTAGAAATGATTAATTATAAAAACATAAAAACTTACATGTTAAAATGATATTATATTTACATTTTTAAGAAAGTTTATAAATATTATATTGTGAGTGTATCACTATTTTTACAAAAGAAATTTTAAATATTATTAAACATTATTTAAGATAACATCCACAAGTTCATTGTAATTATATAAAAATACATTACAAAATAGTTTATAAATAATTTTATTTACGTTCACACGTTTAAAAAATACAAATATTAAAATATCTAATATAAATAAATGCACAGATCTAAAATCTAATTTAGTCCATGGGCAAGACATAAATTGTTCTTTTGGTTATGTAACGTAGTTCTTGTTGAATAATTTAGAAAAACATTTATATGACCTAGTAAATCAAAACCATTGAATGAGATACTTTTAATTTAAAACTAAAATTAAAAAATTTAAAAGTCCACAACGCAATAAAGTGGCGACGCAACCCTAGAGTCTCAGGACCATGAAATGCCCCCATTGGGACGCATTAATGTTGTTTCTAGAGGAAGAGGCATTAAGGCACGATTGATTGAGTTTTGGCATCTAAAAAATTCTTCTCTTGGTACTTTCCTACAGTTAATGTGTGAATAATTAAATTCAATGTTCCAGTATGATTATGAAATTGGAAGAAGAGTCGGGGTTAATTATATATATATATATATATATATATATATATATATATATATATATATATATTAAAGTTCACTTGAAGTTTTTTTTCTAATCGTTAGGTCATCATTCAACTTTACAACAGTTGTCAGATGTAATTGAATTTAGTGCTGCTAATTGTAATTATTAAGAATCAAATAACATTAATGTTATTTATATATATAAATTTGATCATTTTTATATTAAGTAGTAATATTTTATTTGTTATACAATTTTTGCTAAATTAATAATTAAGGATAAAAATTAAATAATAAGTTATTATGTATACATATGAATATACCTATTTTTCAATTTAATTTTATTCAAATCCTAAATACTTTTATAAATGCTATAATAATAATAATAGTTTTATAGATCCTAAATATTATTATTATTATTATTATTATTATTATTATTATTATTATTATTATTGAAATATTAATAATATACTTTTGGTTTTTTTGCTTACTAACAATTGGTTCAAATAAAAATATATTTAATGTATATTATTTTAATTTATTTAAATCCTAAATATTTTATACATATATAAATATAAACATATTATAATAATAACATTTAATATTGTATTAATACTTTCAACTTTATTAAAGTTTGAGAATTACTTACTTTAAAGTATATGTGATGAAAAATAATTAAAATTATTGATTTTAGAAATATGTATAAACTATTATGCATATATATATATATATATATATATATATATATATATATATATAAGTATAATTTTTTTCATTAAATTATTAAAATATATTTTATGAACAATTTTGATTTCAAATAAGGACTTTATAGATATTTAGCTAATTTGAAATTGATATTTAAAAATAAAAGTAATAGATAAATTGTCATATGTATGTGTGTGTGTTTAACATCTATTGTAGTTTGAAGGATTTGAAGGATATCGATCATAAAAGGCCAAGTCCCACATTGCCTAGGTTAGTTTTGGCTCAAGTGTTTATATATCATTTTGTGATATGAGATTACAAATGACTATCAAAAGATGAAAGTCTTGTGCCCATAACCTTAGGCCACATGAGCTTGTTGTAGTGCCAATTTGCACCCCTTGAATGTGTAATAAATTTTGTAGCCTCAACTTGGCTGAAAGGTTCCTATTGTATCCTATGGGATATTGTGGATAAATCCTTTATGATTGTGTCATTATATGCTTGTATGTTGAGGACATGCTTATCTTTAGTACATGCATTGATATAGTTTGAAAAATTAAATCTTTCTTGGCATCTAAGTTTGATATGAAAGATATGGGTGAAGCAAGTGTAATTTTGGGAATTGAAATCATAAGGAAGGGAGTTAGTATATTACTATCCCAAGGCTATTATGTTGAGAAACTTCTTAGAAAATTTGACTATTATGACTCTAAGTTAGTGAGTACCATTTATGATGCTAATTCTCAATTAAAGAAAAATAAAGGAGAACTAATTTATCGAACTCAATATGCCTAAATCATTAGGAGCTTATTGCATTTAATGAATTTTTCTAGACCTACTATTGTATATGCAATAGGTAGATTGAGTAGAAACACTCATAGTCCTAATTAGGACCATTGGGAATTGAATATAGTGAATTTCCTCTTGTACTAGAAGGGTATAGCAATATGCATCTCCAATTTTGATGAGACAAAATCCACTAGTAGTTATGTATTTACATTTGGTTGTGAACCAGGGGAGAAATATGATATTAGAAACATCTAGGGGAATGTGACTTAAGCCAATTGAAAACAAACAATGATGGTAACCCAATTTTTATGATTGGAGATCCCATGAAGAAGGTTCAATGGGAAAAATAAGTCATTTGTTAGTTCTGCTAGCACTAAAATTGATTTAATCAATTTTCAATCTTAGTCTCTTCCTATGGTGTGAGAAAGTGCTAGATGATGCATTATTAAAAGCCTAAGCTTTATAGTTAAGTTTTATGTTGTTATGAGAAAACTTAACAACTTATAAAGCCTTTGATGATTTTCATATCCCTTATGGGTGGTGTATGATTTGCAACATGCACTTGATGAAAACCACCTATATGAGTGTCAAGTGGGGCCACTTGCATGAGATCCTAGCGAGATCTCTAAAGCACTCATGAATACCAAGCATGCACATGGCCTAGTGTCGCAACATAGTGATGATGACAAGAAATTGGGGGGGGGGGGGGGTGTACTACGATTGGTAAACCAATAGCACACGCTAGGTGTTTTAGGTTCAATAACTTGCTACGCCTACTACATTGTGTGTCATGTCTTATTAGTCTATGCTTGGTTCAATAGCATGTTACACTTGGTCTGAGGCATTGCATTCTATATATGAACTTAAGAACTCCTTTTTCTTTTCTTTAAAATGTTTTCTCAAAATGTTTTATTTAGCCTCTTGTAATATGTGAGAGATTGTTGTAGTTTGAAGGATATCACAAAAGGCCAAGTCCCACATTTCCTAGGTTAGCTTTGGTTCAAGTGTTTATATACCATTTTGTGATATTTCCTTACAAAGTGGCAAGCAAGAGATGAAACTCTCACACCCATGAGCTTGGGCCATGTGAGCTTGTCGTAGTGCAAATTCGTTGATTTATCCCCCTGCCCGTGCAACAAATGAGCCTTGCAATCTTTTATGTTTTATTTATTTAAATTCTTTTTTCCTCTCACCCTATATATACCGCATTTCAAACATTGTTTCAGACACACCACAACAACCTCTTCTTAGTTCTTTCTTGTTCTCTTTCTCTGTTCATGGGTTTGAATTTTCGCTCTTGCCTGTTTCTGTAGCCTCAACTTGACTTAGAGCTTCCTATTGTATCTTAGGGGATTTGTGTGGGATATCGCAGATAAATCCTTTAGGGCAATGTTCTCACACGCCTCGGGAAGACATTGTTCATGACCTTCAGCTTCGCTTCCATCAAAACCTAAAGGATATTACCTTTTGTCTAATTATATTACTAAATTATGGAAACTTAGTATATATATCAAAGTTAAGTGCACAAAAACTAAAACTTAAAAACATATATTACATTACCAAAGTTAATACAAATCACTTAGCACTTACGTGCGTACAAACATAGCCAAAGGTACATAAAACATAAGTCAATTAAAATCTCATGCGCTGGGAGATACAAACTATACTAATCTTCTTCTTAAAATAAACTCCATTCTCCAAGATTTTTCCCAAGGTTCTGACCTTGCTTAACCTACAAAAACATGAAACTGAAAGGGATGAAACATAATGTCTCGTTGAGTGATCCAAGGACTCTAGTTTAACTCTCTATTATAGATATCATTTCCTTAACTTTTATGACTTCTTTTTTTCTTTTCTTGATACTCATACTCACAACTATTATCCCATGCCATCAACATTATTATCTCCTTGGACCATACCTTAACCTTTACTTAGGCAAATAGAGTTGGCTTCCTTTGCCAAATCTAAGGTCACTAGTGCGCTACAACACCTATACATCATTCTTTACTCTTTGATCTTTCATTAGGGTCTCACTTTACTATTACATTGGATGGAAATGTGCTAAGGCATTTTATGTATGCGTTTGTACTTTGAAAGAGTCGGTCATTCTTGAAACTCATATTTAGCTAGCTAATCCCACAACTCATGAAGAGTAAGCCATTCCTAAAACTCATATTTAGTTGACTAATCCTGAAACTCATGAGTCAATCATCCCAGAAAGTCTCAAAGGAGTCAACTATGCTTGTAACTCACATAGGAATCAACTATTCTTGGAACTCATATTGACTCAACTAATCCTCCAACTCATGAAGAGTCAGCCATTTTATTAATTGTGAAAGGAGTCAGCTATGCCAATAACTCACATAGGAGCCAGCTATTCTTGAAATTCATATTAAGCCAGCTAATCTTGCAACTCATGAAGAGTCAACGATTGCTAGCCTTACTTAATGCATTTGGAGGGTTCTTCATGTCACCTTTGCTCGAGTGATAAAGCTTTTGGGTTATGTTTATGAATTAAAAGAAACAAATGTGGAGGTGGAATAAGGATGATAGGTGGCGGGTTGCTAACTTCATGGAGTGATAAATTTTTTTTTTGAAAAAGAGAAACTTATATCATTAATCCCTTCAAATAGAAATCAACAATACATAAAGGATATGTCTCAAAATCATGAAGACTAGCGTAACCTCTAGAGGCCCTTGCTAACGAATCGGCTACTAGATTTGTTTGTCTTCTAATAAAGGAAACCTTGTAATCTAGTGTAGATTTTACCAAAGTTCTACAATGCTAGATAATCTTTATGTACTCAGAGTTGTCCCACTGCTCTTTATTAATGGAATTTGCCACATGTTGGCAATCAACTTCAATAAGAACTATTTGGTGTCCTTGACATTGTAGCCATGAGATGTCTGCTCTTGCCAAAGCAATGGCCTTCCCTTCATGCACCAAGGGCTTGAAGTTCTTAGTTTTAGTTCACGCATCCATAAAAACACATTCCTCATTGTGCATATAGAAGGCCATTCCCATGGTCCTTTCTTCCTTGAAAAAGGTTGTGTCTACATTGCATTTCAAGAAACCATTTTGATGGGGAGTCCAATCCAATATAGCTTGACCTTAGGCCCTTTGCACAACCAAACTTCACTCAACATCTTACAATCTACTCCATTGAGATAGAACCTCCCTTCCTGAAAGACCATGTGATCAATTGTAGTAAGATTATTACCCCACATGTACGTGTTACTGTCTTTCCATATACTCCACAACAACATGCAACAATTTGCCATATCATTAACACCGAGTACTCTATACATAAGAATACAAACTCAGCAAAGCTTTCTACCTTGGTCGAGATAGTGTTAAAGATGTGACAGTTGAAACTGTAACAAACTACAGAGGATAAGATTTTATGCTATTTTTTTAGGAAAATAAAAGTCATGTTGATTGATAGGATGAATTTATTTTATTCTTATTTTTAGACATGATCTTTAGTGGTTTACTTATCTATTAGCAATTTTGTTTTGGATATTTTATATAAATATGTTGCTTCACATATCCATAAAATATGTCTTCTGCAGTTACAATTTCCTCTTTGTTTGCTTTTATCCTATACACTTTATATTTGTTGTTATGCATTAAAACAACAAGTTGGTACCTAGAGCTCTTATTTTTTAGGGAAAACATTTGTTTAAAGCAGTAAATATTAAATGGGGTTTTTATAGGAAAATATGTGTTCAATGAGTAAACCTTTGTTTAAAGCAGTAAATATTAAATGGGGTTTTTATAGGAATATCTAATTAACTACAAACTAAAATATCTAGAAGTTGAGAAGTAAAAACAGTCAAGTAAAAAGCGTTGGGTCATTCTACTGAACTTGCTTTGATGTTGCTAAAGGTTTTTCTTTATTTAACGTTGTTTTAGTGTTCTTATGCTGAAAAATTACCCAAACCAAGATCCCTCGAGTGAATGGGCCTAACTCTATTTAAACCTCGTCCTTGATCCCTCAACAAACTTAGTTTAATTGAGTTGCATTAAGATTACAGCATAATAAAGACTAAATCATTGCACTCCATTCCGACACATACAATTTTCTAGCTTGCTCTATCAAGTTCTAAGGCTTTAAAACACTTCCCAATGCTAAAAATCCTAACTGTACATACAAATGGGTGATCAAGCCACAAGCATGTAAAAATAAGCATAGATAGAAGCAATGAACACATAAGGACATCATTAAATAGATAGTAAAAGGGTATTACATCAAAGGTTCAGTAGAACTCCCCAACAAGAAATTTAGCCTTCCATGACAAGCAATGAACTTTTCAGGACAAAGTACAGATTTTTAGGGAAGAAAATGGTTGAGAATGGTTGAGGATGTCTCCTTCAACCTCTAGAACCCTAATCTCACCCTTCGAACCTAAACTCTCTTGGAGGCTGGTGGTTTGGCGTTCTAACTTCTTCTCTTGCTCTATTTTTTTACTCCTCCTTTTATTTTATGCCAACTTCAGTGTTTTAAAGGCTCCTTGACGTTTTAGATTCTGAAGGATCACTTAGCGAGTTTGGCTCGCTAAGCGCAAGTTAGTGAATTTTGGCTTAGCGAGCTGGGCACGCTGAGCGCGATAAGGGACAAATGACTCGCTGGCGGCGCGCTGAGTGTGCATCTTTCTAGATGATCCTCTTCTAGGGTTTCCCAACATGCTAAGCGAGCCGTGTGCCTCGCTTAGCGGATGTCACTCGCTAAGCACATATGGCTCGCTTAGCGAGACACCAACTGCTTGAACCTCCTTCTTCTTTTACCCTGAAACTGAAGTTGATTCACATTAATTCACAAAATTGGGAGTATCCATTGAGTGATATCAAACTAAACTTGAAAATATGTACAATTCCTATAAAAAGAACCATAAATTGGGGGCAAGATGCTAATTTCATGTGACGAGTATGAGTTATGGGCTGCAAGGATGATCAATCGTCTTGAAGCATTGGACCTTTGGGAGGCAATAGAAGAAAACTATGACGTTCACTACTAAAAAAAAGGCTTTTTACGACGCGCATTTCACATCGGTCGTAATAAACCCGTCGTAGTAGGGTAACCGGTGGCATTTTCAAAAATATGTTACATTTTTAAGTGCCATGTGCACGGCGCGTGACTGATACAACGACGTTGATTGGGAAGACCATCTTAGTAGGTTACGGAGCAGGTTATCTAAGACGGTGTATTTTTAAACATCGTCGTCTTAGAAATATTGATTATCAACGACGTTTTTAGACAGCCACCGTCGTTAACATTGAGCTTTATATGCCACTTTTGTGCGGTAATTGAACACTCCTACCTCGCTCGAGCTCCCTCCCTGTTTGTCTGAAATTTCTGGTGTGACCTTCGTCGTGACCTCTACTATTTGTCTGCATCTCCATCGCATCACCGTGACTTTCGCCAAAGGAAGATAGCGTACATTGTCGTGCATCCTTGGTGTTTGTGTCGCGTCTTTTTGCGCCACCGCAAGCTACGGTGTTTCCCTTTTTAGAGTTGTCGCGCCCTACAACTGCTCTTGAAGGTAAGCTTATCAATGTTTATGTTTTCTTCTTTGGTGTTGAAGAAGTAATTATTAAGGGTTTAGTGAAGTTGGAATGTTCTAACTAGCTTGTTGTGGAATTGTTGGCTTGCCCTAACAAAGTAATGTTTAAATGTATGTGTATAGGAACCCATTAAGATAATGTTTTCGTCTTTATGCTCCCTAGTCTTCTCTGCCTTTTCTTTCGTAAATAATCCAGAGAGGAACCTAGGTGGCAACCCATAACCTCAGTCCCCTGCCTAGCAACTTCAAAGCTCCTCTTGATTCACCACCTCCTCTTTGGATTGCTTTGTTAGTTAAGCTCCTTCTCTCATTCAATCTGAATTGAGCCCCACATAGACAGTTTGCAAGTTTTTTAAAGCAACTCAACCTGGAACACCAATAGACAAGCTTTGCACCTTTCAATGTCATCTTGCTGGTGATAATTTAGTTTTAGATTGAGACTGGTAGTTTTCAGTACATTAGAAGAATTTGAAACTATAAATTCTTAATGGATAAAAAGTGAAGATGAATAGGCATTAGAGAATAGCATAAATGGGTTTGATTTCAGGTCTTGAAGCAATATAATCAATGTAAATATATGTATTTTTTTGTCAAAAAAAATTATTTGAATTAGGCACAACACCATCAGAATTATGCAAAGCCAATGATTTAAATTATTCATTGAAACCCCAACATGGGCAAAAGAGAAGAGATCAAAAAGGAGGCAGTGCATTAAAGCTTATCATAGTATAGGACATTAGAACACCTTTACCTCATCTTTTTTGACCTTTTTCTTTTTGTTACATAAATCTTTTGGCTTTTTCAACTCCATTTACTTCTGCTCGTTCCTTTAATGATGACTTCAGTTATTTCATACCTTTTTGTTGTCTGACTATGTGCCTGATCGGAACACATAATTTGTTGGCACTCACTATTGTGGATTAGGATTAAAGGTGTAAGGATGTGGAATAAAATTTTTGGTTATTTAATTATTAATTGATCAGAAACGACTTTTAGTTAACCCCGGCCTGTAAGTTTAAAAAATTGGTATTTTGTATGTTTATACGTATCAAAGTTTCCAGGCTTAACCTAATATTCAAATAATTGGATAATAAAGTAATGGGTAAGGAAAAGGACCTTTAACAAATGTTTATTTTTTTTTGTCTCATTGTCAGTTTTGTATAGTATTATAATGGTTTGCTGAATTGTTTATCAACTCAACCGAGGGGTGAGAATGGCAAAGACCAAGGATAATAATAATAGAGTACATGCAAAGAGAGAGATAGAGGTAATCTTTGGGTATGAGAAATAATTAACCAGTCCCCTTCTAAGACATTAGGCACAACACCATTATTATCATAAACTCAAGGAGAATAAGAAAAAGAAGGTATTGTTTTCAATCACACATCACTTAGAACCAACTCTACAACATTCCCTCTTATCTCTATTTGCAAAGGAGAGGATACAAAAAAAATAAAAATAAAGCAAAAGACTTCTTCAAAATGGGATGAGAAAAAGGAACTTATACTAATTACAATGAAATACTAACTAGTAAACTAGTTACTACTGCTACCACCTAGTCATATAATAGAATCATTATATAAATGGAAAATTAGGATTTGACTATGTGCTTTTTATGGTTATTATCCTCTCTCCTCAAAATGCAGTACGTTGCAGCCACGATGCATGCAAAGTTATCTAGTCAGGAATAACCATTGCATTCAATTTTCAAACTTTAGATTTTCTATCCCATCTAACATCATTTCTCTGTGGCGGCATTCCCTGCTACAGAAAGCTTTCTCTCCTCTGCAAAAGCAACAACCCAATTCACTACCTTAAATAAGACCAATAAATAAATACATAGAAAGATCATAAAGTATTGGTCTTGTTGGGATATTTATGAATATAACATGTAAGGGTACATAAAAGGCTTTTAAGTTTGGCAAAATTGAACTTTTGGTCTCTCAATTTTACTCCAATTTTGCATTTGGTCCCCCGATAATTTAATTCACAAATTTGGTCCCCATTTTTATAAATTCCTGCAATTTTGGTCCTAGACGGCCCAATCGAATGTTGACTGTTAACCTCAGACGTTGACTGCCACATGTCAACGTCTGAAAGGCTTGTGCTTTTTACCCATCTGTGTAAAAAAAAAAAATTAGGCTGAAAAAAAAAATCTCCCATGATTTGATCTCTGTCGTGGATACATGATGGTGATTTTATGAACCTGCTCCTCTGCCCCCTCTTTCCACTAAAAAAATCTCTCTCTCTAAGAGAGACTCATTCTTCCTTCCTTCCTTCCTTCCTTTGAGACATGAGATGAGGCCTATGCAACTGCCACCGCCTTCCGGTTCCGGGGCCAACCTTGCCCATGCCAACAACAACAACAACAACAACAACAACAACAAGGAGCAGCGTCCCCAGCACCGCCGCAAGGACCTCACGCTGCCGCTGCCGTAGTGATACACCAACTTGGCGGTGCCACTTCCTCTGCTGCCATCAACAAGGCCTGCGGCGGCAGAGAGCGGCGAAGCGAGCCAACAAGCGGTGCAGCAGGTGATCCCTTTCTTGGAGCTGGAGAGACTAAACCGCATCGGGAGTAGGAGCGGCGGGACGGTGTACAAGGTGGTCCATCGCACGAGCGGGCGCGTGTACACGCCGAAGGTGATATACGGTCACCACGAGGAGTCAGTGCGGTGGCAGATCCATCAGGAAATCCATATCCTCCGTGACGTGGATGATGCGAACGTGGTGAAATTTCACGAGACGTACGATTAGAATAGCGAAATCCAGGTGCTGCTGGAGTTCATGGACGAAGGTTCTTTGAAGGGGAAACACATCCCGCAAGAGCAGCCTAAATTTTTTTTTTCAGGCTTGTGTTTTTTTTTCTCTGGAGGGGAAACACAAAATTTAGGCTTGTGTTTTTTTTTTGGACGTTGCAGCTGTGTTCCCCTCCATGGACGTTGCGGCACTCACAAGTGGGTGTTCTCCTCCCTCTGCAAGTGTAGCCGCTGTGATCTTCTACTAAAGATAGATCTACTTTAATTCTTATTATTTTTGGTATTCTAAAATTTTGATGTAGATTTGTTCACCATTGGACATGTAAAGGAAATTATGATGCTAAGAAGGTGTTTGATAAAAGTTGAGTCAAATTGTTTGTTGTTATTGATGATGATTTGTTTTGTTGTCTGAGCATTATGGGTGCCTAAGCATGTTTGAATATACACAAAAAATTGCTTGTGATCTATTTAAATTTGATATGATCTTTTTTAAATCTTCTACAAATCATTTATTCATCTTCTCTGCAAATTTTTTTGTTTGTTTTCCTTGAGGTACCTTGTGAAGAAGATGAAATGGGAGAGTTTAGGGGATAATTTTTTTAAAAGAAATCCTATGCGATTCACGTGCTGATGTTAGGGGAAACTGGGTAAGCTTAAAAAAATTTCACCACAGCTAGGTAAAAATTTTTAGCAGCCTCTCAGATGTTGACACGTGGCAGTCAACATCTGAGGTTAACGGTCAACGTTCGATTGGGCCGTTCAGGACCAAAATTGTAGGAATTTATAAAAACGGGAACCAAATTTGTGAATTAAATTATCGGGGGACCAAATGCGAAATTGGAGTAAAACTGGGGGAGACCAAAAGTGTAATTTTGCCTTTAAGTTTTGTTTTCTTGTAGTTGAGGGAGTCACACAATAAGGCTAATAAAGATTAAGAATACTAATATGCAAATTGCAAAGGGTATTAGAAAAGTTTATGTAGCTATAAATAAAGATGTCCTTTGTATGGTCAAGATGTTTGTTGCAAGTGTAGCAGAAGCTAAGGAACTAGCTTGCTCAACATAAAGTCTTGATACTTTTCAATCTTTAAATCGGTGGTTGGATACACTTTGCTTACCAAAGTTGTTTATTGCTAGATCACTACTGTTGAGAGGCCTAGAATCAGGAAAAGAAGTGTTTATACTTGGAATTCTTTATCTGCCTAGGTTTCACACAACCCTTGAAAAACAAGTTCTTGATCAAATAGTTTTCAAATGTAAATTGATTTTGATTGGGTAAGGAAATTATAGTTTAGGAGAAGAAATTATAATTAATTGAAATTACAAAGAATGATATAAATAGGAAGGGTTGTTTAGAGATTCTCCAACCAATCTGATTACAATTCAAGCTAGTCGATTAGGGAGATACAAAACATAAGATAAGGCTTAGATTAGAATAATTTGATCATATTCTTAGTTTCTGAAAGAATTATTTAAAACAAAAAATCCTAACAACTATAATAGAAATATCATTTACCAACTTGGTATGAAAATGCATTAAACTCAACCAGATAGTTGATACCATGGACTTATTAGATGAAAAACCCTATCCAAGATAGGCCCTTCTTGTTGTTTTTAATCTAAACTAGTTCTAAACCAGTTGGACACTTTTAAGTTGTTGCCTCTCTAATTTTTTTTAATGCTTACTAACTTTGTTATATATTGATTAGGCACCTGTTACTGTTCCTTTACCCCTTCTAGTTTGGATCATCTTCAATAAGTCTTTACTCATTTCATTTTCCTAAATGGAATATAGATATTCACTAACAAGGACAATTTTTGCTTCTTTGTACTTTTTTATCCATCAATTTGACAATAATTGTTGACTATTTGCTGCAATTTTTCATGTTTGCCTTTCTAGTTATTTGCCAATGCGAAATTAAACTTATGGTCTTCCTTGTTTCTCAATTTTGGAGGATCTATTGTTCTCCCTAAGTGGTACTTCATCAAATGATGAAATGAAAGCATTTTTGCTTCTATGCATAGGCTATATTTTGAATTCATCAGTACGATGCATTGATATTGCTTCTATAACCTATTGACTAAATTCTATTAAGTCCTCATTATGTCATCTATGCCATATGCATCATATGTGCTTGCCATGCTATTTTTGTTCTCGATTTGGTCTTTTAACTGATTTATTCTATTTTGTTTAAGGTTATAAAAGCATCTGAATTTCATCCTTTGCATTGTAACCTGCTAGCATATAGCAACTCACAAGGTTTTGTTCGTCTATCTGATTTGCGACAGGCAACAATATGTGACCATGCTTCTAGAATGTAAAATACAACTCAACTCCATCTTGAGTTTAGGCAAAGTTCACTTTCTTGGATTTTACTGTTTGCTAAGCTATTCCTATATTCTGATACTTCTTATTTTAGCTTTGGGACATGTGTATGGAATTATCTCCAGTCGCAATATTCAAAATTGATGAGCATCTGCGTCCTAAGGTTTGTTAAGAAATTTGTATTTAAGGATTTTGTTTACTGTATAATGAAGCATAATTATGGGTAATTTTCTGCTTTTATCATTTTTGCATTATCAATTCCAATCTTGGCTGAAGTGGCAATATAATTTTGAGGCATTTGTTGTCCTCATTCATAAAATGTTGTCATTCAACAATCAACAGTCATCCCTCTGTGGTGAATGACAGAGTAAATTCTATAGGTTGTGTATTGTAGAATACCTGCACAATTTTGAAGTAGAACGAATTGGAAACATCATTTGCCCCCTCTCCTTTTCTGCTTTTCTACTGAAGTTCTATAATAATTATTCCTAATGGGAAAAGGCTTCGTTATTGTGAAATTATTTTCCTGAGAGCTTTACTACATATGTAGCAATCCTATGGATTATGTTTCCTCGTAATTGTGTATCCAGTTTCACTTCAAAACTTTTGGTTTTCTTGCCCATATTTCTAGAATTGAATTACTTGAATTAAGAGGGCAATATGTCAACAGTGCTTTAATTGTTATTTATATTTCAAGCATCAACAATAGAAGACTTTTCCAACTAGGTGGGATTGTCAACCTGAATCAAACAGAACCACAAAATGATGCAATCCTACCCCGCAAGGGCATTGGATAGAAGACTCCAAGAAGATTGAGCCAGAGATGCAAGAGAAGGCCCTAGGGTTCTCATGAGTCTTAGGGTGGATTTCGGGCCCATGGGCTAAGTATGAACCCGCTTATCTTTGTACATATTAGATTAAGGTTTCATTATTTTTTTGGCCTTGTATTTAGGGCTCCACAATATAGGTAAGGTACCCTAGAAATGTAGGATTTTTCAGCCCTTGTATTTTAGGGCACCTAGACTAGTTTTTGTATTAGGGGTAGTTTTGTAATTTCACATGAATTAAGTGAATATTTGATGTGTGTGGTTGGAAATAAATTTAATTGAATTGAGAGAAGCCCAATCCAATTAAATTTTAGAGGGGGAGGTGAGCATTTGCTTGCTACACCCCATTGCCACATCATATAGTCACACTTTGTGCATGTCCTTCATGCTTTATATGCCTCATGACACCTAAGCACACTTAGTGGAGAATCTTGGACTTGATCTTGGATTAGTGGGCTAAACCATAGCTAAAATTCACTATTCATAATTAGTAAAATTTTGGCTCCAAAATTTGGCTCCACAAATTCAATTTCAAATTCAAGTGAAATTTGAATAGAAATTCAAATTTTCCTCCAATTTTGTGTGACACTTAGGTTATAAATAGAAGTCATGTGTGTGGATTTTTTGAACTTTGATCATTTGAAAATTAAACTTCAGATTTCAGAGCTCTCTTAGAGCACAAAATTCCGTGCTCTTCTCTCCCTCCCCCTTCATTCATCTCCTTCTTCCTCCAAGCTATTATCCATGACCTCCTATGGTGGTGAGCTTCTTCTAGACTTATCTTCTCCTTGAAGTGGCGTCTCCTCTCTCTCTTCCTTCTCTATTCCGCTGCCATTCATCTTCCAAGAAGCAAAGGAATCAATTGATGAAGAAGATCCTAGGCCTACAAGCTCCAATAGAGCTTACATCAGTTGTCATAAACTAAACTTTGAGAAAGGCCAGCTAGATCTTTAGTCCATTTTAACAGTTTAATAGAGTTATTTTTTTTGGTTTTCCTCTCTCTAACTCAGTTCCACTAGTTACTTTATTCATGCATTTTCCCAGGGCATGAAAACAATGTCATTGATAATTCCCTAAACATGAGTCTTGTCCTCTAAGAATTTTTGACGTTGTCCCTGCCAAAAACATACAAGTAATTTGCATACATCAATAGCAATAAAAAATAAAAGAAACCCAAATAGTTTTTTTTTTAAAAATGCAATAACTGTTGTAACTGGTTAGTATCTTTGAGGTTGTTTGGATACACTATAGAAGGACTTCTACAAGCTGCTTTATTGGCATAAGTTGTTTTCTGTTTAGAGCATCAATATTTTCAGCTTTTGTAAAACTCAAAAGCTCTACAAAAACCTTTCTCGTACAGCTTTTCCATAAGACAGAATTTTCAGCTTCTCCCAATTTCAACTTTTTCGGAAGTTGTCTCATATGGACAAAATACCCTCATGTGATTTAGAAAATTATACTAATGTTCCACACTTTCTATTTGGAGTCAGGAACCCTAATCATTGTTTGTTTTGTTCTCTCTCGCATTCATCTTTTTTTTGTTTGTTCCTAAAGTTCGCTGATTGGGCTTCAGAGCCAGATGATAGAAGATGAACAATCAGGAGTAGTAATTTTTGTAGAACCTATTGTTGTGTCCTGCTGGTCTAAGAAGAAGAAAGTTGTGGCTAGATATTTTTTGACACTCAATTTTACAGTCAAGTTACATACATATGTCTCTATCCCATTTTTCGTTTTCTTCATGACACTATTATCACTGTCTCGGTCCTCCTTCCAAAGTCTACATTCTCAAATGAGTGTGGAAAAAATCATTTTCCATTCAAGGTTGTGGCTGTGAAAGTGTTAAGAACCTTCCATGTTACCATTGTTGAATCTTGTTTGTTGTGAGCCGAAAACATGTTCTTATGTTAATTTGTTGTTAAGGTTAACATGTTAATTGTTAGGGCAGCGCCTGAAAATGGAGAAGTAGTTCATCTCATGAGGTTAACACTTCTTAAATTTTTATGTCACCATCTGACAAGTTCGAGGTAGTTCTTGCACGAGAACAATGTGTTCACAGTACTGAACTTAAGCATTCACTACTGAAAATGACAATTGCATCCTTGATGGGCACAGATTCTGATGCAATCCTACCCCGCAAGGGCATTGGATAGAAAACTCCAAGTAGATTGGGCCAGAGATGCAAGAGAAGGCCCTAGGGTTCTTATGAGCCTTAAGGTAGATTTCGGGCCCATGGGCTAAGTACGAGCCCACTTATCTTTGTAAATATTAGATTAAGGTTTCATTATTTTTGGGCCTTGTATTTAGGGCTCCATAATGTAGGTAGGGTACCCTAGAAATATAGGATTTTTCAGCCCTTGTATTTTAGGGCACCTAGACTAGTTTTTGTATTAGGGGTAGTTTTGTAATTTCACATGCACTAAGTGGATATTTGATGTGTGTGGTTGGAAATAAATTTAATTGAATTGGTAGAAGCCCAATCCAATTAAATTTTAGAGGGGGAGGTGAGCATTTGCTTACTACACCCCATTGCCACATCATATAGTCACACTTTGTGCATGTCCTTCATGCTTTTCATGCCTCATGACACCTAAGCACACTTAGTGGAGAATCTTGAAATTGATCTTGGATTAGTGGGCTGAACCATAACTAAAATTCACTAATCATAATTAGTGAAATTTTGGCTCCAAAGTTTGGCTCCACAAATTCAATTTCAAATTCAAGTGAAATTTGAATTTCCCTCCAATTTTGTGTGACACTTAGGCTATAAATAGAGGTCATGTGTGTGCATTTTTTTCAACTTTGATGATTTGAATATTAAACTTCAGATTTCAAAGCTCATTTAGAGCACAAAATTTCGTGCTCTTCTCTCCCTCTCCCTTCATTCATCTCATTCTTCCTCCAAGCTCTTATCCATGGCCTCCTATGGTGGTGAGCTTCTTCTAGACTCATCTTCTCCTTGAAGTGGCGTCTCCTCTCTCTCTCCCTTTCTCCATTCCGCTGCCATTCATCTTCCAAGAAGCAAAGGAATCCATTGATGAAGAAGATCCTAGGCCTACAAGCTCCAATGGAGCTTGCATCATGTGGTATCAAGAGCATCTTCATCTAGGTGATGTTCTTTTGCTTCCTCTATCTTTTTGTTCGGTGAATTCTCTTTAATTCCTTGTTCTTCATCTTATTCTCCATGTATATCCTCCATTGTCTTGTGGTTTGGTGCTGTTTAGAGTAGATTCAAAAAAAAATAAACCGATTAAATCTTAGATCTACACTTGTTCTTGCATTTCTATGGTTCAAATTTTGTAGATCTACTCTTGAATCTTGTTTTTGTGTTGATTTTAGGTTCTATCAATTTTCATTCATAATATTCTTGTGCTGAACCTTTAGATCTAAATTTTGTTCCAAAATATTGATTAGAAAAAAAAAACACAAAAATCTAAGTGTAAATCACTTAATCCATGTTGTCTTAGAGTCATGTTTAGTCATAGTAATTGTCACATTATGCTCTAAGTTTGTGTTGAATTTTTATTTTGTTTTTTTTGAATTCTAGATACATTTTTTCATGTATTCTTGTCATTCTTAGCCTATCTTTTGAATTTTGAGTCTAATTCATGCATGTTATTTAGTTCATAACATGTTCTAAATCAATTCCTAGAAGTAGTCTTGTTGTTGAACTCTTTTTTGTTTTCTAAGATTCCTACATGATGCCTATGATGAAGTTGAGATGTGGTGTTGAGTTGTGGCTGGATTTGTGAATCAAATAAGTCTTAAGCTCTCTTGAATTGTGTTATTCAAGATAATTGAGCATAAGCAAACACAAATTGTAACTATCCAAGCCTTAAGCAACATAAACACTACTCTTGATTTCTAGGTTGAAATCGCTGGTGCAGGCAGCTTGAACATACAAAAGTGTATAAATTACTGGGAATTGGTCACTACGTTTTTTGAGCTGAAACTTTTACTGAATTTTTTAGACATCTGGACCAAAATTATAAAAAAAGAACCAAGCGATTTGGATTAAAGGAAAAATAAAGAAAAATCTCACAAGTTGGCAGAAAAATCAGTGTCCAGGAAAAAAAAAAAAAGTGAAAGGAAAGTGTGCTTGTTGTTTTGGCTCAAAATTTGTTCTATAATTGGTTCCTATTTTATACCAATCCTAGTTCTGAAATTTCAATTGAAAATTATTGTGAAAACAAGTGCCAAAACTAGAGGTTTCTTGAGTCGTTTTTTTTTTTTAGTTTTTCTACTCTACTTTAGAGCCATTCTAGGTTTCTCTTTGAGTCCTAGCTTGCTTTTTTGTGTTTTCCATTGCTTTAATTGTTGAATAATCCTTGGAAATTTGTCTTGTTAAAACTCTATTGGTTTAGCTTTCATTTCATTTTTTTTGTCTTTGGTTATTGCTTGTCTTTTTGTTTCCTTGCTTGTGAGTTGCCATATAGGGAATTGGAAAGGAGGATTGGTGCCATATCTTGAAGAATTTGAGTCAAGAAGCAAGGGGCCAACCACCTTAAGAGCTATTGGACTAAGAAGCACTCCAAATTGAGTGAAACACTAAAGAGAGAATAGCCACCACAATTGAGGACTTTTTTCTTTGTAATTTTGTAATTGGCAATTTGCTTTGCTTTCAAATTTTGTAACAAAAAGGCCTTTCATTGGAAGTAAGTTGGGAGCCTCCGCTAGGTCACCCTACTTCCATTTGTGTGTAATAATTTTAGGCAATTTTCCCTTAGGATAGTGAGTGTTTTGTTGGGAACCTTAAATGAGGTCATCCAAACACTCTTAGGATCCGCCTAGTTTGCATTTCTTGCACTTTAATTTCTTGCTTACTTTCATAGCTTATTTCCTTTACCCTCCTTTGTCAAACCGCCTAGATAGCTTTCCTTTTACCAATTAGTTTTTACCTTATCTTTCACACCTTTTTTAGTGTTTATTTTGGCTAGTTTCAACCATAGTTTCTTTTACCTTTTTTTCAAACCCCCAACAAGAAAGAACCATAACTTAGGAACCAACATGAGTCTTCATTCTTCATCTAGTGTTAATGGTGAGGGTTCTACTCCTAAGGACCCCTTGTATAAGATATTAGATGAGTTGAGATCCCTTAAGTTGTGGAAAGAAAAACAAGAGAGAAAAGAAAAAGGTAAAAAAAGAGTGGAAGAAATAAGTCAAGATGAAAGAGAGAAAATAAGAGAGGAAGAAAGAAGAAAAATAATGAAAGAAATGAAAAGAGAAAAACATGTCTCCTATAGTAGTCATAACTCTTGCAAGAGCTTAAGTGAAGAACTTCGTGACTATTATGAAGGAAGGCATAGGTTATATCTTAGACCTCACTCCCATAGGAGAGAAAATGAAAGAAATCCTCAAGAGGTTAACATTAAACTCCCATACTTCCATGGGAAGGACAATGTAGAGGCTAATTTAGATTGGGAAATAAGGGTAGAGCAACAACTTAAAAGGAAGTCTACTTCAAAATCTTATGGCTCTCACTCTTATCAAAAGAAAGACCAAGGTCAAGGAATCTTAGGGGTGAGACCTTCTAAGCCCAAAGATGATAAGGGGAAGACAATAGAAAAGCAACCCCTTAAGGCTAGTATGCAAGAGAAGACTAGCTCCATGAAGTGCTTTAAATGTCTTGGAAGAGGACACATTACTTCTCAATGCCCCACCAAGAAAACCATGATTATGAGGGGCCAAGACATTTATAGTAGCCAAGATGAGGCTACTACTTCACCTTCCTCTAGTAAAAGTGAAGAAGCAAAAGGGGAAGAATCTAGTGAAGAGATCTACCCCCAAGAAGAAGGGCAACCTTTAATGGTTAAGGAGGAGTGTAAGGAGGTAAGTGTCTCCTCCAAGAGGTTAGCTAAGAAGGAAAGACATTTTGAAATAAAGACAAATATTAAAGAAATTTCCCTTCTTAGACAACCTCAACATTTTCTCCTTTGTAAAAAGACACTTGATAGCATTGCCACATCTCTTAGGCTTGAGTTTAATCCTCAAGTAAAGGAGTTGTTGGATGAGGGTTTGGTTCGCAAGAGATTAAATCCTTGTGCTTTGTTGGTGCCCAAAATAGGTATTATTAGGCACCAAATCCCTAAAATAGGTGGTGTGATGAATGTTTTGGGTGGTGCAACACTCTTTTGTAAAATCACTCGTGCACCCAACATCTTCATGATTTGTGTACATAGGGACTCATTAGGTAGGTTTGTTCTTATTTTTAGTTTCAATACAAACTTAGGCACTCATATGGGACACCTTAGGTTTGTCATACTTTTTGGTAGGAATAATCAACATGAAAATACAGAAAAAGGTATGTTCTATTGCTTTACTTTTCTTAATTTTTTATATTGTGATCAAGGGGTTCCCATGAACCCTAAGAGAATAAAGGTCATTCCTGAGTGGCCCGCTCCACCAAGTGTAAGAAAAATTTAGGGCTTCCAAGACTTAACAAACTTTTACAAAAGGTTTGCCCCATATTTTTCTATACTTGTAGCACCACTCATTGAGTTGGTGAGGAACCATGTTCCTTCATGGGAAGATGCCCAGGAAATGAGTTTTCAGACCTTATCTTACTTCAACATACTAAACACCACTAATACATATGTTTTTGTTCTTTTAACAGGTGTTGAGGAAAAAAGCCCAGCGTTTCAAGAACCTCGGGATTTGAGGTCAAATCCTTTTCAAGGGGGAGGGAATGATGCAATCCTACCCCGCAAGGGCATTGGATAGAAAACTCCAAGTAGATTGGGCCAGAGATGCAAGAGAAGGCCCTAGGGTTCTTATGAGCCTTAAGGTAGATTTCGGGCCCATGGGCTAAGTACGAGCCCACTTATCTTTGTAAATATTAGATTAAGGTTTCATTATTTTTGGGCCTTGTATTTAGGGCTCCATAATGTAGGTAGGGTACCCTAGAAATATAGGATTTTTCAGCCCTTGTATTTTAGGGCACCTAGACTAGTTTTTGTATTAGGGGTAGTTTTGTAATTTCACATGCACTAAGTGGATATTTGATGTGTGTGGTTGGAAATAAATTTAATTGAATTGGTAGAAGCCCAATCCAATTAAATTTTAGAGGGGGAGGTGAGCATTTGCTTACTACACCCCATTGCCACATCATATAGTCACACTTTGTGCATGTCCTTCATGCTTTTCATGCCTCATGACACCTAAGCACACTTAGTGGAGAATCTTGAAATTGATCTTGGATTAGTGGGCTGAACCATAACTAAAATTCACTAATCATAATTAGTGAAATTTTGGCTCCAAAGTTTGGCTCCACAAATTCAATTTCAAATTCAAGTGAAATTTGAATTTCCCTCCAATTTTGTGTGACACTTAGGCTATAAATAGAGGTCATGTGTGTGCATTTTTTTCAACTTTGATGATTTGAATATTAAACTTCAGATTTCAAAGCTCATTTAGAGCACAAAATTTCGTGCTCTTCTCTCCCTCTCCCTTCATTCATCTCATTCTTCCTCCAAGCTCTTATCCATGGCCTCCTATGGTGGTGAGCTTCTTCTAGACTCATCTTCTCCTTGAAGTGGCGTCTCCTCTCTCTCTCCCTTTCTCCATTCCGCTGCCATTCATCTTCCAAGAAGCAAAGGAATCCATTGATGAAGAAGATCCTAGGCCTACAAGCTCCAATGGAGCTTGCATCAGATTCACTACCAGCAAGGGTTACATGTCCATTTTGAATTCATTGCTTAACACCCCTTTTAGAAAAGTCATGAACTTGCTCAAAATATTCCATATAGAACAAGCTATGAGGATTCTCATTCACTGCTTCCCAAAATCTCTAAAGAAAACTGCCCCCAAGCTTTTCGGTTGGCCTTTTTTTTGGACTCCTCATGAGCTAAAGACAAACAACTTTAACTAATGGAGACAAAGTTCTATGTAGAACAAGTTGAAGAGTAATAATAGAAGAAATTTCAATTGTTGAAATGTATAGTAAGTCGGTCATGTTGTGACAGCATAACAAAGTCACAAATAGTAGTACTAAGTGGCAGAACATCCAGCCTTCGATATCTTGGTTAATTTGGCAGCGAGGTGCTCCTTAGAAATAGGAGTACCTCTAACCACTAAGTACTAACCTTTCAATAGCAGCTTATGTTCCTAACATTCTGCACTGTTGGCCTCCACCATATAAGTTAAAGTTCCCACCCACCAAGCTATTGTCAAAATTTATAGGAAACATTAGTTTAACCCCATAACTATGTAGATGCAACACTCCACATAATTTAGCAACTATGATGTTACTATACAGGCTAACCACGTTACAGGGTATATAATGGAATTATATTCCTTTTTGTTTTTAAGCATACAACAATATACCATTTATATTTCTAAAAAAAAATTTCTTTGGTTGTAGGTAGTAGGTTGAGGCAAAAAGTTAGAAAGAAAATTCTTGTTTCACAAGCGTCCAACTTGACTTTGTTATGTTTGGTTTGCCACTCCTTTGATCCCACTCGTACTACCTATTCACCATATTTGTCTAGTATGTATTTCTTTCACTCCCACCACTGATAATTACATCATTATTTATATATCAAATTTGGTTTCTATAAGCAATTATGTGCATTGTGAGTGATGTAACACCCTGTTATGTATATCTATATATTATTAGTAATTATATTTGATGTTTGATTATATTTATTGTGTTATTTTATCCGTAATTATTTTCAAAGAGGTGAGTTTAGTTATTAAAAGGGTGTTAGTAGTTAAAGCGTTAACTTCTCAAAGAAGCCTCTTGAGAAAGCTTCTCAAAGAAGCCACGAGGAAGCTTCTCGAGGAAGCCTCTTAATGAAGCTTCTCAAGGAAGCTACATGAAGCTGCCTCGGTAAAAATGTTGCCCAACCTTCGTTAACTGTTGGATCTTCTCGAAATTTGGTCTGCAGCTTCACAGAACACTTTCCCATGATCTGACCGTTGGGATCTTTGAGAAGCTGTCTGGAGTGTGCGCGACATTTCCATTTCCGAGAGCATTGCTCACTTGTGCATTTTGAGCCTTGTAGTCCAAGTAGCTTTGGAAAAACGCCATTTCTTCTCATTTCTTTCTTCCCAAACCATTTCCAACGTTCCAAGATCTTCTCCATCACCCACAACCACCATTAGCCACCATAAACCGCCGTTGTTCTTCGTTGAAACCCCACACCGAGAGGAACCCTTCAACCGAAGCGGAATCTTCCAACTTGGCTCATGGTTTCGGTAGAGAACGAAACCCTAATCTAACCTTTCATTTTCCTTCGAGGTAACAATGGTTCTATGCTTGTTCCTTGTTAGTTACAGCTTGTCTTTGCTTCATTTTTGACTTTGGAACCGCCATTGCATGTTTTACGCTTCCTTTGAAAAACCCTAGAGAAAGAGATTTTGTAAACGTTATCCCTTCATGAAATGCATGTTATTTTCGTAACCTACACTGAACCCCAGTTACATTGGCGTGGTCGAAATTTCCAAATGATGTCCCTTTGTAAAACCCGAAAGGCTCTTAGCACTTTTATGTAGTGACGTGGGTGTTTGACCCAGAGCATTGTTATTAGCTTTGTTTTCTGAAATCTATATTAAGTCTCCTTTGTTTGGTATGGTAGAGGCATTGCATGGAACCGACGAGCAGGGACGAAAAAGAAATCTCCAAGTGACGTGACGAGAAACCCGCGGGTAGCTCACAATAGGTGAGGGGAGTTTATTATAAATTTACCGTTTTAACACCATAGTTAGGGTCAGGGAACCTAGCTATGAGGATAACTACCTGTACCTGTTGCATGCTAATTTTTTCTTTTATAGAAAACGATGTTTTTAACTAATGGTATGCGATATAATTGTTATTGATATGCATGCTGGTTTTTCAAGAAAGACTATGTTTTGAAGAATGGGATGCGATATATATATATATATATATGTCATACCCTAATTTCGTCTGGGAACCATTGTTTGGTGGCATGCAACCTTCGCTTGACCGCCTCGAGGTACTTAACACCCATCGTTAGGTAATCTGTAAAGTTCCGCGACATTCTGGAAGTCGAAAAGAAGCATTGCTGCACAATCCGTCAAGTTCCGCAACATTCCAGAAGTCAAAAAGAGCATCGTTACATAATCTGTAAAGTTTCATAACGTTTCGGAAAGAAAACAGCTAAAAACACAAAAATGGGAGGATGAACTTATCAATATAGGGGTGTAAATAGCAATTCGAGTCTAGGCCCTTCCGAAACATTTTGGATGTTGGGTTGCTTAAGGAGGAAGCAACTGGGCGGCAAGCTCCTCCACATTTTTGAAAAATGGTTTTCAGGGCTTTCGTAATGCTTCCGTAAAATTTCTGAAAACCTTGGGTAAGCATATTTCACTTAACATTGGTGAAAGGGAAGAGAAAAAAAGATGAAAATCAAATCCGAAACACTTCCATAACTTTTCCGAAAATACGAAAAGGGGGGTGAACTTAGTAATTTGGGTGCACTTTGAAATCTTCTTCATTAAGTCTCTGAGCGGCAAGCACCTCTCTTTTTCTCTATAAATAGGGGATGGGGGCTATTTCAAAAATATTCCAAACCCCATGGCTATGCATTTCGGCTATTTTGGGTAAAAAAACACGTTTTCGTGAAGAAAAATCGAGTCGAAGTGCTTCCGTAATGCTTCCGTAAGCGATTCTGTGGAAATTCTTCATCGTTCTTCATCGTTCTTTGTCGTTCTTCAGTCTTCAACCGGTAAGTTCCCTAAATCGAATCTTTCAATTCATTCTATGCACCCTTAGTGGTCCCTACTTGTTTTGTGTACTTTCACTTTAATTTCTCTTACTTTCAGTTTTCTTTTCTTCTGCTTTAACGAGTTTTTTACCATTTATTTAAGTCGTTTTCTCACCTAATAAATGATAAAATGAATTTCAACCGATCATTTGTGTTGTAATCTCGTTTAATCACTGTTAAAACAAAATCTAACCGATCGTTCACACTGTAACCACGTCTAAACCAAAAAAAGGCAAAATAATAATAAAATAATCAAAATATCTTGAAAAAATAATAATAAAATAATCAAAATATCTCTGAATAAAATAATCAAAAAAATCAATCAGACTTTTTTCTTTGGAAGTTTCCTTGAATGAATTGACTAATAACCAAAGTGAAACTAAGGCTAAAATCAACTCACAAATCAAGCTTTATCCGCAAAAGTCACTAAAGACTGTTTTAAGGTCCAACGCCTTAAACGGTCCTCTTTGCTTTTATCGGTTAACATGGACCGTTCAAAAGCATAAAATCAACATGTAACTTTACCGTTTTTGCAAGAACTACGTAGGTCTGATTTCCTCATCCCAATTGAGGATACGTAGAAGCAAAAGCCCCGCTTTTGTCGACCACCCCAAGAGATCGTTAATGGTCCAACGCTTTAACATTTCTCTACTTTCAAAAATCAAGAGATCGTTAATGGTCCAATGCCTTAATGTTTCTCTCCTTTCAAAATCAAAAGATCGTTTAATGGTCCAACGCCTTAAATGACCTTTTTGTTCAGTTAAAATATATCTTGCAAAAAAAGATAAAAATAACTTAACCAACGTTTAGTTCTAAAAGAACTACGTAGGTCTGATTTCTTCATCGCAATTGAGGATACATAGGAGCGAGGAAAACACCCTTATCGACCACAAAAAGATAAAAAATACAAAAAAACACAAAAAGCATAAAAACACAAAAAGACATAAAAAAGGGAAAATAAAACATTTTGAAGTCATATTCGCACACTTGATTAAAGGTTGTCGTCCCTTGTGATGGACGCGTGGGGTGCTAATACCTTCCTCGTGCATAAAAACAACTCTCAAACCTTTCACAATTAAAGTTCGTAGACCACACCTTTCCAGTTTTTCCGACGTTTTCCTCAAATAAACGTTGGTGGCGACTCCACGCATTTTCCTTTCTTGGAAGACGCACCCGTGAGCCCCGCGTCGCCCTTCAGCCGAAGGGTAGGTTGCGACAATATATATATATATATATATATATATATATATATATATATATATATATATATATATATATATATATCTGTGTGTGTGTGTGTGTGTGTGTGTGATGAATGAAATTGTTGTCTCTATTTGATTTGTGTTGTTTGAAGACCTGGGAGTGTGAATCTCAGGCATGAAAGAAATATATATGTGCGGAATGTGATTTATTGTTGATGTCGCTATTGAGGATTTTAATTGATATGTGGTGATATTGATAATTATGATGATATTGATTTGAGATGACGTTGTTAATAAAGATCATGTCAACATGAATTAATGTTATTATTGATGATTATGTGAATATGAAATGAGGTTGTTGTTGTTGTTGATAACATCATTGAGACGAGATGATGTCTATGTTGAGAATGATATGGAAATGAAATGTTGATTGATGTTGGAAATGCATTGGCATGTGCATGTTGTATATGTTCATGGGGGACGAAGTGCACTGACCTTCCATGGTCTTTGGCACTTGCTTTGGGCCACGTTCATATGTTGGATGTTGTGTATGTTCATGGGGGGGCGAAGTGCACTGACCTTCCATGGTCTTTGGCACTTGCTTTGGGCCACGTTCATACGTCGTATGTAGTGTATGTTCATGGGGGGTAAGTGTACTGACCTTGTCGGATGGCCCAGACGTGGGTGACAAGCGTGGTTAAAGAATCTAAGTATTTCTGAGGGGATGCTTAGGTGCTTTAATTGGTCCATGGTCTTTGGCATTGCTTTTGGCCATGTTCATAGCTCATACGACACAGGAAATAGAGTAACTGTGGCAGAGTGTACTTTGTACTAAGGGGGCGTGTCACCTGGTAGGGAACTCCTTTGGGCCCTCAGGCTGATCACCTATGGGGGGGCAGTTATGTGCACAACCAGGTGGTCTCGACGAACTCTGCATGGTTTCCTAAGTGAGAGTGTCGTGTGGACACGCTTAGGCTATTTCCTATGATTTGGTTGTTGGTACGTGCCACATTGCATCTGAGAGTTGAGTCAGGTGCAAGCATTATTCTATGCAGTCTTGATTGGATCCATGGATGGATGATGAGAAATTGTTGAATATGGATGATGAGTAATTATTGAATGTGTATGATGCACAATTGTTGGATGTGAATGTCGAATAATGAATGTTGTGTAAGCTCTTAATGTTTGCCTATGTTTCTTGCTAATTGTGGTTATTTGGATTTGGCATTGGTTCTTTTTATAATGAACCCACCCTTGCAATTTTGTATCGTGTGGTTGATACCCGTGATGATCACGAACATTGTTCGTGGGAGCAGAATGACAGTGGCAGGATGCAGGGAGTAAGATTCTGGTGAGGAGCCGCTGAGCCGACGTTATGACGTTGGCATTATTTTGGGAGAGAGTTGTGTTTTGTAATCAACTCCTCCTTAGTTGGTTTTCAAGTTTTATTTTGTTGAGTTAAAGATGTAAAACTTGGATTTTAATTATACTTATGAACAAATTTAATTTTCGTTATGTGTATGACATGTACCGAATTACTGTTTCTATATAATTATGTATATTTACTTAAGTAATGGCATGTTGTTGGGTGAATGTATGTTGTGACAAAATTACTTCTATTTTCATAAGCAAATGAAGGGAGTTTTTTTTATAAAAATTGAAATTATCGCATATTAGAGTGTTAATATTGTAGCGATGAGGCAGGTTGTTACAAGTGAACCTTAGTTTCCCGTTTGAGATTCTATACAATGATTAATACAGATAGTTTGCATTAATCGCTGTATGGAATCTTGAATTGTCCGTTTGAACAGTTTGAGAAGACTAATTTTTTATACTAGATTAATATGTGTATGTTACTTGTGTTTTCTAAAATTTGTTAAGATTTCGGTATACTTCATTTCACTTTGTTCTCTGAGTGCATACTTGAATGTGGTTGATGAAGTCATGCTACCGCTTTCATCTCGTGTACTTGGAGACATAGGCGAAATGTTGTCGAAATTTCAACAAATTTAGAAAAGACAATTAACATGTACTATTCAATCTAGTATAAAAACAAGTCTTCTTGAATGGGATAGGGCCACACCTTTAATGAAAAAAGTGAGGTTTACATGCATGTTACATATGTTGATAAAATAATAGTATTACAGCAAAGGGAAATCACGAATCGAAGTTGGATGCAAGCATCACGCATCAGTGACGAGTATGAGAATGGAGTTGAACAATTCCTCCAATTTACTGAACTCAATGTACCATCGTTGCGGGGTAAATATTTTTGTCCTTGTGTGAAATGTGCAAATGGGAGACACCAGCCAATAAGTGAGATTAGATCACATCTTATATGTCACAGGATCATTCAAACTTACACTAAATGGATATGGCATGGGGAATTGCCAAACAAGCCACCATCAGTCGCTCACACTAAGCCTGTGGATGTAGACATGGGAAACCGCATAGAAGAAATGATTCGTGATTTAGGGCAAGATGGATTTCAATAAGCACATGCCCCTTTGTATGACAAAATAGAAAATGATTCGAAGATGCCTTTGTATCCTGGGTGCACAAGTTTCACAAGGTTGTCAACAGTATTAGCTTTGGTGAACTTGAAGGCACGATTTGGGTGGAGTGACAAAAGCTTCACTGAATTGCTTCTTCTATTGAGAAAATTGCTTCCTAAAGATAACATGTTGCCAAAGAGTCAATATGAGGCCAAGAAGATCTTATGTCCAGTGGGAATGGAGTACCAGAAAATCCATGCATGTCCAAATCATTGCATTTTGTATAGAAATGATTTTGTTGAAATGCACAATTGCCCTACATGTGGTCTATCACGCTACAAGGCCAACAATGATGAATTTAGTCATGATGCAACCTCAAATAGCAGTCGGCCAGCAAAGGTCTGTTGGTATCTTCCAATAATACCAAGGTTTAAGTGTTTGTTTACTAATGGAGATGATGCAAAACACTTGAGGTGACATGTAGAAGGCAGAAAAAATGATGGATTGCTCCGACATCCAGCTGATAGTCCCCAATGGAAAGAATTCGATCGTTTGTATCCTGATTTTGGGAATGAGCCAAGAAATATCAGGGTTACTATTACTTCAGATGGAATGAATCCATTTGGTAATTTAAGCACAAATCACAGTTCATGGCTTGTTTTGCTTATGATTTACAACCTCCCTCCTTGGTTGTGCATGAAGCGAAAATACATAATGCTTTGCATGATGATATCGGGTCCAAGACAGCCAGGGAATGATATTGACGTCTATCTGGCTCCATTAATTGAAGAGTTGCCAACATTATGGGAAGACAGGGTTGATGTCTGGGATGGTAATTTGTAGCAGACGTTTAGGTTGCGTGCAATGGTTTTCTGTACCATAAATGACTATCCAACATATGAAAATTTAAGTGGTTATAGTGTGAAAGGCCATCACGTATGTCCTATAAGTGAGAAAAATACTACATTCTTACAACTAAAACATGGCAAGAAGACAGTATACATAAGACACTGAAGATTTTTGAACCAGTATCATCCATATTGACGATTGAAGAAATATTTTAATGGATCTCAGGAAAATGAAAGTGCGCTGAAACCATTAGATGGCAAAGAAGTTTATGATCGCGTGAAGGACATCATAACTATCTTTGGAAAGACACAAAAGAAATCTGCAACTGAGACAAACATATGGAAGAAAAGGTTCATATTCTTTGATCTTCCATACTGGTCTGATCTTCATGTTAGACATTGTATAGACATGATGCATGTGGAGAAAAATGTTTATGATAGTTTAATTGGCACCCTCCTTAACATTAAAGGCAAAACAAAGGATGGTTTGAAGTCTCATCAGGACTTGGTCGAAATGGGTATACGAGAGCAGTTGCATCCAATCTCACAAGGTTCCCGAATGTATCTACCCCCAACATGTCACACAATGTCAACAAACGAGAAGAGGAGTTTTTGTCATTGTTTACGAAAGCTGAAAGTTCCACAAGGATACTCTACAAATATCAAGAGCCTTGTGTTCGTCAAGGATTTGAAATTGGTTGGCTTGAAATCTCATGATTGTCATGTACTAATGCAACAACTATTACCTGTCGCGATTCGGGGAATCTTGCCTAACGAAGTTCGGGTTGCCATAACACGTCTATGCTTTGTTTTTAATGCTATATGTAGCAAAGTCATAAACCCAGCAACATTAGATGAATTAGAGAACGAGGCTGTCGTTGTCCTTTGTCAAATGGAAATGTATTTTCCTCCATCATTTTTTGTCATAATGGTCCATTTAATTGTTCATCTAGTAAGGGAGATCCGAATGTGTGGTTCTGTTTTCTTACGGTGGATGGATCCAATTGAGTGTTACATGAAAGTGTTAAAAGGGTATACAAAGAATCAACACCGACCAGAAACTTTGATTGTCGAAAGGTATGTTGCTGAAGAGTGTATCGAGTTTTGCTCCCAGTATATTAAAGGTGGTAAAGCGGTGGGCCTTCCTGAAACTCGTCATGGTCAGACACCGGGGGTAAGGGTACACGAGGATTCAATGTTGTCACAATAACTCGGCATGAGGTCTCAGAAGTGCATCTATATGTATTAAACAACACAGCTGAGGTCATTCCATACATAGATGCTCACAAAAAAGAAATTGACCGAAATGAACCCAAAAATGAACATAATGAGGATTTTGCAAGAGCATAATAAAGCTTTCATTACCTGGTTCAGGGAAACAATATTTGCCGATGACGGTGCTTCGAAAACTTTAAGGTTGTTGGTTGTTGGTCCAAATCTTAATGTAGCAACTTGGAAAGGGTATGATATCAACAATTATTCCTTCTACACCAAGTCTGAAGATGACAAAAGCTCAATGCAGAACAGTGGTGTGAGTGTTGATGCCAATTCCGATCACTTTTCTAGTGCATCAGACAACAATCCGATTCGAGCAACCATGCCTTACTTTGGAGTTATTCAAGAAATCTGGGAGCTTGACTATACTGAATTTAGACCAGTTGTTTTTAAGTGTAAGTGGGTCAATGGCAATACCGGTGTCCGTCAAGATGAATTTGGATTTACCTTAGTAGACCTAAATAAGGTGGGTTATGTGAAAGAACCTTTCATTATGGCACAACAAGCAAGACAAGTGTTTTATGTCCAAGATCCTTACGATTCAAGATATTCAGTGGTTCTACAAGGCAGACAAAATGGTTTAAATGACTCACTCGATCATTGCACAATTGACATTTGTGAAACACCACCTTTTTCCACCAAAATGTCTTCTATTAATGACTCAGACTACGTCGATGACGTGCACGCAAATCGTAATGATCATGATGAAGGACTATGGGAAAACAATGTGGCTTAACTAAATTCTATGAAACTAATGTAAAATCCTCTTTCCTTTTATGTTGGCAAATTTATTATTGTTCATGTTTCCAATTTCATTTGAATATGGTCTATTGTATGTTGGTTCATTAACAACCATTAGTTAGTTCTTTTACTCTTTACCAACTTAGTATTTTTCTGTTATTCTGTTATAGCATGTAACAGTTAATTAGTTTTAAGTTGGTTGGGTTAGTTAGGCTTGAAATAGTGCTTCTATTTCTTCTTCTTGCATAGCTTAGATCATAAGAGAGTTTTGTACTTAGAAAAATTCTGCAGAGATTGAATAAAGTGGCTGCTGTGAGCACAATGCAGTTTTTCGTTCATCCTTTTTTTTGCATTTTGCTTATTCTTGTTCATACAAGAAACTCATTCTTTAGTGAAGTAAAATCTGATCTTGGCACAACATGGTCTTTGTTTGTGATTGTTGTTAACATTTTAGTTTTTTTTTTTACAGGGTCATGGGAACTCCACCAACATCCCCTCCGTAGTCAAATGTGCATTCAGAGGCGGCGTCTAGGAATACTAGATGATCAACACGTCTAAGGAGATTGACTTTTAGAAGGTTGGATCAGCCTAGACCAACTGCGAATGTTGAAGCTGCAACTGGATGAGGATCGGGCTCAAATAAAGAGATATTCCACAACTATTTAGGGGTCATAGCTAGAGAAAAAATTCCAATTGTACATAACAGTTGGAAGGATGTACTGGACTTCCTTAAAGGAGCTTGTATGGAATGACATTTTGGTAAGTTTCGTTATGCTGAAGTATATGGTTAAAAAGATTTAAATGTTTTAAATTATGCATATATTACTAAACAAATTGTCCTGTAGGCGAAATTTGATATCCCGGAAGCCCTTAATGCAAAGAAGAAACTTATGTCCCGTGTCGCCACTAGATGGAGGCAGTTTAAATCATCCCTCACCACAAAATTTGTGTATAGTAATTCTGATGGGGAACAAAAAGAAGATCCTTCACTCAAATATGGCCTAGATCCACAAACGTGGGAGGAATTTGCGGCAACCCGCAAAACCCCTAACTAGCAGGTTAGATGTTAATATTTTTTAAATTTAATACTCTCTTGTAATTATAAAGGCAATTAGATTTTATTCATGCGACAGCTATATGGTACTCCACAAGGAATCAGAAAGAAGATGCAAGAAATCCAAAAATTCAATGAGTGTCCGCATATACTTTCCTGTGGTGGATATAATTTGCTAGAAAAGAAGTCATTAGACGAGAAAATAAAGAAAAGAAAAGGCAAAATGACACAATCATGACCGAAGATCCACAACTAATTGAGGACCCCCCATCTCCCATTAAAAGACATGTCAAGTGGAAAATGGCACGCACTTAGTGATATAGGGAGATGACATCTCAGGCGGCATAAGTAATATCTGATAAAATTTTCGGTTGCTAGTTCAAATTTAATTACAATAATTTTAATTTTTGCTTAATTGGTTATTTGTGTTTGACTTAAAAGACTATTAATTTGATGTTGTCAACGATTATATGTAACTTGAACGATGTGAATTTTGTGCTTTGTGTAGGACTCATTGGAAGAACAAATGCCAAAAGGTTCGTTTGTCCCCCAAGTTCGTGACGACATACTTAAGACAACCATAGGGAGACCAGATCATGGAGGTCGTGTTCGTGTAGCTGGGTCTGGGGTGACAATTACTCAATACTATGGGAGGTCATCACGTGCCTCCACTGCATCATCCATATCCATCTCCCAAGAACAGATGGCTGAGATAATAGGAAGCATTAGGGAACAAGTCAGGAATGAGATTGAAGAAGAAAAGAGGCAAAGTATAGAGACATGGAAAAAGGAGTTGAAGGATGCCATTATTATTGAGATGTCGCAAAAGGGATCGCAGGTTGCACAAGCTACTCATGTGGATATAAATGTGTTAGGTGCACGCGTGAGCACTAAGGAGAGCAATGCTGAAATTTGTGTGAACCCATCTGGGGAAGAACAAGTTCCTGATGTATCGCCGACTATGGGGTTGTATGTTCAACATCAAGATTCTACCCAGCTAGCGGCGTTGGGAAAAATATATCATGGAGCCTCTACCATACATTGTGTGGCGTATGCAGATGATGTCGTAAGGGTTAGCATTGACAAAGTAATTGACGGTGAAGCTGAAGTCCTGTTTTCGACATCCGAAATTAAGTATGTCAGGCAGGCCCTTAACACATTCATTGCATGGCCAACACCTCTTGTAAAACTGGTATCACATGAGGTAGTATTCTAACATATTTTGCAACTAAATACGTTTTTACATGTATATACAAATCTTTTTAACATTTATGTAATTCATATTTGTTTGCATCATAAAGGATTCAGCCATTAGTCCAAAGAAAGTCGTTGAAGCTGTTAACGGGGTCAAAGATGTTGTTGTGCATGACCCCTTGCGTGAGTTGATTAAGTGCCTGGTAGACATTTATGACAACCCTGTTCAGTTTGTGTGGGATGGTGGTAAATTTGGGATTCCAAATGTAGACTCAACCTTGTTCTTAACATATGCTGATGTCAACAAAATAACAACAGGGGACAAATGGTTGAACATAGCCATACTTCAGTTGTGGACCATGTAAGTAAAATTCATTTGTGACTATTAAACCCATATTGCTTTGCCATATACCTGATGTTGAGTTATTTGACCAAATCTGCAAATTAGGTATATGGATGAGTGGAGTAATAGCTTGGGTCATGGATCGCTATATGGATTCCTTGAGCCTTAATCACAAATAACACACAGGGAGTGAGTTATCACATTCCTAAAAAGGTAGAGATAAACGAAAGCACACACACACATATATAAATATATAATATAAGTATAACAAGCTTAACTTAGCACAATTTACATCATTTTACTACTCATTGTGTAACATCACTTGTCCCAAGGATTTAATCACAAAATTACATTCTGCACCTTCACATTAATTACGTGTTCAGAACAACATATTTCAAGTACAACATAACATATCACACTCACACAATTCATTACCCACTATCATGTAACAAGTCACAATGATTATTACACATGTGTTAGGCAACAGATACACTAAGACTCAATCCTATATGCAATGTGGTACCACGCTAGTGGAAAACCTCGTCAGGCGCTTAGGAGTACATGACAAGATAAACCACACACTGGTAAGTTAGGTCCCTCTCACTAGGTAAAATCATAAGGACACCAGTCATGATCACGCTGTTTTGTGGGAATGCTCCAACCATGTGGGATTGACACAGGCTTAAAGGAGCACTCAAACCAGGTGTATTTACCCCCAAGGCCTAGACTCTGAAGAGTCCGTTAGGACCTCTCCCTCCTAATTCAGGTCCAACCCAGAAAACATTTTAACAGGCAAACTCTATCTATGAACTATACAAAGCACACAACTTCTCAATTGTTATCAAAATAATTTTAACTCGTCGGGTTCCTACAGTGGATCCCAACACAATACTCGTCATGCATTAACTTATCGCCCTTAAAGGGTCTTACAATTGTGTGATTGTACAATTTATAGCTCACAACTCAATGTGTACAATATCTCAATACACATGTATCTTGTGACATCCTCTACCCCATACATATATGTACTAATAATAAAAGGAATATAAATAAAAGTTTTAAAACATTTAAATAAAAACATTTCAAAAAGGATAAAAGGTTTACACTCGCTTTTCAAACATCATAGGAGAACTTGTCCAAATCAATAACAAAATTTTCTCGGCTCAAAACAAGGTCGTCCATACTAAATGAAATGAAGTCAAACTAATAGCCAAGAACATAAAACAACTATGTTGTTCATGGAACTCTAACATATGAAATAAAACCCCATGCCCCAATGTCACATCTATTAGAGCATTTCCCTGACAAGGGCTAAGCCTTTCCATCTCCAGTATGAAACTCATCATATGCTGGCTCACCTAAAACAAAATGGCATTCAACCCAAACACAAACACTCACCTGGAATGAGTTATCAAATTTGTATATAATAAAGCACTTGAGCATGTGAAACATATAAATATATAGAGCTGAATTTACATAAACAATATCACTTTCCCAAACCACACACAAGTATTCACACTTATTCAAGTTCACACACCCCCGAAAATAACACCAAAACCTTAATCGTTAACTCAATGAAAGTCAAACACAAACGTTATGCAATAGATACACTAGATTCAAGCCTACATGCAATATGGTACCATTTTTAGTGAAAAACCTCATCGGATGCCTAGGAGTACATGACAAGACATGCCTCACAATGGGTAAGTCAGGTCACTTTCACTAAGTGAAACCATAGGGAGACCAGTCAGGGTCACTCTGTTTTGCGAGAATGCTCCAACCATGTGGGATCAGCACAGGCTTAAAGGAACACTCAAGCCGAGTGTATTTACCCCCAAGGCTTAGACTCCAGGGAGTCCGTCAAGGTCTCTCCCTCATGATTCAGGTCCAACCCAGAAAATATTTTAGCACACAGACTCTACCTATGAACTATGTAATACACACAACTACTTAATTATTTTCAAAATATCAATTATTTTCAAAATCGTTGTAAGTCATTACACCTCAAGGGTCTTACAGTTGTGTGATTGCAGAGTTCATAGCTCACAACTCAATACATACAACATCTCAATACACATATATCTCACAATTCATCACATACTCAATTTATCACTTACACACAATCTCAATCACAATTTCATGATTCCATTATAACAAAATATCACACCCCATGAATCATATATACATCACACACTAGTAGCGTTTATATGGCACAAAACACATATATATTAAATCAAACTATATTATTTCCAATTAAAAGGAACCTCTACAACAATTAAATTGAAGTGTAATAGAGAAATCATTATTATTAAGCAATAATTTTATACTTTATTTGATTTATTATTTTTTTTTTTATTATTATTTGAAATATATATATATATATATATATATATATATATATATATATATATATATATATATATATATATATATATATACACTTGTTTAGGTGAATGATACAACTTAGTGTGCGGCATTCCTCACAAAGTGACTTTAACATATACAGCCACACAAATTCAGGTTTTATTATATAAATAATGTTTTTGGTAAATTCTAAATTCATGTTTTACATTTGTGGTTCCAGTAGCATGTTTGACTAGTAGACTGATGGTTTCTACATTTAAATATAAAGCACCGCTATCCAATTTCCTTGCATTTGATAATACTTTCCAAAGCAATGACGACATTTTTTTTCTTTTCGGCCAAAATCAAACTTATAAAGCACCGCTACCCAATTTCCTTGCATTTGATAATTTGACTTATCACGTCCCCAATTTATATAGAGAAAACAGACGCGTAAATTTTCAGTTTTGTATACAGAGACAACGAATTTGCTGTTAAGAAATTTTACTCTATCAAGGAAATAAAATTACCTTAATTACTCAACACATTGCGTGAACGATTTCAATCATTTGGAAAAAGGCATAGTTCTTATACATGAAGATTCAACGCACTCAAATCATAATATTAATTTTAACAATTCATGCTAATTGCAAAAAAAAAAAAAAAAACAATTCCTAGGGTTTACACTTAACACAAGAACATGTCAATTTTACAATAATTTCAAATCAAGACATCAATTGGTTCGTCAAACACAATCAATTTGGGATTAAAAGCATAACAACAAAATCGAATTTCATAAAACAGCTCAAAATAATCCAAAATTGATCCTTTAGGGATCCCTACACATGTTCATTCTAATCCCAAGCATGAGTAACTCACTCCTTAATGTAAGCATTCTCCATTAGTAATTGTGCCATTTCTGGTGCTCTCTAGAGCTCTTCCTCCAATTGTTCTGTTAGGTTCTTGAGCGTCAAAGTAAAAGAAATAGAAAATATAGAAAATGTTTTGTAAAATTACTCTGGGTTAAAAGTTTCTTTTATAATGAGGAATCGGATGACCTAATTCTTATTCCTATTTTTCTAGTTTATTTTATTAATTATAAAAACACTCTTTTATTAATTAATTAATTATTTTTTTAAAAAAAAATTACCAAAGAAAACGGGGTGTTACATATCTTACAATTCAACACATACTCAATTTATCACATACACTCAATCTCAATCAATATGTTATAATCTCAAAGTAACATGTTATCACACCTCAATTATTTTCAAAATTATTTTAACTCGTCTCGCCTCAAAGTGATTAAATTCGTCGGGTTTCCATAGTGGATTCCATCATAATACTCTTTGTGCATTAACTCATCGCTTTTAAAGGATTCGTTGCTCTTAAAGGATCTTACAGTCATGTGATATTACAATTCATAGCTCACAACTCAATATGTACAAAATCTCAATACACACGTATCTTACAATTCAGCACATACTCAATTTATCACTTACACACAATCTCAATATATTAATTTATCTCACCTCATGAATCATATACGCATCACATAGTAGTAATATTTTCATGATACAATACATACATACATACATATATATATATATATATATATATATATATATATATATATATATATATATTGAACTATAATATTTTTAATTAAAAAGAGTTTTTACAACAATTAAATTAAAATTGTATCAAAAGAAATTACTACTAAGCATTAACTTTACAACTTTCTTTAATTTATTATTTTATTACTTTTATTATTACAATGTATATACAACTTGTTGATCATCATCGTGGGAGGATACACGACAAAGTCAATAATTTGTATGAAATAAGCAACTAAAGAGAAGATTATTTAGAGTACAATTCATATTCTTTAATAAAGTGAAATTAATGTGCATGGTGTCAAATATCAAAAGTGTAGTGGTACAGGACATAAAAATTCCCGTACGATTTTGTTTTGATTTGAAAGTTTATTTTAATATAACATTACAATACCATTTTCAATCTACCGCAATATGCAAAACAAACACAGAGAGAATTTTTTTACCATTTATTCTTTATCACAATATGTTAGATTCAAATATAAACACATAACACAAATTACTAGTAAAGACATCATACTAATCATTCAGTTTCATCGATTCACGCTAATTAGACAGAAAAAAAAAACTCAATTTCTAGGGTTCACACTCAACACAAGAACATATCAATTTCACAGTAATTTTGCATTGGGACATCAATTGGCCCATCAAAAATATATAATTCACAGTTATGATTATAAAGATAGAATCAAAATTGCAGAAATACCATAAAACTCATCTCAATTGATCCTCTAAGGATCCCTACACATGTTCTTACTAGTCCCTAATTATGAATAAGTTATTCCTTCCCTCTGAGCGGGCTCACGTGTGTAGTCCGACAGCGATAGCGGTGTCTCTAGTGGTTCCCTAAGATTCTTCAAGTTTTTCCTCTAGTTGCTCCGTGTGAGAGACATTTCTCTCTCTATAAACATTATTTCCCAAACTCCAACAGTGACAATGTGCGAAAATGAGTTTCGAAGGTGGTGTCAAAATTTCAAGACATTCCAACGGTTAACGAGTCTAGAAGTGTAGTTTTATTGGAACATGTTTGGGGTATGCGAGAAAAAAATAGGATTTTGGGAGTGTATATGAGAAAAAAGATAGAATTTTGAGAGAAAAAGAAGGGATAATAAATTTGAAAGAAAGAAATAGCGAGATATCGTAATTATAAAAATTGATATAATATTTTTCTATTTATAACTAGGATACTTTGAGTCTATTATTTATTTTATTTTATTTTATTATTTTACTCTTTCATTAAATAAATAACCAATTAAAATATATATTTATTTTTTAAAATATCATTTTACTTTATTTATTTTCTATTATGAAATCCTTATTTTAATTAACAAGACCTCTTTTTTCTCCTCTATTTAATTTTTAAAAACTCTATTAATTTTAAATAAAACTCTTTATTTATTTTATGAAAAAATGAAATGTTACATATTGGAGCCTAAGTCTAGTAGGAGGAAAGCAGACTATCCGCACAAAGTGCTTGATTTTAGGCGGTATTCTCAGCCTCCAAAGTTGATTCCAGCCACCAGGTACCTTTAGTTGGTGCAGGTTCGCCATATTCCTAGCCCCGTGATAGGCAGATCGAGCAGAGAAAACACCATCTTTACTCCACCTACATATCCTATTATCCTCACTATCATGTAGTAATATAGGGACTTTTAGAATCTCTTCAATAACCGGCCTATCCAACATAGCATCCAAAAGGTCTTCGGGTAAGGTTAGTTAACAACATATTGAAATGAAGTTAAGTTAGGTCCCTGTTCCAACATCTACTCCCAGGGATAAAGAGATCCCTAACTGTGAGGTCCATAAATTCCGGGGAAGGCTCGTTTCAAATGAGGTTTCGGGTAAGGTTAGTTGATAACATTTTGAAATGAAGTTAAGTTACTATGGTATAATTGGGTAGATAAAGATTAGTAACTTAGAATATAATGGATTAACTTAAGTTTATTTAATTTCAAACATAGGATACAAGCTTGATGTACAAGGATTTGATTTGAGTTATAAGAATATAGATGAGTATAATTCCCAAAGGAAATTAACTCAATGCTTGGGATAATAATGACCAAAATTGAATTTGGATAAAAAGATAGCAATTTGAAATATTATGGATAACTATATAATGGATTTTGAAATCAATAAAGCAAACAATAGAGATTGCTATAGCAACAATAGTTGTATTTAGAATTTAACTTGGATAACTCGTGGAGATAAAATGACTTTTAGAATTTCTTGAGATTGTACAAAAATTCCAATATTATTATTTTAAAACTTGAATCACTTTAGGAAATATGAATTTTGCTCTTTGATCACTCTGGCTCTAAGTAAGCTCCAGAGTGTTTTCTCTGTGTCACAGGGTATTAGCGATTATGATATCAGTAACCATACACATCACTAAGACACTGGCTACTATATACTCATGTATCATATTTTAATCCCATAAAAAACCAAGAAAATAAACACTTAATTTTCACAAGCATGCCAATAATTAAACAAAATTCAGGTAATTACTATAACATGTCAACTTATAAGCTAACACCTTAAAACAAGATGTTACAATTCTCCTCTCCCCCGATTATTAAATGCTAATAAATACCTGTTGTTGATAATTTTAGTCAGTTTCTCTTATTGATGAAGGCTAAGTGGATTAAAGCTGAAAAAGTCTAGATCAGAATCTTGAGCTGGGTGTATTTATCAAAAATTTAAGATTTGAAAGGAAAAAACAATGTAATGACTCTTCAAGCACCAGAAATATTTTCCTTGCTTAGTCAGAAATAATTTTTCTGAATTTCTGGACTGGACTCTGGAGACTTCCCGATTATCAAATTGAGTGATGTGAAAGAAAAAAAAAATCAAGTTCTTTTCATGTTGTCATGTATGCATGATTGAGATATTATACAACACTGCAGTAACATGAAAAGATTAAAAATAAAAACACTTCTGGAATGACCAGGCCCCTACTGAATCAGAGGGCAGGAATATTTAGTGTGACATGTCCAAGTAACCCAAGAAATTTCAGGATAGTACAATTTCTGAGGTATGTGATTACCACATTTCTCCTCAGCCTATTCTTCTGTGTTGGCAGCATCCTTCCTTCATTTTGCTGAGATTTCTCCTTTACTTCTTTTCCCTTGCTTTCTTCCTTCATTTTATTCTCTGCAATTTAGATATGAAGGTAGAAGCTCTGCCATTAATTTAATGTTAACTTGGTATATGGAATTAAGGTGAGACCTAGGAATGTTAAGTGCCACCTGCCCACCATGGAATCACAATTGAAATTGATCAAGGAAAGTTAAGACAAGAATTAACTTGGAGTGAGATTCATAAATTTATAAACCAAATAATATTTGAAGACAAATTAAAAATTAAATGGTAGGATAGAAATAATGTTAGGAATGTGTTGGTTTTGTGGAGGAAATTATAAAAAACAGAGGAGAGAAAAGAGACAATACGTATGCAGAGGAAATATAATTATTCTATTATAATTCAAATTGTTCTCAGCAGCGATACAATAAATAGCAAAAGATAAACTAATTAGATAACAAGATATTAGCAAAACAGAATATTAAAACTAACTTGCTCCTTAAAGATAGGAACCACTTATTGACTAGGCTAATCCATTAAAACTGCCTTACTCCTAAAATATAGGAAATCAACTTATTTACTAAATCCTATCTTAAAAACTGAAAAATAAAATATTATGCAGTTACAAAAGTATATCTTCAACACTCCTCCTTACTTTTGGAACTGCAAACTCCAATTCTTTGAGTTCAAGTTTATTGATAGGTAGTGACTTTGTAAACATGTCAGCCAATTGATCTTTAGACTTGCAGTAAATTAAGTTCACTTCTCCACTTTGTTGCATCTTTATCAAATAATAAACCTGGATGTTGAAATGTTTAATCTTCCCATGACACACGGGATTGTTTGCAATAACAATGGCTACTTGATTGTCAACAAAAATTTCAGTTTTGTTCTTTTTAGAAAATAAAATGTTTGACCTTGTTGAAGTGAGATACATTAGACATCCAATCAAGCTCCCATAATATCCTTCATCAATGTTATCAACACCTTCTTCTTTTCTGAACTTCTCCTTTTGATTCATTAGTGTGCTAGCAGATTTGCATTCCTCCATTTGAAACTTCTTCAAATTTTCTTTTGCATATTTCCTTTTTTTCATGTTTAGCATTCTTTCAAGATGACAATGATCAAGTCTCTTGTGCTTGAATTCCGTGGGTGTGACTTGAGTGAAATAGGTTGTATGCTCCCCCTCTGCTGGATCAAATGAAAAGCTTTTACCTTTCATTTTAACCCTTAGAACTTCCCGGCCAAAATTGTCATAGATAAAGCAATGTTGATGTTCAAAGGACACTTTAAATCCCTTTTTAATCAACTGGCCTACACTTAGCAAGTTTTGGTCAATGTTAGGTACATAAAGAACATATGATATTAATTTGGTACCTGAACACGTTGAAATTGCAACAGTTCCTTTTCCTTTTACTGGAATATAGCCACCATTCTCAATTCTGACCTTTGAGACATTAGTTGGCTTCAAATCCTTGAACAGAGTCTTATCATATGTCATGTGGTTCGTACAACCACTATCAATCAACCAATTTTCACTTGATTCACTACTCAAGAAGCATGTGGCCGCAACCAGTTGGTCCTCCTCCTCTTGATTAGCAATCTGAGCTCCCTCATCATGGTGATTTTTGTTGGCGCAGATCACCGCTTCATGCCCTATCTGGTTGCACTTGTTACATTTTGCATCTGGTCTCCTCCAACATCTGAAAGGTGCATGACCTTTTTTGCCACAATGATGACAAGGTGGATAATTTTTCTTTTTATCCTTACCTTTGTTTTGGTTGTTTGCATTATTTTCGTTGCTTGTTGGCTGATTCTTCTTGAAAAAATCCTTTTTGCTTTCATCAAATTCATGATGTTTGGCGGGCAAAGCACCTTCGACAACACGATCTTGCCTCATCAACCTTCGCTGCTCTTGAGCTTGCAGGGCGTGTAGCACTTCTACCAATGTGATTTTCGACAAATCCTTTGTGTTCTCCAATGAAGCTATAGATGCTTCATACCTCTCCGGCACCGTTACCAAAATTTTCTATACAATTCTCGAATCAGCAAAATCACTTCCCAACAACTTTATCTTGTTGGCAATACCCAACAATTTGTTTAAGTATTCTTTGATTGTCTCTGATTCTTTCATCCTTTGAAGCTCAAATTCCCTCCTTAAATTTAGCACTTGCATGCTTCGTATTCTATCATCTCCAGCGTATTCCTCTTTCAGATAATCCCAAATTGCTTTGGGTGATTTAAGAGTCATGATTCTGATGAATATCATTTGTGAAACACCAGTGAACAAACATGACCTCGCCTTTGCCTTCTTCATCTTTCTTTCCTTGTGATTTTTAATTTGGGCCATGGTGGGATTTTTAGGCAACGGATATATTTCATAATCCTCTTCCACAGCATCCCACAAATCCAAAGACTCCATGTAGGATTGCATTTTCGCTTCCCACAGATCATAATTCTCTCCATCAAAGATTGGAAGAGTTATGTGGGAAAAACTTGCTTCACCTTCCATGGTAGAGGTCTTGTAAGAATAAGGCTCTCGATACCAATTGTTGGTTTTGTGGAGGAAATTATAAAAAACAGAGGAGAGAAAAGAGACAATACGTATGCAGAGGAAATATAATTATTCTATTCTAATTCAAATTGTTCTCAGCAGCGATACAATAAATAGCAAAAAGATAAACTAATTAGATAACAAGATATTAGCAAAACAGAATATTAAAACTAACTTGCTCCTTAAAGATAGGAACCACTTATTGACTAGGCTAATCCATTAAAACTGCCTTACTCCTAAAATATAGGAAATCAACTTATTTACTAAATCATATCTTAAAAACTGAAAAATAAAATATTATGCAGTTACAAAAGTATATCTTCAACAGAATGAAATAGCTAGTTGACTTTTTTTTCCCTAAAAAATAATAGCAAAGACCGTGAGCATTTCTTCTCGCCTTATTCAAACCAAGTGGAAATTACTTAAACAATATTGTAGCTTGTAAAGAGAGGGTTTGACAACCTATCCCAAAAGTCATGGTGAATTTGAATGCTACTGCTGCTTCTGTTGTGCGTCTTTGTTTGGTTTGATTGATTCATCTTGCTTCCATATTCAAGAATGCCTTCCATTCTTCACTAAAGTGCACGTGTAGCTGAATTATGTTGCTACTTTTTTCCTTCAACTGCCCAAAACTTGTTCTTCTGAGCCGATGAATTTCTGCTATGCATCATTGTTAAGTTTCATAGATCTTCTTCATAGACCCAACGATACCCGTGTTTCTTCACCACAATAGGAAAACCTCGCTTGTTCTTTATAAAAAAATTCAATTTCAGTTTATCATTATAAGGTAACATATGCAAACGACATAATCCAAGGAAACGTGATCGAGTGATATAGCATAGCCACATGTTATCTGACTCGTTCATGATTAGATCTCCCTCCAGAAACCCTGAAATATCGACAGTATAAAGTTCTACTTTTAGAAGATCCATCTCAATTGTGTCCATTTCATCACGTAGCACAAATACTGCACAACAAGCAAAGCCAATGCAGATATTGAAATCCTGCAAAAGGGGAGTTGCCTCTCTGCTTGTTAAACTTCTCCTGCCAACATGTTGATTGTTGAACCATCTTGGTATTTGACTTCCAGCAATAATACTTTGAATGTTTGAACACACGGTAACGCGTTCGAGACACTTGTATCTGTGCTCCGCCTGGTACCACACAACGCTATATGTTAGCTCCTGGTTCCTACACACACAGGAAGAAGAGAGAGAGAGAGAGAGAGATAAAAGGGGGAAGGACGGTTCGTGCACACCTGAACAATTTGTAGAATCCATGAAAAACTCATGATAGTGCAGTGTTCCCTCACAACTAATTCTGGGCAGTTGAAAATGTATAATCCTGCTAAATCTTTCATTATCACGATATTTCATAATTAGCCATGGCAACATGTAAGTTTGTGACTGCAAGTCAATTCGTGAAGGGAGCTCAGGCAAATATTTCAACTGCTTGCAACGATTTAAATAATACAATTCAGAAAACTCCTTGAGGCTAGGTAGTTTAGCAAAATTGTTTCCCCTTAAATTCAGCCTTTCTAGACAACATAAATTTCCAACAGCATCAGGGATTTGAAGTAAATTGCAGAAATTTAGATCAAGTTCATGCATACTCGGGGAAGTAGGCAAGGAAGGCAAAGAACAACTAACTAAATTTTTATGTGCTCTGGAATACAACAAATATAAAGGCCACTTAGACCACCTTTTGACGATGGAGGATGTTGATTTGGAATGAATAGGAGAATACAACAAATGTAAAGGCCAAGTAAACCACCTTTTGATGATGGAGGATGTTGATTGAGAATGAATAGGATTTTCACTTATACAAAGCTTTTTCAAATGCTCTGCATCCCTTGCTATATCCAATAACTGGATGTACACCACAAAAAAATCCAAGTACTGGATTTTATATATTTTTGAACAGCCAGAGAGATTCAGATACTCAAGAGAATTGATGCCCAATATGCTGTTAGGTACGCTTACTAGATTTTTGCAGTCTTTCAAATTCAAAACAGTAAGCTTTCTTAGAAAATCAATGGATGGATCAATTTGCTTGAGTTGTATAAATCCTTCAAGATTTATCCTTTCAAGATTAATGGCCTCTCCAAAATTTTGTATCTTGATTAGTTTTTGGGAGTGAGAGAGATCCACAATTCTCAAATTACGTAGAGGCTGCAATTCAGGGCCAATAGGAGGAGACAAAGTTAATAACGAAATTCGGGCGCTCTTTTGTTTCTTTAGTTAATCAGAAAAAGGAAATAACACAAAAGGGTGTGCTTATAATTGTTCATTCAAGAAAAAACAAAATAGAAAAAAGAATAATCATTTAAAATACCTTTGTGTCTTTCCATGGTCGCTTGATGTTGTTGTGAGGCAAATGCAACTCAACAAGTCTATCTGGTTGAAAACGTTGAAAACTTCGTGGTAAACACTCACAACGATATTCAAGTCAATGAAGAAATCTTAATTCATTGGAAAGATAGCTGAGACTACCTGAAAAATTAACATCACGAAGTATGAGCAACTTAAGGTTACTCATTTTGGATAGAGCATTGGCCTTCATTGTTGTTTGAGGAGGGCCATTGGCTTGACATTCAACAAGGAGGATGGCTTCAAGATTTTCTGTTGCCTACAACATTGCAAGGGGGAAAGAAAAGTTAGATCTTCTTAAGCATTTACAGATTCAACCAAAATGACAACCTAGGAATTTCTTATTGAAAAAAAAAAAAGAAACTTATTTTTTAAAAAAATATTTGGGCTAAATGGTTCATGCTATAATAGTTTTCAAAAATTCTTGAAGGTAATATAATTGGTTGTTAGAAGGTTTCAATTACCAAATTATGAAGTTTAATTCCTTCAAAAAAATATCCCATTGTGTAGTTGCTGGAATTTTTTGTCCTTGTTCTAAGCCTTTGTTAGCCTAACCCTAAGCCTTTTCCTTGTCACAAATTGGTGGTTGAACTTTGTGTAAACTTTATCTTGAATTGCTTTAGAACTCAAGGAGAATTCTAGAGTGGAAAAAGGCAAGAGTGTACAAAATTATTTTTTTTTAAAAAAAGCCATATTTGAGAGATACACTTGAGTGTGGTGAGGTTCTATTTTCTTTATAACTATTATTATTTTTATTTTGAACATGTCAGGTGGTGGTGAATATCAATTGGATGGGGCACAAAGATTCTTGTTGGATGCTTTCAATACTCAAATGCAAAGACTATTGAGAGAGAACAACGAGTAGTTGCATGAAAGAATTGAGCAATTAGAGAATCATGAACATCATGAGGAAGAAAGGAGAGGAGGAAATGGTGGTGGTCCAAGGCCAAACCGAATTGAAGGAGTCAAGCTCAACATTCCTCCCTTTAAAGGCAAAAGTGATCTGGAGGCATAATTGGAGTGGGAGCTCAAGATAGAGCATATCTTCTCATGTAACACCTGTGAAGAGGCCCAAAAATTGAAGCTAGCAGCCGTGGAATTCTCAGATTATGCTCTTGTGTGGTGGAACAAATTGCAAAGGGAGAGAGCTAGAAATTAGGAGCCTTTGGTGGAAACTTGGATTGAGATGAAAAGGATCATGAGGAAGCAGTATGTGCCAACAAGCTATACTAGGGACTTAAAATTCAAACTTCAAAAGTTATCCCAAGGTAGCAAAGGCGTTGAGAAATACTATAAAGAAATGGAGGTGCTCATGATTCAAGCCAAGATAGAAGAGGATGAAGAGGTAACTATGGCTAGATTTCTTAATGGTTTAAATAGAGATATCTGTGATGTTGTTGAGCTGTAGGAATTTGTTGAAATAGAGGATTTGCTTCACAAAACAATCCGAGTAGAGCAACAATTGAAGAGGAAAGGTGTAGCCAAAAAGAGTTCTACCAATTATGGTTCTTCTAGTTGGAAGGACAAGGGTAAAGGGGTTGCCACCTCTAATGCAACACCTATACCATCAAAAAATCCTCCGAAATTCCAAGAACAATCCTTACAAAAGAGTCGGGATGTGAAGTGCTTTCGGTGCCAAGGCTTGGGACATTATGCATATGAGTGCCCTAACAAGAAAGCCATGATTCTTAGAGATAGAGAGTACATTAGTGAGTCCAAAGTTGAAAAGGGAGAAGGGAGTGAGGATGATGAGGAGGAAGTGGAGAAAACTCCGAAGGGAGAATTGTTGATGATTAGGCGATTACTTGGCCATCAATTGAAGTCTATGGAGGAAAGTCAAAGAGAAAACATTTTCCACACTATATGTTTGATCAATGGCAAAGTTTGCATGATGATCATTGATGGAGGGAGTTGTACCAATGTGGCAAGTGCAAGACTTGTGTCTAAATTGAATTTAGTCATAAAACCACATCCTAGGCCATATAAGCTTCAATGGCTTAGTGAGGATGGAGAGGTGCAAGTAAGGAAGCAAGTGGAGTTGGATATTTCCATTGGAAAGTACAATGATAAGGTGCGTTGTGATGTTGTTCCTATGGACGCCAGCCACTTACTATTGGGGAGACCATGGCAATTTGATAAGAGGGCTAATCATGATAGTTTCACCAACAAGATCTCTTTCACGTATCAAGGCAAAAAGATAATGCTCAAACCATTGAGTCCACAAGAAGTGTGTGAGGATCAAAGAAAAATGAGAGAGAAAATTCTTCAAGAAAAGAAAGAAAAAGAAAAAGAGAGCCAAACACTTGAGAGTTCAAAAAGTGAGGATAAAAGGAGGGAAACACAAGAGAGGAAAAAGATGAGTGAAACACTTGAAGTGAGGGAGAATTTTCTAGCTACAAAAGGAGAGGTCAAAGGGTTGTTTCATTCAAAACAGCCCCTATACTTGTCGATTTACAAAAATTATGTTTTGACCACTAACATTTTTGACAACTTTGAATTTCCTTCTAGTATGAAAACTCTTTTGCAGGAATTTGAGGAGGTGTTTCCATCAAGTGTTCCAAGTAGGTTGCCACCATTAAAGGGAATTGAGCATCAAATTGATACCAAAGAGATCCAAAGACAAGTGGAAGAACTCATTGGTAAGGGGTAGGTAAGAGATAGCATGATTCCATGTGTTGTCCCGGTAATTTTGGTTTCAAAAAAAGATGGTTCTTGGAGGATGTGCTCCGATTGTAGAGCTTTAAACAATATTACCATTAAATATAGGTATCTAATACCTAGACTTAATGATTTGCTTGATGAATTGCATGGTGCTTGTTTCTTTTCCAAAATTGATTTGAAAAGTGGTTACAATCAAATAAGGATTAAAGAAGGAGATGAATGGAAAACCGCTTTCAAAACTAAATATGGATTATATGAATGGTTGGTTATGCCTTTCGGTTTGACTAATGCACCAAGCACTTTTATGAGATTAATGAACCATGTTTTGAAAGAATTCATTCGTAAATTTGCGGTGGTGTACTTTGATGATATCCTTGTTTATAGCACAACCCTTGATTTGCATGTTGCACACTTAAAATCAGTGTTGTGTGTGCTTAGGAAGGAACAATTGTATGCTAACCTTGAAAAATGCATTTTTTGCAAAGACCATGTTGTGTTTCTTGTTTTTGTAGTGAGTTCCAATGGGGTTCAAGTTGATGAAGAAAAGGTCAAGGCTATCCAAGAATGGCCTACACCTAAAAGTGTGACCGAGGTGAGAAGTTTTCATGGCCTAGCAAGTTTTTATAGGCGATTTGTGAAGGATTTTAGTACCTTGGCAGCACCTTTGAATGAGGTAATTAAGAAAAATGTTGTTTTCAAATGGGGGGAAAAACAAGAAGAAGCTTTCAATGCTCTTAAGCAAAAGTTAATCAATGCCTCCATACTAGCTTGGCCAAATTTTTCAAAATCTTTTAAAATTGAATGTAATGCTTCAAATGTTGGGATTGGGGCTGTATTTTTACAAGAAGGTCATCCAATTGCTTATTTTAGTGAAAAATTAAGTGGTCCTACCCTTAACTATTCTACTTATGATAAGGAGTTATATGCCTTAGTGAGAGCGTTCAAAACATGGCAACATTATCTTTATCCCAAGGAGTTTGTGATCCATAGTGACCATGAGTCCCAAAAATACTTAAAGGGACAAGGTAAGCTAAACAAAAGGCATGTCAAATGGGTGGAATTTCTTGAGGAATTTCCTTATGTTATTAAACATAAAAAGGGAAAAGGAAATATTGTTGCAGATGCCTTGTCAAGGAGGCACCTTTTGCTTTCTATGCTTGAAACAAAAATGATTGGATTTGATTGCTTGAAAGAAATGTATGAAGGAGATGACACCTTTGGTGAAATCTTCAAAAATTGTGAAAAGTTTTCTAGAGATGGTTTTTATAGATATGAGGGCTACCTTTTCAAAGAAAATAAATTATGTGTGCCCAAGTGTTCTACTAGAAACTTGCTTGTGTGTGAAACCCATGATGGTGGGTTGATGGGGAATTTTGGGGTCCAAAAGACCTTAGATACATTGAAAGAGCATTTTTATTGGCCTAACATGAAGAAAGATAAGCATAAATTTTGTGAGCATTGTATTGTTTGCAAAAAGGCCAAGTCAAAGGTAATGCCTCATGGTTTGTATAGGGATGGCCTTGAGCATGTAGTAGTACAACATGTGTCAACTCTTCATAACCATTCATAATATAATTACCTTTGAACTCATTTTTGCAAAACAGTTAAACAACATCATTAGGATTCAACAATCGGACTTGATAAACATCATCTACTCCTTGTGTCCTCAATATATGTTTATCCTTTGAAATTATGATGATTATGCTCCCTCCACCCAGGCATTCATGTAATAGAGTCTCTCTCCTCCCTGTAAATTCCATTAGCTATCCAACTTGATCAACATTATCAAAAACTATAAGCGCTCTTGCATTGTGTAGCCTAGTCCATACCAAACATGTACCCTCATAATCATTGCAAATCTCGTGATTTTTTTTTTCATTTAGAGTCTAAGAAAGTAACTCTTTTTCTACACCTAATGTACTAGAATCTCGATAAATTTTGCTTACATCATCAATAAAACAACAAATATCATATTGATGAGAGATTCTTTCATATAAAGCTCGAGCAAGGGTTGTCTTTCCTATTCCACCCATCCCACTAATTTTGACAAGTCCCCAAATGATGAGGACAAGGCAAGGAATAAGGGCAAGAAACCTTTAGAAGGACTTAGAGGACCAATGGCAAGGGCTAGAACAAAGAAGGCCAAGGAAGCTCTTCAACAAGTGTTAACCATGCTATTTGAATTTAGGCCCACGTTACAAGTGGAGAAGCTTCAGATTGTCAATTGCACCATGTTCCAAGAAGAGTAGAGGGTGTCACTTTTGTTGAGTGGTTTTATTAGCATTTTGTTAGTTGAAATAAAGGCTCAAACTTGTGTTAAAGTGGTTTTCAATTCTCTTTGAATTTGCACCACCTATGGGCTTGTTTTAATTTAAAGAAATTGAGGTTTAATAAGGTGAAAACTCTAGGATTGAGTCTGCCTCTTGGCTGACCAAGGAGTTGCACAATTTTCCATATGTTTTTGTGTCTTAATTCTAGTTTTAATTAGGTATAATGACACCATCAATTGTTTTTGTTAATTCTAGTTTTAATTAGGTTTAATGACACAATCAATTGTTGTTATTGGTGATCATTTCATCTTCTCAGTTGTGTAACCAACTTGATGTCATTCCTATTTATAGGCTGCACATTTTCTAATAAAAAACAGACCTTGAATTGAGTTTTAATCACCTTCTAAAGTGTGAGATGTTGGAACAAATGGCCTCGGAATAATTAAGAAGAGGGGGTTAAATTAATTATGAACGTGTCTTGACTAATTAAAAGTTTATCCTTCTTAATGTTACTAGATTCAATTAGGCTTTACTACTAAGTTATGAGAAAATAAAGAACAGAAACAATAACTTAAACAAAAGTAAAGCAGAAATCAAAAGTGCACAGCGGAAAAATAAAGAGCGTAGGGAAGAAGAAAGCAAACACAAGTTTTATACTGGTTCGGCAACGACCCGTGCCTATATCCAGTCCCCAAGCAACCCACGGTTCTTGAGATTTCCAATAACCTTGTAAAGTCCTTTACAAGCAAAGAGCCACAAAGGATGTACCCTCCCTTGTACTCTTTGAACAACCAAGTAGATGTACCCTCTACTTGAAGCGAACCACAAAGGATGTACCCTCCCTTGTGTTCACTATTAAAACCAAGAAGCTACCCGCTTCTTAAACCGAATTCTCATACGGTTAGTTCTTTGAATTTGGTGTTTGGGCAAAGAATTCTCAGATGGTTAGTTCTTTGAATTCTTTTTCTAGGGAATTCTTTGAATTCTTTTTCTGGGGAATCAAAAGACTTCTCAGACAGTTAGTTCTTTGAATTCTTTTGGCAAGAGGGAGAAGGAAAGAAGAAGAAGAAAATAGAATAAGCACAAGTTTTTGCCCAATGAACTTTTCTTTACAAAGAAAGTATTGAACAAAAACTCTTAGAAAGATGTTGAGAATAATTGAATGAAGTCCTCTCTTAAAATTCGTGCCATGGTCACATATTTATAACCATTTGATGGCTCTTGAAAAACCAAGTTAAAAGTTGTGACTCTTGGCAATTTCTTCAAAACTAGTCACTTTAAAAATTGTGACTCTTTTGAAAACTAGTCACTTTAAAAGTTATGACTCTTTTGAAAACTAGTCACTTTAAAAGTTATGACTCTTTTGAAAAAATCTTCAGAAACTAGTCACTTTAAAAATTGTGAATTTTGGCAATTTATTTTTCAAAATTAGTCTCTGGTAATCGATTACCATTATAGTGTAATCGATTACACATCAACAGATGTGACTCTTCATGTTTAGATTTGAAAACCAATGTTTAGAAACACTGGTAATCGATTACAAATGTTGTGTAATCGATTACACAAGTTTGAAAATGTTTTATCACAAGTTGTGACTCTTGAAATTTGAAATCCAAAGTTTAAAAATGTTGGTAATCGATTACATGCCCATGGTAATCAATTACTATTTTGTAAAATAGTTATAAAACTGTTTGGCCTTCTAGTAATCGATTACTGCCTTCTAGTAATCGATTACCAGAAAGTAAAAACTCTAGTAAAATATTTTTCTTTGAAAAATTCTTTTGGACAAATAGTGCTATTCAATATTTTCTTTTGAAAAAATCTTTTTATACTTATCTTGATGCTTTTCTTGAAGTTCTTGCATATCTTGAGTCTTCTCCTGAATCTTCACTTGAATCTTGATTCTTGATTGAATGACTCTTTGATTCTTGAAACTTGCTTGACTCTTGATTCTTGACTTGAGTCTTTGGCATCATCAAAATAAACTTGGAAAGCTTTGCTTCAAGAAATTGACTCTTGATTCTTGACTTGAGAGTCAATCTTTTGGATCGAGTGGCCTCAGAAAAATTAAGAAGGGGGGTTGAATTAATTATTCCTAAACATTTACTAATTAAAAAATTACTCTTCTAAGGCTTTTACTAAATTGTTAAGAGAATAAGGAGTAGAAGAGAAACTTAACAGAAAGTAAAAATGGAAATTAAATGCACAGCGGAAAGTAAAATAGTAGGGAAGAAGGAGACAAACACACAAGAGTTTTTATACTGGTTCGGCAACAACCCGTGCCTACATCCAGTCCCCAAGCGACCTGCGGTCCTTAAGATTTCTTTCAACCTTGTAAAAATCCTTTTACAAGCAAAGATCCACAAGGGATGTACCCTCCCTTGTTCTCTTTGAAACCCTAGTGGATGTACCCTCCACTAGAACTGATCCACAAGAGATGTACCCTCTCTTGTTCTCAGTCAAAATCCAAGTAGATGTACCCTCTACTTGTACCACAAAGGATGTACCCTCCAATGTGTTAAGACAAAGATCTCAAGCTGTTAAACCTTTGATACTTTGTGAATGGGGATACAAAAGAATTCTCAGGCGGTTAGTCCTTTGAACACTTTTGTATTAGGGAATGGGAAGAATCAAAAGAATTCTCAGACTATGTTGTTTTGAATTCTTTGACAAGGGAGAAAGGAGACACAAAAGAATTCTGGCAGTTAGTCCTTCGTTCTTTTGGAAAAAGGAGAAGAGAGACACAAAAAGAATTCAGGCGGTTAGTCCTTGGTGAATTCTTTTTAGCAAAGGGAGAAGGGAATGAAAAAGATGAATAGCACAAGTTTTTGAACAAAGAACTTTTCTTGGAAGAGAAAGTTTTAAACAAAAACTTTTAGAAAGATGAAGAGAAGATGAAACAGAACAACTATTGAAAGAGATGAAAGAAAATATTGAAAGATGATTGAGATGAATTGATAGAAATATTGCTTAAAAAGATTGATTGAAAATACAAAACAAAGCCTTGCTTTTATAGACTCTTCATGTCTGGTCAAGAGAACCATTTTGAAGAGTTATAACTTTTAGAAAAAATTAAAACCAATTTGAAAAAGTCAAAAACCATTTGAAGAGTTACATCTTTTGATTTTTTCAGAAACAATCACTGGTAATCGATTAGCAAATCAGTGTAATCGATTACACAAAGCTTTTATGTGAAAGGATGTGACTCTTCACATTTGAATTTGAATTTCAACGTTCAAAGGCACTGGTAATCGATTACCAAAACATTATAATCGATTACAGCTTTTTGAAATCAATTGGAACGTTGTAAATTCAATTTGAAAACTTGTTCAAAAACATTTTGCTACTGGTAATCGATTACAGCAATCTGGTAATCGATTACCAGAGAGTAAAAACTCTTTGGTAAACATGTTTTGTGAAAAATCCATGTGCTACTCAGTTTTTTAAAAATCCTTTTTATACTTATCTTGATTAAGTCTTCTCTTGATTCTTGAATTCAACTTTCCTCTTGAATCTTGAAGTGTTCTTCAATCTTGAATCTTGAAGTGTTCTTCAACTTTTCCTCTTGAGTCTTGAATTGTTCTTGATTCCTTCTTGAACATCTTGAACTCATTCTTTGATTGACCTTTGAGCTTTTTGTCATCACCTTTGTCATCATCTTTTGTTATCATCATTGTTATCATCAAAACATCTTTGAATCACTCTTGATTCACCATGAAGTTTTGCTTCTACAGAATCTCCTTAGTTACTTGAGTGATTCAAGAAATTAGTTTATCAAGGAACACCACCTTGTGTGTGACACCAATTCTGGAGGAGTGATTCTTCCAACCACCTTCTTCATTCTCCTTATCCATTCTATTTTCTAAATTTCATACAAGTAAAAAAAAAATAGAAAGAAAAACCTTTGAAGATCCATCCCCAATCCTTGTGCAAATGGGTTTACATCACCAAACATAGCAACTGCTAATTCTTCAACATGAGATTCCATTCCAGCTAGGTCATCATTTGGAAGACAAGAAAATTTGGGACCCAATATATTTATTATCTTTCGAACAATTCCATCAATCTTTGCATATTGTGGCCTGAAAATTTAAAGAAAATGAAGAATGTCAAATCATTACCCAAGATAACCATGGCAAAATTTACATATATGTATAGGATAAGATAATAACATAATATCTTTTCACTTCTTAAATACTATTTGCATTAAAATTTTACAAATTTAGACCTATTTTTCATGTTATACTTCTTCAACCTATGTCAATTCTAGTTTTAAAAGAGGGATGGTATATTATAGAAAACTTTGTAACTAAGAAATGATGAATATGTGTGTGTGTGTGTGTGTGTGTGTGTGTGTGTGTGTGTGTAATGAAGTAAGGGCCATCGTTATCTGAGAGGGGATTACTTATTTCCTATATCCCAACCAGAGATATTGGCCACTCTTGTTAGAGCTTCTCTCCATCTTTGTATTTTCTCTATCTTCTCTTTATCTTCACAGAATCTTTCTTCGTGTTTAACAAAGGCTTTCTCACAATACCCACTCTGTTTTCGCACCTTTGATGGATCAATGTCATTAAAAACATGCAGAGCATGTCTTCCCTGTGTGTCAATACTATCCAAGATCTTTGGTAGTTCACACAAGCTCTTAGCATAGATTAACTTGTAGGTGGTTAGTTCTTAATCTGATCATGTAACTTGAGTTAGAGTTAGTTAGTTGCAAGTTAGTTATTCTAGAACTAACTATATAACCAGCTGTAGTGACTAATCATTGTAAGCTAATCTCATTCAATGATAATTCAGTCTTCCTTTATCCTTTTTCTCTTGGCTTCTTTAGCAAGTTTTCTCTGCAAGTTTTATCCACCAATGGTAAATGCAAGTTCTTTGATGGTATCAGAGTTCTTCTCTTGAAAAACTTTGTTGCGCGACTCTTCATCATTGTTCCTTTTTCTTTTCGGTTGATTCTTCACCATGAGTAGCAACCAATCACAACAAGATTAGTCCCTAAACATACATAGTCCCTTTTACCTTCATCTAGGAGAGAATTCTACAACTGCACTAGTTTCACCCCTTCTTGATTCATGAAATTACAATTCCTGAAGTCGATCAATGCTTACTGCATTGAGTGTGAAAAATAAAGTTGAGTTTTCGATGGCTCAATCAAAAGGTATGCATCAGATCATGTCCTTCACACGGCTTGGAAGAGGTGTAACAAGATGGTTGTTTCTTGGCTTGTTCATCCGATTACACCTTCAATTAGACAGAGCATATTATGGATGAATGATGCTCGAGATATATGGAAGGATTTGAAGTCAAGATACTCACAAGGTGATTTGTTAAGAATTTCTAGGTTGCGGCAAGACATGGCATCAATCAGGTAAGGTGATAGCACTATAACTAATTATTTTACAAAATGAGGATTATTTGGGATGAATTAGAAAGTTACAAACCTGATCCCATGTGTACATGTGATCCAAAATGCATGTGTGATGGTCTCAGTAGTGTTATGGAAAGGAAGAAACAAGATCGAGAGATGTCGTTTCTTAGAGGATTAAATGATCAATTTAACATGGTAAGATCCAATGTATTGATGATGGATCCATTACCTAGCATAGCTAAGGTCTTTTCATGTGTTGTCCAACAAGAAAGACGGATAAGTAGCAATGATTTGATGGGAGGCGATAATCTAATCAATGCAACATCAAGCACAATTCCATTGAATTTGTGTACATACTGTGGTAAGGATAATCATATTGTTGATAGATGTTTTAGAAGAATGGTTTTCCTCCAAATTATGTTTCCAAAGGAGGAAGAAATAATCAAAGTGGCTCGGGCAGAGGGAGTTCTAGTGGAAGAGGAAGCAAGATATTCACACATTTTGGTTTCACCAACCACACTATTGATGAGTGTTACAAAAAGCATGGATATCCTCCTGGACACAAGCTCTATAAGCCTTAAGGCTTAAACATCAACAATATCAATACTGTGAAAGAAGAGAGTGATGGTCTTGTCCTTGAAAGAAATCAAGAGGCACGAAGTGATGAAGTAAAGTTAACCTCTCAGCAGTATAAGGCTTTGATGACATTGCTACAATACAACAACAAAATTCAATTCACAACAATTCACATGTGAACCAAATTAGTGGTTCCAATGGTTCTAGTAACATACACAAAGGTAGTGTCTTATCCATTACTTGCAATGTAAGTAAATCTAGTCCAAATGAATGGATTATTGATTCAGGAGCAACAGATCATGTCTCAACCTTCTCCCATTTATTTTCCTTTTACAAGAAGATAGATCCTATATATGTCAAACTTCCCACTGGTCACATAGTCATTGCAACTCATCCAGGCAGAGTTCAACTCTCTCAGTCCCTATATCTTGAGGATGTCTTATATATACATAGCTTCCAATTCAACTTGATTTTGATATCTAAATTTCTTTCTTGTTTGCCTTGTAAGCTGAGTTTCATGAATGACAAATGCTTCATATAGGATATGAAGAACCTGCAGAGGATTGGTATAGTTGATATGGTGGGAGGTCTTTATAGGCTCAAGATGCTTCCTCTTGGTGATTGCAAGGAGCATAAATCTAGTTCCACAACTGATTTTATCCCCCCCCCCCTTCAGTGTACCAACTTTCTCATGTAAAAGAATGTCCATAGATTTGTGGCATTTTAGACTTGGCCACCCATCATTTGAAAGGTTTTTGTTATTAAAACATACATATCCTCTTCTCAATTCAGACAAACAATTTGTATGTGATACTTGTCATCTTTCAAAACAAAAAAAGTTATCATTTCCTTACAGTAATTCCTATGCTTCTTGTGCTTTTTCTCTTATACATATTGATATTTGGGGGCCTTGTAATGTGACATCTTTGAATGGTTACAAGTATTTTTGTTTTTTTACTATAGTTGATGATCATACAAGGTTTGTTTGGGTTTTTCTATTACATTCTAAGGCTGAGACACAATCTCAATTGAAGAATTCTGTTAGCACTCTTGAAAGGCAGTTTGATACAAAGATTAAAACCATAAGGTCTAATAATGGTTAAGAATTCATTATGAAGAAATTCTTGATGAAACTGGAACTATGCATCAAACTTCTTGTGTTGAAACTCCCCAACAAAATGGAATAGTGGAGAGAAAGCATCAACATCTACTTAATATTGCTAGATCTTTGTTATTTCTATCTAATCTGCTTCTATCTTTTGGTCCTATGCTTTAGTTTACTTTGTTGTTCTTGTTATTGCATGCCTACTCCTTTTCTTCGTAATAAAACTCCATATGAAAAACTATATGGAACTACTTATGGCATTGATTCCTTAAGGGTATTTGGTTGTTTGTGTTTTTCTAGTACCCTAACTGGAAATAGAAAGAAACTTGATCCAAGAGCTGCAACTACTGTTTTTCTGGGCTTTAAACCTAATACAAAGGGTTACATCACTTTAGATCTCAAAACCAAAGTTGTTTCTATTTCTAAGAATGTCATTTTTTTATGAAGATTGTTTCCCTTTCACTGATCAAAATAAACCTGATCCAATTACTATCCTCCCTTTATCCACTTCTTTATTTCATAGCATCAATGATCAGTTTGATGATTTTTCTATGGAATCTTCAACTGATCATACCACAGATGAATCCAGTATCACTAATTCTACTCCTTCTACCTCACAGCAAATCACTCAAACTCCTAGAAGATCTTTGAGACAGGCACACAGACCGTGCAAATTTAAAGACTTCCATATCTCGTATCCACCATCAATTGTTGCTAGTTGCTCTATAGGTAGTTGCCTTTATCCTATTAGTTTGGTTCTCTCCTATAGCAGATAATATTATTCTTATCACAGTGCCATTATGTCTGTCACACAACATATTGAACCTCTATTATATAGTTAAGCCTGTAAAGATCTTCACTGGGTTGAAGCCATGAATGTAGAGATTAAAGCATTATAGCTCAATGATACTTAGGTTCTTACTAATTTTCCTCGGCATAAGACTGCAATTGGTTGCAGGTGGGTGTATAAGGTCAAGCACAAATCCGATGGATCAATTTAGAGATATAAAGCATGATTAGTAGCAAAGGGATACACACATATAGAAGGCCAGGATTATTTGGACACTTTTTCCCCTGTGGCCAAGCTAACCATAGTCTGACTTTTGTTGGCTTTAGCTGCCATCAATCACTGACACCTTAAACAACTAGATGTGAATAATGCTTTCTTACATGGGTATCTGAATGAAGAGGTGTACATGATCCTTCCTGAAGGAATGCAAGCAGATAAACCAAGACAGGTTTGTAAACTTCAGAGGTCCTTATATGGCCTAAAACAAGCAAGCAAATATTGGTATGCTAGATTATCTTCCTTTCTGATTTCACATGGATATAAGCAATGTGCCTCTGATTATTATTTGTTTCTCAAGCATGGATCCAAGACAATTATTGCTTTACTAGTTTATGTAGATGACATTGTCTTGTCTAGTAATGACTTGGCTGAGATTCAGCATATTACACATCTGTTAGATAATGGCTTCAAAATAAAAGATTTAGGTGATTTGAGGTTTTTCTGGGCTTTGAGGTAGCCAAGACACCCTCTGGTTTTAACCTTTCTCAAAGAAAGTATGCTTTGCATATTCTTATTGACAGTGGGATGCTTGGTTCCAAACCAGTGACTACTCCTTTTAATTAGACCACAAGATTACACAAACATTCAGGATCTCTTCTTTCCACTGAGGATGCATCCTCCTACAAAAGGTTATTTGGAAGATTGATCTATTTGACTAATACAAGGCTTGATATTACTTATGTTGTACAACATTTAAGTCAATTTTTTGCTGAACCTACTACAGCTCATCAACAGGCACCATCCATAATTCTCAGATACATTAAAGGATCATGAGGTGTAGAGATTCTTTTATATGCTAACAGTGAAGTTCATTTAAAAGGCTTTAGTGATTCGGATTGGGCTGGTTTCCTAGATACTAGAAGATCCATTACTGATTATGCCATATACATTGGTAGTTCATTGATCTCATGGAAGTCTAAAAAGCAAGCAATTGTTTCAAGGAGCTCATCAGAGATTGGGTACAGAGCTTTGGCAAGTGCCACATGTGAGATACAATGGCTCACTTTCTTGCTGGAGGAATTCAGGGTCCATTTCCAGCATCCTACTACTTTGTAGGGGTCATTCTATAGGCTCCAGTATGCAAATTGATTATGCACCAACTTGATTGTGTTTGACAAGGAGGGTTTTGCAGCATCCTTTCTCCAATTTGCAGAGATTCTTCCTGTACTTCTTTCTTTTCCCTTGCTTTCTTCCTTCATTTTATCTTTTGTAATTTAGATATAAAGGTTTATGTGTTGCGGTTAATTTAATGTTAAGTTGTTAACTTGGAATAGAGCAGTTAGGCTAAGACGTAGGATGTTAAGTGCCACAATGGAGTCATAATTAAAATTGGTCAAAGAGAGTTAACACAAGGATTAACTTGGAGTGAGATTCATAAATTTAGAAACCAAATAATATGTGAAGATAAATTAAAAACTAAATGGCAGGTTATAAATAATGTCAGGAATGAAATAGCTAGTTTACTTCTTTTTTTTCTTAAAAAAAAACATATGCCATGAGCATTTCTTCTCACATTTTTAAACAAGAAGAATTTACTTTAACAATATTGTAGCTTGTAAAGAGGATATGACGACTGCCTGTGCCTATCCCAAAAGTCGTGAATTTGAATGTCTCTAATTCTTCACTTTGATGGAAGTATAGTTGAACTGCAGTTGCTACTCACTTTCTTTAATTGCCGATGAATTTCTACTATGCATCATTGTTAAATTTGGTAGATCTTGTTCATATTCCCAACGATACCCATGTTTCTTCACCTCAAACTAAAAACCTTGCATGTCCATGCATGCATGATGATTGTTGAACCTGCTTGGTATTTCACTTCTAGGAATAACACTTTGAATTCTGGAACGCCAGGTAATGTTCTTAAGAAACTTGTGTTGGTGCTTCGTCTTGTACCACAGACATGGCTATATGTTAGTTCCTGATTCATACACACACACACAAAAGAAAAAAAAAACACAGGGAGAAAGAGATACGAGGAGGAAGGAAGAAGCATCCACACCTAAAAAATTTGTAGCATCCATGAAAAAGTCATGCTACTGCAGCGTTCCCTCTGAACTAATTTCGGGCAGTTGAAAACGAATAATCCTGTCACTCTTTCATCATCTGGAGTGTCTATAAATGGCCATGGTCACCCATAAGTTGGTGATGGCAAGTCAGTTCGTGAAGGGAGCTCAGGCAATATTTCAACTTCTTACTGTTCTGTAAATTCAAATAATGCAAATTTGAAAACGTCCTTGAGATTGGGTAGAGTAGCAAAATTGTTTCCCCGTAAATTTAGCCTTTCTAGGCAGACTAAATTTCCAATAGCATCAGGGATTTGAAGTAAATTGCAGAAACTTAGATCAATTTCATGCATACACAAGAAAGTCGGCGAGGAAGGCGACAGACAAGTAGCTGAGTTATTATGTGCTCTGGAATACAACAAATATAAAGGCCCCTTAAATCATCTTTTCACAATGGAGGATGTTGATTGGGAATAAATAGGAGCTTCATCGATAAAAAGCTTCTTCAAATGCTCTGCATCCTTTGGATTATCTAATAATAAGATATTACATAGTTTTGAGCAGCCAGATCGACACAAATATTCAAGAGAATTGATGCCCAATTATAGCATAAGCCTTTATTGCAGCGATCATACATTTCCTGTGGTGTGAGACAGCAGGGTTGGATGGGGATGGCAGTTCGGGTAGTGTTTGGATTAGATAGAGGTGGGAGGTGTAGGTCTAGGAAATTTAGGTTGAAAAGGTTTTAAGGCTGTTAATTTGGCTTCTAATTGCTTGGCTAAGCCAATTGTGTGTGAGAAGGAATATGGTTTTAAAATGAAAAGTTCATGTTGTATTTCCTTTTTCAAACCAGAAATAAAACAGTTAAGTAACATTTCTGCGGGCATCCCAATTACCCTATTAGAAAGGGTTTCAAATTGTTTGTTAGATTTCATCTTAAAACCAATTGGCCTCAAGTGAAGTTTCTCAACAAATATATAAGCTGCACTCCAAGGAGTGAGGCAGCCGATGTGGGACTTGAGTATTTCCCAACATTGTTGTTGGTACTCAACAACCGTGCCTTGCAGCTAGAGCTTGAAAAGTGAAGCTTGGTGGTTGTCAAACTCAGGAGGACCAAATCTGAGTTCTAAGGCCTTAGTAAAGGCTTCCCATGTAGAAATTTGGTGATTGTTGGTCATTCACTTGTACCAACTTAGAGTTTCTCTCTTCATGAAAAAAGGAACATAGGTCATACGCTAATTACGAGGAATCTGGGTAAGATAAAAGTATTGATCTGCCTGGAACAACCAATCTAAGGGATTAGACCCTTCAAAAGGTAAGAGAGAAATTTTGGAGGTTACTGGTGGGTGGTGTGTATTTGGAATCAGCGGAGGGTGATGCTTGTGTGGCAATGTGGTCTTTGATAATGTTGGGTAATTGGGTATAGATAAATTTATGGAATGTATCATGTTGTTTTGTAATGACGTCAATGCTGATTTGCATAGCCTTCATTTGTGTCGTGAGTTCTTCATTAGAGTTCTTGTGTTTTTTAGGCTTGGGGGGCATTGTGAAAGGCAACAAAAGCACCAAATAATGCAAGTTTCAGAGCAGAGCTGGTCTCCAATTCGAGCTGGAGAATACTCCTTGAAGAAAAGATAAGGAAGACGAAAAATAAGGATGAAAATTGGGATAGAGATCCTTTTTTTCTGACTACTCATTATTCATTTCATTCTTATTTTTAAAGACTAGCAAATGCTAACAATATTCCAAGTCTCATGGATCGGTTGCCAAGCGACCAAGGATCCTTACAGTGCTAACAATATTAGAATCTACTGGATGTTGTAAATTTTAAATAGCAATGACAGAATTTAGCTGAGTCATTCACGTATCCTTCCTAGAAGATTACACAAAATCCTTAAGCCTTTTTTATCTCTATCTCACACGTTTGGGCCTATCCAACATGCCACCCTTTGGCCCAATGTTTTCATTTGTGACGTTTTGTGCAATATTGGGCTTTAGTTGTGTATCAGTTAATGACTTAACTCGAATGTTTATTAGCAGCTTGGAGGGACAATAAAGTTGGCCACAAAAAGTTAACAGAAAGATCAAATGAATGTAGCTTAGTTGGCAATACGCACAGACTGAGAATTAGTCTCATCAAATACTTAGGATCCTATTGGAGAGACAAAGTGTAACATCCCAATTTTTCGTAAATAAATTTAAAAAGCTTTTTAGTAATAAATAAATAAATAAATATATAGCAAATAATAGGCTGAGTACCCTAGGTATAAATAGTTATGTTAAGTCAGCTGCCTCCTTTTGGCCTCATTTTCGTTTTTCCTCTTCTCCTCTCAAAACCCTTTCTTTTTCCCGCAGCCCACCAAACCAGTCTCAGAAAAACGACGATCTCGAACCCGTTCACCGTTGGATCGTCGTGAAATTTGAGTATCATGTTCGCAACACAATTCCGAGCATTCTCACCGTTGGGAATTTCGATATCATGTCTGAACTGAGAGAAAAACCCTTAGCATTGTAGCCTTTTCTTTCCCGCAGAAACCCAGAGCTGTCTTGGTAAAACTACGATCCCGGTTTCGTTAACCGTTGGATTATTGTGAAATTTGGATATGTTGTTCGAAATTCAATTCTGCACGCTTCCACCGTTGGGATTTGCGAGATAATATTCGTGGAGGAAGAAAAAGGAATCGTATGAAGACAGTACAAGTGGAGGTTTCAATCTCTTCTCCGTCTCTGACGTTTGGGAATTCTATCGGAGCAGTCGGATGAATAATTGAAAGAATTTCCGGGAACCGCTAGAGATGTTGCTATCGCTGGCTGAAGACACGTGAGCCCGCTTAGAGGTAAGGGATGAGTTATTCACAGTTGGGGATTAGTGAGAACATGTGTAGGGATCCTTAGAGGATTAAATTGGGATTTTATTTTGGGATGTTTGTTAAATTGCAATTTTTCCTTTATGATTATAAATAAAATATTGATGTCCTGATGAAAATTGCTTGATAAATTGTGCTCTTGATATTTGTATATTTGGACCTATGATTTGGATATAATTGTATAATATTATTTGAGGGGTTTTAGTCCTCATGTTGTGATAGTCTTTTATATAAATTGTTATATTAAGGATATGAAATGATAATTCAAATTGTGAGTATGTGATGAATTGTAGAATAACATGTTGCTTTGAGATTATAATATTGTTATTGAGATTGAGTATAAGTGTAAAGTTGAACATGTGTTAATTTGTGAGATACGTGTAAACATGTGATGGTGGATTGTGATACTATGAGATGTGAAATTATGAATGAGTTCTAGTTGTGGATAAGTGTGTAGTTAACACTTGATGTGAAATTACTTGTGTTGTAAGCTATGAATTGTACAATACCCGACCAGCGTTATCTTGAGAAAAGCGTTGATACGCAGTGTTAAAGAGAAAATGTAGGTTTCCTATTTAGGAACCAGTGTTAAATCGTAGCGCAATTGTGTTGAATGTGTTTAAAACACGAGTGTAAGGTCGTGGGTATTGTATAATTCATGAGCAGTGTCTGCATGTAAAAAAAATTATTTTAGGGGTTGGACCTGAATCAGGAGGGAGAGGCCCTGACGGACTCTTCGGAGTGTAGGCCTTGGGGGTCACCGGGTTTGAGTGCTCCTTTAAGCCTATGCTGATCTCATATGGTTGGAGCATTCTCGCAAAACATCGTGACCCTGACTGGTCTCCCTATGATCTTACTTAGTGAGAGTGACCTGACAAACCTATTATGTGGTGTGTCTTGTTATGTACTCCTAAGCGCCCCAGGGTGGTTTTTCACTGACATGGTACCACATTGCATATAGAATTGAGTCTTAGCATAACTATTGCATATGCTTGCTAATTGATGTGTTATTATATCTTGATCGAAGTGTGGGATTCTTGTGTAATGTGATTGATAATTGAAAAGTGAATTTTGAATGACGAAGTGGTGAAGTTACGTGAGCTATGTTTAAGCAAGTGGTATCTCATTTATATAATATGTATATTTAATTGTCTTGTTTCTCTATTAGCTAGGAATGTGATAACTCACTCCCTGTGTGTTGTTGTGTTTGGATCCTGTGATGATCTTGAACTTGTGTTCGGGGGAGCAGATGAATAGGTGGATGACTATGAAGAACCTCATGCTAGAGGACACGGGAACACCACGCTCTGATAGGATGTGACATTAGGATATAGGTTCTATATTAATTGTATGAGACTTATATGACTTTCTTTGAGTCGAGATGACTTTATTATTTATTTGGACAAGTTTGAATATGATGTAAAAGAAAGTGAATGTGAGCCTTTTACCCATTTGAAAAGCTTGTATTTAAAAATGTTTTAAAAATACTTTTAATTAATATTTGAATTTTTATTCCTTTATTAATATATATGTGAGGGGTAGAGGGTGTCACACAAAGACCCTAATTATAGTGATTAAAAAAATCAATTAAATGTTATAGATTTTGACTTTAATTTCTATATCCCATAGAATTTCATGTTCTTAAATCTTAATCAATAAGAAACCATCGTCTTTAGGACTTTTTAAGTGACTATTGTAAGAGAGAATAAACTTACCTTATATGATTGTTATGGATTGGATGACAATATTTGTGCATATATTATTTTTCTCAAATTAATTAAGACAACTAGTATTTTTTCTCACATTATTATTATTATTATTATTATTATTATTATTATTATTATTATCATTATTATTATTATTATTATTATTCATGTCTTACACAATAAAATTAAATTAAAAATATAAAATTTTAAATTTTAATGTTAATTGGAAATTAACAAAAAGTGTTATTACAGAAAATGTTTAATGAAATATATGATATAACGATTGGATGATTAAAAATTTATCTTAGAATCAAATTTAAAACAAATTTGATGAGTGGTCCAATTTTGTTTCAATTCAACGTTTGGACAAAGTGTTGAAAAGTCTCCATGAGAGAAGAATAAAATATAAATGTCAATTGTTCACTATTTGTATAAAAAAAATATGAATGTTTTTTTTAAAATAAATAACGTATGTATTGTGTAACATCTTAAGGGGCATTACTCTTAGCTGTAGAAGCAAAGCTTCATGGTGAATCAAAGATGATTCAGAGGTATTTTGATGATAACAATGATGATAACAAAAGATGATGACAAAGGTGATGACAAAAAGCTCAAAGATCAATCAAAAAACAACTCAAGTGAATCAAAGATCAATCAAGAACAATTCAAGAGTTCAAGATAAGAATCAAGAAGAATTCAAGACTCAAGAAGAAAGTCTAGAGACAAGGATCAAGATTCAAGGTTCAAAGATCTCAAGAATCAAGATCAACATTCAAGAATGAAGAGAAGACTCAATCAAGATAAGTATTAAAAAGTTTTTCAAAACTTTGAATAGCACATGAGTTTTTGACAAAACCTTTTACCAAAGAGTTTTTACTCTCTGGTAATCGATTACCAGATTGTTGTAATCGATTACCAGTAGCAAAATGGTTTTGAAAAAGTTTTCAAATTGAATTTACAACGTTCCAATTATTTTCAAAAGGCTGTAATCGATTACAATGTTTTGGTAATCGATTACCAGTGCCTTTGAACGTTGAAATTCAAATTCAAATGTGAAGAGTCACATCCTTTCACACAAAAGCTTTGTGTAATTGATTACACTGATTTGGTAATCGATTACCAGTGTTTGTTTCTAAATAAATCAAAAGATGTAACTATTCAAAAGGTTTTTGACTTTTTCAAATTGGTTTTAAGATTTTCTAAAAGTTATAACTCTTCTAAATGGTCTTCTTGGCCAGACATGAAGAGTCTATAAAAGCAAGGCTTTGATTTGCTTTTCAATATACTTTTCACATTCATTTGACCAATCCTTTACAAGCCTTGAATCTCTTTTAACTTCTTCTTCTTCTTTGTACCAAAAGCTTTCTGAAGTTTTCTAGTTTTCTAAACCTTGAAAACTTGTGCTATTCATCCTTTTCATTCCCTTCTCCCTTTGCCAAAAAGAATTCGCCAAGGACTAACCACCTGAATTCTTTTTGTGTCTCTCTTCTTCCTTTTCCAAAAGAACAAAGGACTAACCGCCTGAATTCTTTTGTGTCTCCCTTCTCCCTTGTCAAAGAATTCAAAACGACATAGTCTGAGAATTCTTTTGATTCTTCCCTTTCCCTAATACAAAAGTGTTCAAAGGACTAACCGCCTGAGAATTCTTTTGATTCAGTTTTTGGAGAAATTAATATCAGAAACTTTCTATAAATTAGCTTATGCATTAGCTAGTTTTATCTTTTGGATAAGCTTATTATATTTTTCCTTCTTATTTTCTTCTCCTATTAGTGTTTGTGGAAATTTTTATCCAAGCATGCCCTTATATACCTTTCGAAGAAGTTGAATGAAAAGAGTTTTTATAGAAGTGCATAAGTTGATTTTAGTTTATGTGGAATATCAACTCATTTTACCTTATCATCTTCTCCTGTAAGTACTTATAGAGAAGTTTATCTAGAGAGGACCTTGTACACTTTCTAATGTGTAATATAATCCTTTCTTTTTGTTCTAAGAAAATAATAACAGGGTCTTGCAGCGGAAAAAGGTGACATCGCAAGAGGCACAGATTTCACTGCGACATTGCCTCTGCCTCACACAACAGCTATTGATTTCAGGCAAACTTCCAAAATGACATTTCTATTTATTATCAAACATAATTTGTTGTATTTAATTTCGAGCAAGACTTTGACGTTCCTTCAAATTTTAACGTATCAATTTAGTTAGTTAGATGTAATCTTAAGTCAGACATAGGTGACAATGTCATATGCTCTCTTGAAAATTGTGTTTTGTTGTGGCAGCTCTGTGCCTGATGTGAAAGGTTCCCAAAGAGCTTCCTGAAGCACGAAACGCGGCACCTTTCGGAACACAAGGTTTGCAATATGCTTTGATAACGTATACATATCCTGCACTAACAATTCAACATACCATGAAAACATTGTTGTTTTGAACTGATTGGCTTAGTTTCTAGAATATTGCCAGATGTGCTAGGTTTAGTGCTGATGGAAGATTTGTTGCCACTGGAAGTGCAGATACATCAATAAAGCTATTTGAGGTGCCAATTTGTTATTTAGAATTTAGACAAATTGCTCTTTATTTGGCACAGCTTCTGAATTTATGCTCTGGTTATCTGGCAGGTTTCAAAGATCAAGCAGATGTTGTTGCCAGAGGCAAAGGATGGTCCTGTGCGGCCTATCATACGAACATATTATGATCATATACAAGTATATTTGTGTTTTCCTGACATGCCAGTAACTGAAGTCGTGTGGTTATTTTTATGGGAGTTTTAGGTCCTGTTTAGATAAACTTGTCCATAAACACTTATAGGAGATAAAAATAAGAAGAAAAAATAAAATAAGTTTCTCTCATAAGGTAAAATTAGCTTATGCATAAGTTAAAATAAGATTTTTAGAGACTCTAAATGAGAGAGCTTCTACAAATCAGCCTATGCATAAGCTAATTTTAGCTTATGAAGAAGTTTATTTCATTTTATCTTCTAATTTTCTTCTCTTATAAGTGTCATAAAGAAAATTATCGAAACAAAACTTCTTTTCAGTTGTATTGCACTGGACCTGTGGAAGTTCGTAGTTGTAATTATTGTTGGCTTTACAAATTTACTTAGTACAAAGCATTATATATCAGCATGCTAATTTCTGTCTTTGCTATAATGGATCTTTCTTACTCTAATACTAATCAGTTTTGGCAACTGGTTTTTTTCACATATCTCATTAGGCTTTTACTTTCCAAATTGTTGAGCATATGAAATGATCCTTGGAAACTGCACTTGCAAATTTGATTTTTTTTTTCTTATATAACAAAACTGCAGCCAATAAATGATCTGGATTTTCATCCACTAGGAACTATCCTGATTTCTTGAGTCAAAGATCAAACAATAAAGTATGATTTGTTCCATAATATGCATTTCACCTATATTTCTTTCTGATATTTCTGTCCTTTTTATTCAGAAATGCTCTTACAATCTGACATGCTGGGTTTAATGTTGTTTAGGTTTTTTGATATTTCAAAAACAAATGCAAAGAGAGCATACATGGTTATCCAGGTTGTATTGTCTTACCTTTAAGCATTAGCAAGAGCAAATATAAGATTTAAATATAAACTTCCATTTCTCTTTAACTTCTTTGTGCAGGACACACACAATGTTCGATCTGTATCTTTTCATCCTTCAGGAGACTTTCTGCTGGCAGGTTTTTTTTTTATCACATCTTTCCTGCTGAAGATTTATGATCTACTAATTGTATCATTTTCTTTACTGCTGATCTCTGTTTCTGTGTTCTTGTATTTCTTAAATGCTCTGTTATCCCTTGAATACACATCACATTCACTGTTCAGTTTCAAATTGTTATCTGTATGCTACCAGGCTCAGAAAGTCGCATGTGCTCCACTGGATGACTTGTCTAATGCCTATAGTGTGGCTATTAAAGGGGGAAATCCTATCATTGTTTACAGATTACTTACAATTCAGGATTCTTGCTTCTTTTTTTTACACAAAAAAAGATGATAAATATCAATTTCTGACAGGAACTGATCATGCAATTCCACATTTGTATGATATAAATACCTTTCAGTGTTATCTGTCGGCAAATATCCCAGACACTAGCCCCAGTGGAGCCATAAACCAGGCATGTCAATTATCTCAATCAGTATCACAAACTTTGAATTACCTACGTTTTACTTTAACTGACACTACAGTGATACTAATTGTTTCTTTGTCTGATTCATAGGTCAGATATTCTTGTAGGCTCCATGTATGTTACAGCATCTAAAGATGGTGCTATTCGGTTGTGGGATGGCATCACTGCCAATTGTGTGCGCTCAATAACTGCAGCACATGGAACAGCTGAGGCTACCAGTGCAATTTTTACAAAAGATCATAGGTATAAATACATTTTTGTGCAAATATTGGACAAAATAAAACACATGCGTTGATACACTAACTGACCAGGAGAGAATGAGTATCAGTTGTCACTAGTCACTACCAGCTACATCATGAGTTGTGGTCTAGTGATGACTTTGAAACCTTAGCAATAATATTATCAATGTTGACTTTGAAGTGGGTGTTTCCTTTGTTCCAAATGGTTTCAACTTCAGAATTAACAATCTGCTATGAAACTCCTGTTTCCTACTGTACACATGAAGAGCTTTTGTTTATTTAATCGATGCAATCTTTGCTTTAGCTGTAAGCAAAATCACCAACCAAGAAAAATAAACCATAAGACAAAAGTTATTGCATTCTTTACTTGTTCATTGCTTTTGGTGCAATGGATATAGCTGCTGATGTTCATTGACCTACTACTTGTTACATTTTCCTGAAGTTCTCAATAGGCTTAGATCAGTGTAGACACTTAGTAATTTAGCTGTCAATTTTCTAGGTTTATTCTCTCTTGCGGGAAGGATTCTACCATAAAGCTTTGGGAAGTTGGCTCTGGAAGATTAATCAAACAATATCTGGGAGCTATGCATACGCAGCTAAGGTGCCAGGTACATAGATTATTGATATGTAATGTTTTATTCAGTAAATTAATCTTGGTCAATTCATATGCTGATAAGCAAACCTTCTGGTATTAGTGATGCAGATGCTTGTATTTTTAACTTGCACTCTGAGATGTTTGTGCTCATCTTTTTTTCATTAGTTAATTTGGCCAATCATTGTTAAAATTGCTTCTCTTAATTTAGATTAAATTACACTAACCACCCCTGAAGTTTTATAAAACTACACAAACACCACTGCTTTTTAACATTTACAATAACCTCCCTTTCAGGGATTCTGATGGAATACTTTTCCAAAAATTAAGGGGGGTCAGTGTAGGACAGTAGTAGACAAAAAACAGGGGTGTTGTATAATTTCATAAAACCTCAGTGGTAGTTAGTGTAATTTACTCCTTAATTTATTGTTCACAATCACAATACACAATTAATTATTGATGTATTGTTTGTAAATATCATCAATAAAAAAAATTTAATTGATACTCCTGCATATTTTGTTGGGTACATTGGAAAGCAGTTTATCACAGCAGCACCTCTATCCAAACCTCTAATCACCTAGCCCTAAGTCCAGGTGACATTTTTATCCATATTCTGATATTTTTGTGTGAACTCTCTTTTGCAGGCTATTTTTAATGAGACAGAAGAATTTATTCTATCCATAGATGAACTAAGCAATGAGGTTTGTTCATCCACTTTCTTGTTCTCCATGTTTACTTGATGATGTTAGCTTTATCAAATGGATTGATTTTATTTGAGGAATTTCGTGTATTTCACAGATTGTTATCTGGGATGCAATAACAACAGAAAAAGTAGCAAAGTGGCCTTCTAATCATGTTGGTGCACCCCGCTGGCTTGAACACTCGCCAATAGAGTCTGCTTTTATTTCCTGTGGAACTGATAGGTCAGTTCGGTTCTGGAAGTAAACTGTATAGTATAAGGGGAAGGAAACTGAATGCATACACAGGCGCTAATTGAAGAAATTAACTCAGGGATTTTCACCTTTTTTGTTTTTTTTTTTTTTAATTTCTGGTAGCAGGCTTGCCCTGCAGAATCGTTTAATGCATTCAACGCTTGGAATTGGAAGATTGTCTATCTATGGTGATGTGATGTGCTCAATCTTTCAAGCAATTCTTAATAACTATTTGTGTTTCATATTCCATATTTTCATCAAAGTAGCTTAAAGTTGGATTGGATGAAACTTGGCGGGTCTTTTTTGTATTCCCTTTCCCCATTCCACTTTCATGTTCTCCACGTTTATTGTCACATGCATGAATACGAAGCTTCTTGAACTATCATAAAAATAATAAACGAACAAAAATTAACTCAGTTAAGCCACTAAAATTGGATTATTGATATAAGAGGGTAGTTTGTAGTTGATTATAAATTTGAAGTCTCTATGCTCCCGACATTATACAAAAATACGAAGCTTCTTAAACTATCGTCAAAATAATAGACGAACAAAAATTAAATTACATGGCAATCTCAAATGAAACTTTCGTAAGAATGAATAGGACGACATATTCAACTAGATTAAATCATATTATTAAGAAGAAAATAAGATAATAGTGAAGGAATGAAGTCAATGAACTATAGGTACTTGTTGAGCTTCGATTTTGTGTTTTCTTGATCTTGAGTCACTTATCTATTTAGAAATGATCATAAGAAACTCAGCCTTTCTCACCTTTCGCTAAAGAATTAAACGAGAAATCTCTGAAAATAAGAAAGAGAATAGAACTACTGTTGTGAGGTGGTCAGCTTCTAGAGAAATTTTAACATATGCTTGTATTATGGTCACGATCAGCAATTCCTTGCACTGCAGTGTAACCTTGTTTGCGGAATTTAATTTAATTTAAATTGTGTGAAAATTGAATGTAGTAACTTTTAAGGTTACGTTTTCTCAAGATGGTCCACCACGTTTCTAAACACACTTTATCTTTTGCTCAAAACTGTCATTCAAATGGTGTAGCATGTCACGCATAATATGATGAAAGGGATGACAATTCTAGATATTGTTCATAGGCTATCAACTGTTTTAACTGCCATTATTATTTTTTTTTATCAGCAAATATTAATTTGTTACTTATATCAATTGGGGGGCGCTAACGTGACAGGCAGTTGTTTTTTATGGTCAAATAGTATCATAGTTCAAAATGGGTTAAACTCCCAAAGAAATAAACAAGCCGAGACATAACCACCATCTAGCTGACGTGTATAACTATGTAATGTTGCTGGTAAACTTTGAACAGTCCCTCTCCCATGAATTTGCAGAACCATTGTCAAGTTAAAATGAAATATTGCATTTTAGAGGGGACAAAGTCTAATTAGTTGCGAGTAGAGTTTGGCCACTATCCCCCCGTTTTCTTTTTCAGTTTTACATCTTATCCATCCGTATAAACAAACATAATCAGCTTAATTAGTTCCATATTCCGTTTGACATTTTTAATGAAACTCTTGCTTTTGCCATCTGCCTAGTGCCTACAATTTTACCCTGGTTCTAGAGCAGCATCGCACATATAGGTATCCATCTATCATCAGTGCTCCATCAAATAAATAGCATAATAAAAGGGAAATAACTATTTTTTGTAAGTAACGTCAGCATCTGCTTTTTTCTTTGGCATTCTGAAAATGAGACGTACATATTCCCTATACTGCTCGATTTCAGGAAAAAAAAAATCTTAATATTTCAATTCCAGAGTATTAACATCAATAAAAAGGAAGGTGTTCATGTGTCTGGTCATGACTCAAAATTTTGACAGAGTCATTCACTCAAAGTCGATCCTATCAAAATCCAAGTTCCAACTAAAATCATGTACAGAGATCAAAACCCAGCACACCAGCACAACTGAATGCATTATTCAACTACTGTGAAATTGTTTAGGCTTAACTTGAGTCCTAAGTATACAGTTATATTGAATTCAGATTTCAGACAAAAACTTTCGAGTCCACATTGGTTCTACTAGACTCAAGTAAGATTGCATTCAATGAAGGATACATGGTAGTCTATAACAAAGACCCCCACTAAACCAGTGACTCCATGAAGGACCTCATATTCTTCACATCCTCGCCACTCTCAGGAAACTTCTCTGGTTTAAACAGCTTCCACAGCCCCACCGGATGCTTCCTCTTACCTTCACCACCACACCCCTTCAACCTCCCATATATCTTCTCACACTCCGGGTATGGCTTCACATAGAGATTATAAAACCTAAGCCTAGAAGGCATGACCAAATCTTTCAACCCAACCTCAAACCCGATTGCACCCTTCCCTCTCAAGCACTCCACCACACTGTACCTCGGCACAATATGCTTCTCAAAGCTCACACCCAAGTACTTAGGCACATCAACCACACACTCCACACCACACTTCATCCTCTGCACCAAAAACTCAACCTTCTTCTCAATATCCCCAACCTCATAACAAATCACCCTCGGCTCCTTCCATAACACCTTCAAAGCATCGTTTCGCGTCAAACCGTAACCACACAAGCAATCCACCCGTAGTTTCACCTCAAAACACGCCCTCACCATACCCGAACCCATGATCCTATCTTGGATCGCTTCCCTGCATTTTAGACTCTCCAACAGCCTCAGACACCGCGAGAATTCACCAATTTCCATCCCCAGAATCCTCGGATCCCTCGAGATTTCTCTCCTCAGCTCGCGGTTTGTAAACCCTAACTCCTTAATTTCGCGAACCAACGGCCTCAGCCTGTCCTCAACTCCAATTCCCAAAACCCTAGGAAACAATCCAACAACAAGATCAATTTCATCCCCGGGGATTCCGAATTCCACTAGAAAATCAACTACATTAGTAATCTCAGTCTCGCTTGTTATAAGAACGTCGGGAAACCCTTCCAGGACCTTCGCCACGGTGGCGGCGGAGAACGCGAAGCGGGTTTTGAGGAGGTCGAGTTTGCGGGGGAGGTCGAGGGGGTTTAGATCGAACTTACGGGAGCAGAGAAGAAGGTTGACTAGGGTTGACGGGGAGATTTTGGGGAAGCGGGATTGGATTTCAGGGAAGTGTGATTGGAAGGTTTTGAGGAAGGTGGGGTCGAGGAGGAGGGAAGGGGAGGAGGTGAGGAGCGAGACGACGGCGTTTTGGGGGAGGCGGAGGGAGAAGAGGAGGGTGGAGAGGGAGTGTCGGAGGTCGGGGAGGGGGGTGCGGAGGAGGGAGGGGTTGCGGGAGAGGAGGGAGGGGACGAGGGAGGAGGGGAAACCGTGCTTCTGGAAGAGGGTGGCGAGGGCAATTTGTTTTCTGTAGTGGGACTGGGAGTGAGTGTTGAGGAGAAAACGCGCGTTTGAAGAAGCGGCGCGCAACGCCATTTGTTGGTGGGGAGGAGGTAAATGGTGTGTAATCCGAGCATGCTCAGTGTCTAATAGACTCCTTGTGGAGGGGGAAGGTGGGTGTTCCAAAAGGGTTCAAATTGAATGAATGTTTCCAAGGAGTAGATACCATTTTGGTATCGAAAATGTGTGGTCATCTTAAACTGATCCTTCAAAATAAAAAATTTAAATTTACTAAAAAGGTGTGGCAGCTAATCTTATCCTTAAATTTATCATTAAATTATAATATTTTAAAAAGAAATTTGATAATAAATTATATTTTTTGGAACTAATTTGATATTAACTTAAAAAGTTCAAAGTTCAATATATCACTAAATTGTCTACAAGACAATCTATTGCATTTTTTGTACATTAATAAATTAAATTTAATTTTTTCATCTTTTAGGGATCAATCTAATCATGTATCATACTTTCAATGACTAAAATATATCTTTATCCGATTAATTTTAAGAGAAAAATAAGTGTAAAATAAGTTTACATTGTCAATTCAGTTACAAATTATTGTTTATGATAAATTTATTAATTTTTACAATAATCACTTAAAAATGATAATGTACTCACAATGTAAAATTAATTTATAATGTCATTTAATCACAAATCACAGCCTACAATATAAAATTAATTTATAATGTCATTCAGTCACAAATCACTATTTTTTATAAGTGAGTGTATCACTATTAAACTCTTAATTTAAAGGGTGAAATATGATTTAAATCCTTCTAAAAAAATTAGGCTTAAATTCATTTTAGGTCTCTATAGTTTTACAATTATATGTTTTTGGTTCCTCAAAATTTTTTATTGCATGTTCGGGCCATCATCTTTATAAAATACAACAATTTTAGTCCATTGTTAGTGTGTCCTTAATTGTTTTTAACTAAAATTGCTTACATGACATGTTATTGATGGTGTGGTATTAATGTGTTGACATTGCGGATGACCTCAAAATTTAACACATGTGGATGTAGAATTGACAATGTAGTGAAATAACAAAAGAAACCAAAATTTAGATTATTAATGTTATGTCAGCATATGTGTCAACCCCTGCCATATCATTTATCAAGTCAACTACTTAGATGTGATGTCAACACATTCGATTAAAAAAGTTGACAACAAACTAACAGGGAACCAAAATGGCTCAATTTAGAAAATGTAGAGGACCAAAATTTGCAATAAATTTTTTTGATGGCCAAAATTATACAATTATAAAACTATAAGGATCAAAAGTGAATTTAAGTCAAATTTTATTTTAGTCCTTCAAAATAATTATCCTATTTTATTTCTTTAATTTAAAAATACTTTAGTCTTTAGTTCTTGAAGTAATTATAATTAATATTTAATAACTATTAAAAATCATCACAAAATATACTTTTAGAACCAAAAGTAGAGTACTTTCAAATTATCAAGACAAAATTTGGACAACAATTCTTTGGAAAACTAAAACTGAATTTAAAAAAATTTAAAGGGACTAAACATTTTTTTTTTCTAAATTAAATGTGTTCATTTAAATTTAGTCAATTATTCTTTTAAATTACCCATGAATTTTTAAATAAGTTTCAAATCACTGTAAATCAGATAGCATAAGATTATCTCAGCTCAATTTGAAGTCTTAAAACTGTAAAGGAACACATTTAAATTTTATAGATGAGTATTTATGACAACTTAAAACAGTAAAAAAGCTGACAATTTATGAAAATTTTAAAATTATTAAGGACTCATATCAAAGATCCAATTAAAAAAATTAATTTAGACTCAATCTCCATTAGTATTAATAGACTCTTTAACACTATTTTAAACATTTATTATTATTAGTTAACGTTTATTGATTATAAATTTGTGAGTCTTATTTTTATTCAATAAGCTTTTACCTAAAATTTTAAATAAATTTTAATCAATAAATAATATGTTAAAAATTACTCATTACATCTCATTATAATTATTATCCTAAGTTGTTTCACACATACTATGAAAAACTAATAAATTGATGAAAGTGAATAACAATTTTATAAAATAAACCTTGTGATCATTAATTTATTTTTAGTTTTTTAAACTCATATCATTAATACTATAAGGAATATAAATAGAAAAAATAATTAATATTCATTGAAAGACTGAAATAATAATTATTTTGGAAAAAAATTTCTTTTTACATGACAATTATATGGGATGAAAGGAATATGTTAGAAGATACTCCTTTCGTTTCAAAATAAGTGTTGTTTAGATTGTTTTACACATATAAAAAAAATTTAATAAATACATGAAACATAATAATAATTTTACAAACGTTAGTATTATTATTATATTGAAAAACTAAAATAACACGCATTGATAAAAAAAACACACAATTAATAGTATATAAAAAATTAAATACGACACTTATTTGGACACATTTTATTTTTCAAATGCATCCCTTATTTTATAATGGAGGGAGTATGTTGTTATATCCTTCTTATTCAAATATCCTTTACCGACAAGTTTTATTTTTTAACTAGATTTAGTATTTATTAGCATGGAAAATCTATAATATGCTTAGTGTTGGAAATCAAGGATATTGTTCCACAAAGTTGAAATTTGGACTCTAGTCATGGAAAGAGGATACTTATTTGTTGGAGAAAAATCTAATGTAAAAAGAATAAAAAATGAAAATACACAAAAAAAAAATTGTATTATAGAAATTGATCTCTTAAATGAATTTTTGCATTTTGAGAGAATAATTTCTAATTCTTAACTAAGAATACTCTGGGCAGGGCCGATCTTGGGGTTGACAAATGGGTGTGATAGTCCAGGATCCACGACAAGGAGGGACCCAAGTTTTTTTTATACATAATTATTGTATGATAATTTTTTAAATATTGTTTTGTATTTTTATTATATATATATATATATATATATATATATATATATATATATATATAAATTTAGAAACATTATTATGTTTATCATATCTCTTTTATATATCTAAATTAAAATATAACATCCCATTATAAAGTACCAATATCTTAGTAGTTAGTTTTTTTTTAATGTGTTACGTTTGTATATTTATAAATTTGTTAAATAAATTTTTTTCTCAGCATAACATATCAGACATAAAGTGTTTGTTTTGTCAATATGATAAAAAAAAAATACAAACTAAAACTCAAATTATAAAGGAGTCTAAGTTAAAATTCCTAAATTGGATTATAAAACTTTCACTCTCGGCACACTCTCAACTAGAGATATTTAATACTTTCTTTCCTCTCTTTGATAGTTGCATTTCACACACATTAAATATCTCTATCTATAATATCCATTTATGTTTTTTATATATACTTAAGTTTCGTAATTGCCAATTGGTTTCAATTTTAAAATAACATTATATCAAATTTTAAATTATTTATTATAATTCTAAAATATAAATCATATATTTTAAAAATTATTTATTATTAATTTTACATAAGTTAAAATTTTTAAATATTTATTTATTATGAATAATAATAATATAAAAATAAACGTTACCTTTGTAACACGCTAACTAAAATACTAGTTAAAACTAAAAATAAGTATATTAATAAACATAAAAAAAATGCTATGAGTTTAATTTGAGATAATGGCATTTTGTCAATGACTGAAGATACCGTAGGAGTAAATTGAATGAAAAATATAATTTATCTTATTTAAATTGGTTAAAACTATGTTATTTGCTTAATTAATAAAACATATAATTTTTAATGAAATTATGTCCTGCTTTTTTATATAATTTGTTTATATTTTTAAATACTTACATCCAGGGTCTTATGTTATCATTTTCCTCTGATCCCGACTCTAGCACTCAAGTAAAAGAGAAACTAATATTAATTACAAATTTAAAATAGTTAGACCCATCTTGTCAACATTCATCAATCATATAGGTGTGTATGAGAGTTAATTTGGGTTGAATTTGATAAAATCTGTAATTCAATCCAATCAAAATTTAGTTTGAGTGAAAGCAAAAATCAGGAAGAATTGTATTATTATTATCATTATTACATAGGCTAAAGTTAAATATGATTTAAAATTTGAAATATAACAAATAAGTTCAAGAATCACACCTACAAAATTTAAAAATCCAAAAATTAAAACTATCATAATATATAGTTTGAAACGGAGAAGGAACTAGAAAAAAATAGTAGGGATAAAAAATATTTTATTTGATAAAATTTATTTTAATAAAAATTAAGGTTAAATGAGAATGTTTTAAATTTTCATAAAGACTTAAATATTAATTTAGTTTTTATAAGTGTAAAATTTTTCAATTTTAGTCTCAAGTTTTTTGTTTATTCCTTGAATTTATAAGCTTGTTGTTTTTTTAATTTTGATTCCTAGAAGACAAACTTAAATGGACTAAAAAATTGAAAAAAGTTTGAGATCTTAAAGAGATTAAAATTGAAAAAATATAATTTTTTAGGGATTAAAAATGAATAAAAAGACATGCTTATACCAAAATTAAAAAATAAAAATTTATAAAGACTAAAAATAAACAAAATTTTTACAGAAATTAGAGTTAAAAAAATACAAATTTTTCGAATCTTAATTCATAGTTATGCCTTTTATAAATTTAAATATATATAACTTTAATTTTAGTAGATTAAATTATTTCAGTCACAAATTAATTTAAAATTCAAAATACCAAAATTTAAAACAAAAGATTCTTTATTAAAAGATAAAATACGTGTCTATCAGAAGAAAATTATTGCCTTTGATTTTTCCTCGTCACAAATATTTGGGTATTGTTAGAATCCCATAAACATAAAAAAAAATGGTTATTGTAAATTCTAGAAGAAGACTCAGAACTGAAGAGAAGCAGTGCACCTTAGGTGTAAAAAAGTGTGAAGAAGTTATATGATGGAATTTTCATGTGTATTGGACTAGTCTAGAACGTATATGTTAGTTTTTTATATATGAAAAAAATAAAACTAGATATAATTGGCTGTTCCATAGTACACGAAAATTGACTTAGTGCTTAGTTACGACTTACGAGTTGTGCCATTAGAGGGAAGGGGGAATCTTTTTTTTGGTAGTTAAACATATTAAGAGAACTTCATATTTTGAGGGGTGACAGCCCCCGTGGGTTTATACGTGGGTCCCACGTTTGAAAATTTCAATATTTTTAAATAATCAAATGAGTTAAATGAATAATACAGTTGAAATTTTAATTTAATTTAAAATAATTTGAAATAAATTAAAAAATAAAATATATTGCATAATCTTGAAACTCTTAATTTTGTGAGAATCACGAGATAAAATTGTGAGAATTAAAAAAAGAAAAGATAGTCTCACTCCTAATTATTAAGTCTAATAATAATAATTATTGATTTTTTTAATTTTAAAATATAATAATAATAATAATAATAATAATAATTTAATACAAATTAATGAATAACGAATTTAAATAAGTTAAATTGAATTACTAATCACAAAAAATATCAAATCTAAACCTTTTGAGCTAATTTAAGTTAATTCAAGTCTTATCAATATCCTTACACTATTAAAAAAATAAGTTTTTTTACGACACACTTTTGACAACAACAGTCTCCCAAAACTATCTTAATATATAATTTAACGATTTGTTTTACAAAAACTGTTTTGAAAAATGTCATTTCACCACCGTTCGGTAAAAATGGTTGGTATTTCAAAATGATTTCCCGAAAACTGTCTTAAAACTTAAAAGGTTATTCTAAATGATGGAGGTTGGGATTACGAGAGGTTAGGGCATTTTGATTTTTCATTGTCTACTCTTCTTTGATTCTATCACAATAACCCATACATTTCAAATTTAAAACCCTCTAAATCAATTTATACTATCCGGAAACCTCCTTGGCGCACTATCGTGGCAATTTCAGGCCGCCACATACGGCGGCACCTTATAGTTCCTCACCCTTGGCCGGCCTTTGCAGTTTAGCTTCTTCCGACACGATGGTTGAGGTCGATTTCAGTATAGCCTTCGAGAAAAATGACGAAACTAGATCTGCGACTATAGAATCAGATCTGCTACCAGACGGTGGTGGTGGGAGTTATCGTGGGTGCGGGTGAAAGAAAATGCGAAGAGAAACAAAAGTGGTGGTGCGCACGCAGTGGTCGTGGAGTTGGCCGTGTTGGTATAATTTGAACCTTAGGTGAATGCACTTGATTTCTTCCGAGAAGAATTCCATTGAGCAACTTGTGATTGCCTTAAGTGCAGAGTCATGTGCAAGTGTGGCTCTTGTGGTACAAGAAAGCATACACTTAGTGAATGGGAAAAACATACAGGTTACAGAGCGAAAAAAAAATGGAAACATAGTGTGAAAGTGAAAAGTACAACTACCAATGGAAAAATGGGTATGTAATATTTCTTGCTTTATTAGAGGTTTATGCCAAGTATTTCTGGTGGACTCTATTGGGTGGTTTTGAATTAACAATCATAGTATGAGTTCTATCGCATGGATTTCTTCATTAGTGCCTACATCAAATTTTATTTCCAAATGTCTCTCCATTCTGAGTTTGAATTCATTGTGTTTTTTTAGTGTGTCTATTATTGTGCCCCTTTTTTTTGTGCCTCACTCTTGATGATTCTCCTAGCAATCTTGCAGCTGCAACCCTTTTCTACGTGTTGACCCATGATGTGATACTTCTTTTGTTTGCGAAATTGCAGTTAGTGTATTTATGAATGATGAAAGAAGCTATGGGCAATATGAGCATCACTATTATTGTGTATTTGACTGGATATGCTTTTGTTTTTCAAGGCCAAGATGATCACCTCCTTGAATCACTTGGTTCTATTCAATTTCTGATGAAGTTGTTAAAACCAATTGTCTCCACAACAAAATTTGGCTATAAACTTTTATCATTGCGTCAGAATGATGACATGTTGAAAAATACGACTATGACGGGAAGATTGGATTCCAGTTCTGCAGAAGTTTTTTCTAGAGTTCAAGAAATTCTAGTAAATTGCAAAGAACTGAAAACATGTCAGAATGACAGTAGGGGGAGAGACCAGAGTTATGCGAAAATGGTTAGCATTGCTGACTATGGAAAAGGCTTGTTTGTCTGCCATTTCTCTTGATTGTATCGTAAAGGACATTTATTTCCAGTTTGTATTATTGGCTGAAGATGTTCTTTTCCCTCTATTATATTGTGTTCTTTTAAATGCCAATATTGGTATTTTTGCTCAAAAATAATGCAGACAACCAAATCTATTCATTTATATTTTATACTGGTTTAGTGTTTAAAATCATTGGGGATGAGTTAATGAGGTGCCATCTTGATTTTGAAATACAAACAAAAGTAATGAGTTCTCAGAACAGTGGCGCTTAATTTGATGGAATCTGGTTTGTTTATATACTAGGGAGCTAATATATTCTGAATTGTATATCAGTGGTGTTTGTTTATGTGAATTCCCATCCCAAATTAATTAGGATTATGCCTTTTTCACTTGTAAATTATGATTTATGTGGTATTCTTTCTCCTCAAAAGTTATAGTTGATCAGGAACTAACTTCAATAGGCGTTGCAATGCTCCGTGATCCTGCTGACTGTATATATTCTTTTATGAAACCTCTCTATTGGAACATCTTTTGAGTATTCTTTTATATTTTCTTTGGATGTTTTGTGGGGACTATTTGTTTTCAGAAACCAGTGGTGTTGTACGGAAGGCTGGTGGAAATTTCAAGGAAAAATTAACGGAGCATGGCGGACTCGATGCAGTCTTTGAAGTCACCATAACTTGTCATTCATATTTGGATGTGTTAGCTTGTATGTTAGTTCATATATATGCCTTGTTATATTTGTAGTAGATATAACTTTGGCCAAAAGAAATTGACAGAGACAATTAAAACAAAGTATTTTCTCATGATATTTTTTTATTTGATATGAGATATTGTATTCCGCTAATTTCACTAATTCTTTTATTAGCCTGTTTGGAAAGCTTCCGAATCACATTTTTGAAAAAGATAATGAAACTCAATAAACCAAGAGAGGGTGAATTGGTTTTCAAAACAAAATATACCTTTTAAAAATAGAGTTACAAAAAAACTTTTTGTATGGATCGTATCACAAAATAAATATGAATTGAACGTAATCAATACATAATTAATCATTCCTTAAACATAATCTTTCATTAACATCTTTCCTTTCACAATCATAAAACTTGAATCTTTATGAAAAACTTGATTAAAACTTGAATGAGTTGATTAAACCTTGAATGAGAGAAAAAAATAGAACAAGAGAAGAATGACACAATCTTTTATACTGGTTCATTCTTTATTTTTAGAGAAGCTAATCCAGTTATCTAATCCACAACTTGTAGATTTTCATTATACATCAAGAATCCTTACAGGCAATCACAATCAATCCGAAAAAAAAGACTAAGGCAATCAACACTAGGGTCCTTTGTGAATATAAGCCTAAGAGAACCCTACTTTTAGTCCAAACTAAAAAGCCTTATTTTAGCATGTTGTAAGCAATTCACACATAAAAACAAACACCGTGTAAAAACCATATACAAGAAAAATCAAGTAGGAGAGATACAACCTGACCAATCTTTCCACAAAAACCTTGCCGGATTGAGACGATGATCTTCTTCTACTTAAATGACATAACTCACTTTCAAGAAAAGATCTTTATGATCAAATGATTAAGAAGTTGTGAGTTACTATAAAGAACTTTTCTTCTCTTATTCACTAATGAAAGCACGGAATCTTGCTTATTCTGAGGCTAAAATGTTATTTTCGAGATGTATTGAGTATTCTCTAATGATCTCATGATGTGTAGATATGAACACAGGCTAGTTATTTATAGAGAAAATAATTATAACCGTCTGTAATCGATTAAATCTATAAGGTAATAAATTATTTTAACAAAGTTATTGATTAGATTATCTAAGTAATCAATTAAAATGTTCATCCGACATCTGGAAAACAACTCAAGAACAATGTAATCTATTAGATGTCCTAAGTAATCGATCAAAGTGTTCTTTTCACCTCTGAACACATGAACGAGAGAGAAGTAATCGAGTAATCCACTTGGTAATTGGTTAAAGCAGAGACTCCTAACTAAATTAGTCATTGTCTCAAACAACAGTGTAATCAATTACGAGATATCAGTAATCGATTAAATCGATACCAGACTTAGCTCTACAAGCTTCAGGCAACTTGTTGTAATCAATTATAATAATGTTGTAATCGATTAAAACAGAGAGTTTTTGCCTTTGAAGAAATTTTTCTAACTTAGCAAATTTCCTTTATACTAACCACGATGATGCAAGATGCAAAACAGATATCAAATGTACTAAGATGCAACAACCAAGATAACAACCAATTCAAATGCCACTCAAAAAGGAGTTGGGCTTGTAAAAGCCAAAACTTCTTCAAATTTTTCCTTGAGCTTTAAGCTTTAGCCTTAGGTTGTTCACCATGTTGCTCCCCTTATCTCTAACAATTTTTGTGAGATAAAAGAATAGATTGTAAGGTAACATGAGTGTTTCGGTAACTTTTTAGACTTAATAAATTCTGTTGTGAGTCAAATTGATTTTGACTGAATTTTTTTTAGCTTTTTTGTTAAATAGATTCTTTGTGTGGGACCCAAACAAAAATATTCTATATTTGCACGCCAAGAGTAATTGTATTTTTTTCATCCCAAAAATTCAATTCTTCTAAATTCATTTTTAAAATATCATTCTTAAACACAAATAAATTTTTTAACCTTAATTTTTCCAAAAATCAATTCTTTCAACATTACTTCTAACACAATTGAGATCAAATTCACCCTTTATTTGCTTCCTCAAATAATAAATTATGTTAATAACTACCTGAAACTGTGGATTTGTCTTTCAGAATTGGATGAAGGATAGTTCTCTGTCTATCAAAGTTTCAACAAATGACAGATGAATTAAGAGCCTAACTTTGCTTCTTAAGTGCTTGAAGATAATGGAAAATGATACTTTCCTAAGCAATGAGAATCAGGTTGACATGTGTTCTTTGCCTGCCTGTTTACTTATAAACTATTTGTTTATTTTTATAGATGTCATTTTTGTTGTCTTGAATTTTACATGTGTGGCTTTCTCCATCTGTATTGCATAATGCATGCTACAAGGTTTGTTGCATTGCATTCATAGCTAGGTGAACTTGTGATGCAATCCTACCCCCCCCCAAGGGTATTGGATAGAAGACTCCAAGAGGATTGGGCTAGAGCTGCTAAAGAAGGCCCTAGGGTTCTCATGAACCTCAGGGTAGATTTCTGAGCTCATGGGCCAATGTTGGGTCCACTCTTTTTTGTAAATATTAGAATAGGTTTTTCCTTCTTTTGGGCCTTGTATTTTGGCCATTCTAGTAGTATAGGGTTTTAGCCTTGTATTTCAGGGCATTTTAAGTAGTCTTTGTAGTAGGGACTTTTTTTTTATTTTCATGTATTTTGGAATGGGGGTGAGCTTAGCTATTATAGGGGGTGTGTGTAGCTAAGCTCTAGCTTCTCTAGAAATCTTCTCAAGGAAGCTTCTCAAGGAGGTGGACATAGTTATTAGAGGAGTGTGTGTAGCTAAACTCTAGCTTCTCAAGGAAGTTTCTCAAAGAAGCTTCTCATGAAAGTTTCTCCAGGAAGCTTCTCACTCAAGGAAGCTACCTAGGCTATAAATAGAAGCATGTGTAACACTTGTTGTAACTTTGATGAATGAGAGCCTTGTGAGACACACTTCAAAGTTCAACTTCTCTCCCTCGTTTCCTCCTTCAATTTCGTGCTCCGCCCCCCCCCCCCTCTCTCTCTCTTTCTTTTCCTCCATTGAAACTTCCTCTCTAAGCTTCTTATCCAAGGCATTCTCTTGGTGGTGAAACTCCTTATTCCATGGCTTATTCCCTAATGGATGGCGCCTCCTCTCACCTCTTCTCTTTTATCTTCCGCTACATCTCCATGGTGGAAAATCACCATTGAAGGGCCTCATTGAAGCTCAAAGATCCAACCTCCATAGAAGCTTGACAAGCAAGCTTCCATCAAGTGGTAATCAGAGCACAAGAGCTTCAAGTAGGTGCTCCTTAAACCTCCATTAATTTTTAGCTTTACCTTCTCCTCCATTGTTGTTTCTTCATTTTTATCCATGTATCTCCTCACATGTCTTGTTCTAAATGTTGTTAACATGATTCTTTAGAATTTCAACTAATTAAACTTGCTATAGAAGCTAGATTTGATTTTCTATGGTTCAAATTTCTTGTTCTTTTTCTTGAACCATGAATTGTGTTGAGTTTAGGTTCCTTTGTGTTTTGTCTTGTGGCTGAAACCTAAACCATAAAATTCTTACAGAAACATTAAAGTAGAAGAAAACCTCAAAAATCTAGAGTGACTTGTTCACCTATTGTAGTTTTGTCATAGAAGTCATGTCTAGTCGTGAAACTTGTCACATAAAAGATTTCTTATTTTGTGCTGAATTTTATTTTTCTTGTTTCTTTTTCTAACTCATTTGTTCATGAATGTATGAAATTCTTTTAGCCTATTATTTGATTTGAGTCAAATCTTGCATGTTAATTAGTCCTTAACATGTTCATGCAAAATTCTTAGAGAGTCTTTGATTGTGAACCTTTTCTTGAACTTTTAGGTTTCCTTATGATTGTGTCTATTGTGAATTTGAGTTTTGGTGATTGAATTGCTGGCTGAAATTTTGATCCTAAGTGAATATTGAACTCCTAAAAATGTGGTAAACAAGCCTAGTGAGTTCAACATACATAGGAAGGTTGAAAGTAAGCCCAAGGCAATCAATATACCATGCTTAAAAAATTCGAAGTCTGAAATCGCTGGTGCTGGAAGCTTGAACATACGAACTTGTAAAAATTACTAGGAATTAGTCACTGCGAATTTTGAGCTGAAATTTTTATTGAAGTTTCTAGACATCTGGTAAAAAATTATAAAAAAAGAAACAAGTGATTTGGATAAAATTTAAAAATACGAAAAATCACACAATTGGCAGAAAAATCAGTATCTAGGAAAAAAAAGTGAAAGGGAAGTGTGCTTGTTGTTTTGGCTCAAAATTTGTTCTATAATTGGTGCCTATTTTATACCAATCTTAGTTCTAAAATTTCAATTGAAAATTAGTGTGAGAACAAGTTCCAAAACTAGAGGTTTGTTGAGCCTTTTTTTTTTAGTTTTTTTACTCCACTCTAGAGCCATTCTAAGTTTCTCTTTGAGTCCTAGCTTGCTTTTGTCCTTTTCATTGTTGTAATTGTTGAATAATCCTTGAAAATTTGTCTTGTTAAAACTCTATTGGTTTAGCTTTCATTTCATTTTTTTTGGTCTTTGGTTATTGCTTGTCTCTTTGTTTCCTTGTTTGTGAGTTGCCATATATGGAATTGGAAAGGAGGATTGGTGTCATCCATTGAAGAATTTCAGTCAAGAAACAAGGGGCCAACCACCTTAAAAGCTATTGGACTAAGAAGCCCTCCAAATTGAGTGAAACACCAAAGAGAGAATAGCCACCAAAATTGACGACCTTTTTGTAATTGGCAATTTATTTGTAATTGGACACTTGTATGTTTACCTTCATTACTTTCAAATTTTGTAACAAAAAGGTCTTTCATTGGAAGTAAGTTGGGAGCCTCCAATAAGTCAGCCTACTTCCATTTGTGTGTAATAATTTTAGGAAATTTCCCCTTAGGATAGTGAGTGCTTTGTTGGGAACCTTAAATGAGGTCATCCAAACACTCTTAGGATCCACCTAGTTTACATCTCTTGCACTTTAATTTCTTGCTTATTTACATAACTTATTTTCTTTACTAGTCTCGCCTAGTTTATCTTGTTATTGCATAATACTTTCTTCTTGCTTATCACGCTTATCTTGAGTTCTTTTAAACCCTAGCTTTTACCTTTTGCAAAGCCCCAACAACAAAGAACCACAACTTAGGAACCAACATGATTCATCATTCATCTAGTGTTAATGGTGAAGGTATTAGTCATAAGGACCCTCTATCTAGAATCTTAGATGAGTTGAGTTCCCTCAAGTTATGAAAAGAAAACTAGAAAGAAAAGAAAAAAGAAAAGAGAGGGTAGAAACAAATCAAGATGAGAGTGAATAGACAGCTTCAAGAAGACAATTACTAGTCCTAGTTCAATGGACAGGACTACTTCCAAAAGATACTTCATGGGAGAAGTGGGAGAACCTTAAGGAAGATTACAACCTTGAGGACAGGGTTGTTTTGGAAGCCCGGAGGGATGTTATGAATGAGGACACATAACAAAATGCAGCAACAAAGCATGAGGCAGAATTAATAGAAGGAGAGCACAGAAGGTCAAAAAGGGAAATTAGCAAGCCACGGTACCTTAAGGATTATGCAATGAAGTGAGGCTGAGCTGGCAGTGACCTTCTAGAAACAGAATTGAAAATCTTTTCATGCCGTTATGCTATTGTCTCCTGGGTAGCGTGTTTTCGAATTTCCTCCAAGGCATACACTACCAAAATCTGTTAGAATCTTCATCTAGAAATTGTATAAGAATATCTATAAATATGAACAAGATGTAATTCTAATAGACAAGCAATAAAACAATTTTCCTTTACCTTCTCTTTTACTCTGGAGGTCCTAGGCCTCAAATCCTAGGTTTGCTCTGTAGTTCACAGCAACTTGGTGCTTTCATTGATTGCCATGGCGGAATTAACCCACTCTAAGTCAAACATGGAGCGATTGGAGGAGGCTATGGCCAAATTGGCCTCAAACTACCTCCATGTCACCAAAAAGCTTGATGACTTGTTGCAACGTGTAGCCACGCTAAAATGCCCATCAATCGCCTACACATTCTTCCTCTTCTACCGTACCTACACCAAACCCACAACCTATTCATCCCCATAGACTAAAACTCGATGTTCCTAGATTTGACGGCTTAGACCCCTCGGGCTGGGCATTCAAAATCACTCAGTTCTTTGAATACCATGCAACACCAGAGTCTGAAAGGCTTAACATAGCTTTTTTTTATATGGAGGGGTCGGCCTTAGCGTGGTTCCAATGGATGATGAGAAATCATCAACTCACCACCTGGCCTAGTTTTCTACAAGCTATTGAAGCTCGTTTTGCCCACTCACCATATGAGGATCCTACTGGTCTTTTGTTCAAACTCACACAGAAGGGATCAGTGAAAGATTACCTGAATCATTTTGAAGCCCTCGCCAATAGGATCGTCAGACTACTGCCCTCTTCCCTTCTGAGTTGTTTCGTCTCCGGTCTCGATCCTGATATTCACCGGGAGGTACAAGCTCTTCAACCACTAACCCTGGTGTATGCCGCTGGTCTTGCCCGCCTTCAGGAGGAAAAACTTCATGAATCCCGCAAGGCTCTTCGTGTTTGACCACCTTCGAGCACCAATTTCTCCCTACCTCTACCAACTATTATACCCTCAACCACCCCCAATCTTCCACTATTACCCTCACCAGCCAAGCCCTCACCCTTTCCCTTAAAGCGTCTCACCCCTGAAGAACTCGCAAGTCGTAGGGAGCGTGACTTATGCTTTAATTGCGATGAGAAGTTCACAAAGGGCCACCGTTGTGCCTCGCGATTTTTCCTTCTCGACGCAGATGAGGAACAAGGCGAAGACACTGCAAGCCCTAATATAGCCAACCTTTACCCCAATTCAGATGACCCGACCCGCCCCGAAACCCAAATTAAACCGCAACTTACCCAACCTCAAACCGAACCATTCCAAGCCCAAATTAGTCTACATGCCTTGGCAGGCCAAACCGCCCTGGAAACCTTACGCGTGGTGGGTCGGATTTCTCATCGGAACGCCATGATCTTGGTTGACGGTGGTAGTACGCACAATTTCTTGCAAGAGCGCCTGGTGAAATCCTTGGGCCTTCGAGTCGAAACTACCCATACCCTACACGAGCTTGTCGGCAATGGTAATGAACTGGAATGTTTCTTTTTATGTAGGGACGTAGCAGTCCATGTGCAGGGCCAAGCCTTCACGGTGGACCTCTATGTGCTTCCCCTGTGCGGAGCCGATGTCGTTCTGGGGGTCCAGTGGCTCAAATCCCTTGGATCGGTGCTAACCGATTATAATGATTTGACCATGAAATTTGTCTTTAATGGCAGCTTAATTAAACTCAAAGGAAATTCTGACAAAACCTTGCTCACAATTACTCCTCCTCAGCTCTGGCGACTAACTCAAACACGAAGTGCTAGTGAATACTTCCATATCCGCCTATGTTCCCAAGCTTCACCTCCTCCAACTACTCATCCCGATATCCTGGCCTTGACCACCCAATTTTCCTCCCTCTTCCAGACACCCACTGCTCTTCCTCCCTCGTGAACCACCAACCACTCTATACACCTTTCCCCAAATTCCCCTCCGGTTAACGTTCGCCCATACCGGTACCCTCATTTTTAAAAATAGGAAATTGGATCCCAAGCTGCACACATGCTTCAACATGGCATCAACAGACCAAGCACCAATCCTTTTTCCTCACCAATTTTATTAGTCAAAAAGCGGGATGGATCTTGGCAATTCTGTGTGGACTACAAAGCTTTAAATGGGATCACCATCAAGGATCGCTTTCCGATTTTGACGATCGAAGAACTCCTCGATGAACTTGGCGGTGCACGTTGGTTTTCAAAATTGGATTTACTTCAAGGTTATCATCAGATTCTGAAGGTGCCAGAGGATGTGAGAAAAACCGCGTTTAGGACTTATCATGGCCATTATGAGTTCCTGGTTATGCCCTTTGGCCTCTGTAACGCACCTTCATCCTTCCAGGTTACGATGAACACGACCTTTGGCCCTTATTTGGGTAAATTCGTCATCATCTTTTTTGATGATATTTTAATTTACAGCAAATCATTCTCAAAACACCTTGATCACTTGAAGTTAGCTTTTCAGACTCTCCGAGATCATAGCTTCTTTCTCAAATTATCCAAATGTTCCCTTGCAACCCAACAGGTCAAATATTTGGGTCATATCATCTCAAAATGCGGGGTGAAACTGGTTCCCGCCAAAGTGGAAGTTGTTCTTCAATGGTCGATACCACAGTCGATCAGAGACTTGCGTGGCTTCTTGGGTCTCTCGGGCTTTTACCGTCGCTTCATACAAGACTATGCCACCCTGGCTGCGCCACTCATGGACCTTTTGACCAAAGATTCATTTCAATGGTCGAGCACCGATGACCAGGCTTTTATCAGGTTGAAGGAGGCCCTGTGTAAGGCTCCAATTTTAGGGCTACCAGACTTCTCCTTGCCCTTTGTGGTGGAGACCGAAGCCTCTGGAATTAGCATGGGGGTGATCTTATCCCAGCAACACCATCCTATCGCCTATTTTAGCAAGCCTTTTTGTCCAAAATTGCTTCGCACGTCCACCTATGTGCACGAACTAGCGGCGATTACGACGACAGTCAAAAAGTGGCGCTAATACCTCTTGGGTCACCACTTCATGATCCTAACAGATCACCGGAGTCTTAAGGAACTCATGGCGCAAGCTTTCCAAACCCAGGAGCAACATTCATACCTTGCGCGTTTAATGGGTTATGATTATATAATTCAATATCGCGCCGGCAAGACAAATTTGGCAGCAGATGCCCTTTCCCGGTGACCGGAGATTCCTTCCAGAAGTCTTTTGATGCTAACAATCCCCAATTGTATGTTTTTGCAGACTTGAAGGCAAAGCTATGAACCAATCATGAGTTTCTGAGGTACCGATAGAAGATCCTCGACAAACCCCATAATCATTCTGATTGTCTTCTCTGACAGGATTTAATTTTGTAGAAGGGGTGCATCTGGCTACTAGAAGGAGCACAGTACATTTCGAATATCCTAGCCAAATTTCATTCAACACCCACTGGAGGACACACGGGGGTCATCAAGACATTGGCACGAGTTTGAAAAAACTTCACCTGAGCAAGTATGAAACACGATGTCCACCAATACATTGCCAACTGCATCCTATGTCAATAAACAAAATACAATCACCGATGCTCACCAAGATTACTATGTCCTTTATCTGTTCCAACGCGACCTTGGGAAGATCTTTCCCTAAACTTTATTGTGGGCCTACCCAACTTTCGAGATCATTCGGTCATTTTGGTAGTGGTAGACCGTTTTTTGAAAGGAGTTCATTTAGGCATGTTACCATTACAGTACACAGCTTCCAGCGTGGCAAGAACGTTCATGGACATCACCGGAAAGATCCGTGGCATGCCTCGAAGTTTGGTTTCGGATAGGGATCCCCTCTTCATTAGTCAATTTTGGCAGGAATTGTTTAAGCTAAGCGGCACGAAGCTCCGCATGAGCTTGGCATACCACCCTCATATGACGGACAGACAGAAGTCATGAATCGCGTAGCCTTTGTCCATCATAGAGCATCCACATGGGGGCGATTCTTGATCAGGGCAGAGTGGTCATATAACACCTTGGTGCACTCTACGACTGGGATGTCACCATATGAAATAACCTTCGGCAAGAAACCTCCAAGCTTGCTCTAATATCTAGAGGGAACATCAAATATGGAAGCAGTAGATGAGTGGCTAAAGGAACGGGATCAAATTCTTACTAGCTTAGCAAGGAAATTGATGAAGGCACAACGAATGAAAGAGTTTGCCGATAAACAACGTCGTGATGTGAATTTTGAAGTAAGAGACTGGGTGTTAGTTAATTTACGACCCCACCAGCAGACATCCGCCACCGAAAGAAAATACTCTAAGCTCGCAAAAATATGTACCCTTTTGAGTTATCCAACGAATAGGGGCAGTTTCGTACAAGCTGGAATTGCCGCCAACTTCAAAGATTCATCCCGTGTTTCATTGCTCCTTATTAAAACCATTCCAGTCCACCATGATAAACACTTCTCTGGAATTACGAGCTTTATCCGAAGACAACCAACCCCTCATTAAGCCTCTCACAATCCTCGACACAAAATGGGAACAGACAACTTCGGGAAGACATTTACTAGTCCTAGTTCAATGGACAAGACTACTTCCAGCAGACACTTCATGGGAGAAGTGGGAGAACCTTAAAGAAGATTACAATCTTGAGGACAAGGCAGTTTGGGAAGCCTGGAGGGATGTTATGAGTGAGGACACTGAACAAAATGCAGCAATAGAGCATGAGGCAAAATCAATACAAGGAGAGCACAGAAGGTCAAAAAGGGAAATTAGCAAGCCACGGTACCTTAAGGATTATGCAATGAAGTGAGGTTGAGCTGGCAGTGACCTTTTAGAAACAGAATTGCAAATCTTTTCATGCCGTTATGCTATTGTCTCCTGGGTAGTGCATTTTCGAATTTCCTCCAAGGCATACACTGCCAAAATCTGTTAGAATCTTCATCTAGAAATTGTAGAAGAATATCTATAAATATGAAGAAGATGTAATTCTAATAGACAAGCAATAAAACAATTTTCCTTTACCTTCTCTTTGCCTCTGGAGGTCCTAGGCGTCGAATCCTAGGTTTGCTCTGTAGTTCACAACAATTAGTTTGCATTTCTAACGGTTCTGAGTTTTTCTTCCCTGTGTCCCTGCCAAAAATCTTCACAACAATCTAACTTATAGATCTATGTTTGTGTAGAAATAAGTTAGTCTTCAGATTTTCTAAATGCTCCTTCTTTTGAATTCAGAGAATGAAACTTTATCCATCAATTCCACTAGAAAGCACCACGTTGTGGAGAGAGCCACTTCTATTTAGAGTTCTAATGCTTCTCAAATAAGAAGAATATTAACATGTATTTGCTTGGAAAGTTCGCTATCCATTTTTGAAACTCTGAGCACTTCAACTACTGATTCTTATTAACTAAAGATGAGGGTCAATTCTTCCACGTATGGGTCTTGTAGTGGTGCTTCAAAGAGTTCATACTGTAAAACATCCAAGATTCAAAATAGTTCTAGGAAGAATGTTCCCTTTATGGAAGGTACCCTAGTTGTAATCTTGGATGATAGCCAAGATCCCTTTCCATTTGATGAGGATGACTTTGCACCCTCTAAGTGGGATCTATTATCAGGAAAACCAAAACAATCTCATTTTAAAAAGCATGTAACAAAGAGTTTGAAAATGAATGTCAATCTCACACCAATATGCGCCAACAAGAATTAAGCAATAGAGACATCAATTGTTCCAATTCTGATGTTGGTGATCAAAAAGATTCCATCCTTCTAGTCGGCTACCTTCTTACTGCTGCAAAGGTATTTTTATCTGATTTTTTTTCTTCTATGTATCATTTAGATACAATTATTCTCAAATGTTTGGGTAGTTGAGTGAAAGTGAATGACTTGCTTCCTTGTTTAACCATTTGAGAGTTATTTTTTTTAATGTGTAGTTGCAATCAGGATGTTAGTTACAATTTATTCACTAACTCATTTCTTATTTTAGGTTCTGATGAATTTGACCAATGACAACCCCATTGGCTGTCGGCAAATTGCTAACTATGGAGGACTGAAGACTATGTCTATGTTAATTGTTGGTCATTTTTCTTCTTTCAGCTCGACGTCATCCTTTGCTCAAATAAAGGAAAATGGTGCAAGAACTACAAAAGATCATCAATTTGATAGGCATCTAACTGATCATGTGTTAGATTTCCTTGTTCCTATTTTGGGCTTACTTCTAAACCTGGTCGAGAAGGATGGTCATAACGGGTAATTTGAGCAACTTCTGAATGACTATTGTTAATGAGACTAATAAAGGTACATGAACAAGATAGTTTTATTCCGAATAATTAGATCCCCTTACTTTAGAAAGTCTTGGGCACTTGTTCCTTTTAATAACTTTTTGTAGGATTTTAATTTTAACAAATATAATTGTTGAATCATGTGTTAATATCTTAATGGTCATACATACCTAATTTAATAAATTAAACATTATGTAATAAAAGTATAAAATCCATAAAAATAAATTTGACTAATGAAGTATCAACTAATTTTTAAGTCACCTAAAATTGTGTAAACTTGAATAACTTAAATGTGTATTTCCAATCCAATGGTGGGAATAATAAAATTCAACGCCAAGTAAGCAATTTGTGAAAACCCTTTCAAGCATGCTAATGTTTTTAATTATCCATTCTTAGGGTGAGCTTTTTTTTTTGTTTAGTTGAACTAGAGTATCATTTAATTGACTAATTTATGAAGTTAGGTTGCAACTCTTATAATTATATAAGATGAGGTATGCAACTCTTTTTTCTCCTTGGAATGTGTGTGCAAATCTATGTAGACCTAGATAATGGCCTTCCTTTGATTGTTATTGACATTTTTGAAAAAAAAATAACACTTTCTAAAATGATTCTCCCAAAAACTGTCTTAGAAAGTAGACTTTCTAAGAAAACCGTCTTAAAAAGTCTATTTTCTAAGACGATTCTTTCATAAAATCATCTTAGAATTTCTAAGACGGTTTTTTAGAGAACTGCCTTAGAAAATAGACTTTTTAAGACAAATTTTGGGAAAATCGCTTTAGAATTGTCAATTTTCTTTTTAAAAAATAGATTCTAAGATGATTTCTTCGCAAACTGATGTAGAAACCAAATTTCTAAAACAGTTTAAAAATCGTTGTGGAAAGTCAACACTTCCATGGCGGGGGTTTCGAAGAAGGTTGAAAACCATCGTGAAAAGTGTCAAATAACTGATGTAGAAAGCTTTTTTGTAGTAGTGTTAACTCCCTTACAATCATACGAATCTGCATGCAAGGATGGAGTACTCAAATTGCATGATCTGGTGCTTGCATCGGTGATAAATGTTTTTTTTATAGCATTTGGCATTGCAAAAACAAATTGAGATTTGACATCAAAGTTGCTTCTTTTACCTTGACAACTAACATGATCAATACTAAAATAGCGCTTACCATTCAACCAAGGGTGCCATGTCTTCTTCAATCAAGGAATTCCAAATCTTGAAATCATTTTCTGTTACAGTTCATGCTAGGCGCACCCCAACCATCAAGAAAATTACATGGTATATATCCTCTTCCTTGTAACCGGACCAAGTGCATTACGGATGGTGTAGCACAAGGTTCGTCTGGTAGATTGTGGAGGAATATTTCGTGATAATAGAAGGGTCGTTGATAATTACTTTTCATTTTATTTTTGTAAACAATTATCTTAGAATTTTTAGGATTTTTGTTAATACACCTTTGTTTTTATGAATAAAACAGTATAAAGTTAGTTTAGGAAATAAAGAGAGTTTTTAATGTTTTTGTGTGAATTTTAGATATCACGAAAACATTTTTGAGGAAAAGGAAAAAGGAGTTGTAGAGTTGTGGCGACAATGAGCAAGACCAGATATCATGTGAAAGAGTGTGAACACTTGCCACAACAATTCCTCAGTCTGAGACTAAGAACACCCTACAAAAATTCGTTACAACAGTTAATCTTTTGTCACAATGAGAATGGGTCCAGAAAGCATGAAGATTCAAGAGAAGAAGACCCTTTGCAAGAGATGAAGACTCATTGTTAGGAAAATTGTCCTCGCTATTACGATATGCTGACATGGCAAAAAAAAACTGTAACTCTCATTAAAAGAGCCTTCGTAACAAATTTTTATTTTTAGGACCTTTTGTTATTTTTCTCACTTTCATAGCTTGAATCTCTATTTTTCCTTCTTTTTTCTCTCTTCTTCCACTTGAGGTTTTTGATTCATTTGTTATATCCCATGGATTAAACCATGATCCTTTGTAACTAAGCTTGAAGTTGTTGGATCTTCAATGAAGTAGAATTCAGAGCATGTGATTTCATAATTTCTTATCTATTTCACATTTATGCAATCCTTTTCAACTTCTTTGCTTCAATTCATGCGTAGGCTTGATCAACCTTGCTTAATGGAATTGGATTGTGCTGAGAAGCTAGTTCAATTCTAGATCTTGAGTAGAAATATGTAGGAATCTAGTTTTAGGGATGAAATTAGTATTTTACATTGCATAGGTCCTCTGTTCTTGATCTAATTGCTAGGTTAGCTTACTTAATGGATTAAGAATCTAATTTAGGGATTAAGGATATCTACCTAGGGAATTAGGATTTGATTATTTGTATTGGATCTTGGTTGCATTGTAATTGGGAATATGACTAGGAATTGAGATCAGATACGATGAAATGTATGAAATTCGAATCCAACAACACCTTTTTTTTCATTGATTTTTTCATTTTTCGCTGCATAATCTTATTCTGAAAACTAGAAAACATTTTCCATTCACTATTGTTAGACTTTTGTCAATCATACCAATGTCGTCGCAGGTTACAAATTTATAAAAAGAGATCGTCTCCACAGGGACTTGAGTTACTCAATTGATTGGGATAAATTTTATCAGTTTAATAGTTATGTACAAATTTAATCGGAATATCATGGGTTTGTCTAACTAACGAAAGATAACTAAAGTAACAGAATAGCGGAAATAACGAAATTTAGTGCGTCAAAAATGCGTGAAATTACGAAAATAATAATAACGAATTTAATTAATTCAAGAAAAACATAGGATTTGATTCCATCGTTCATACCCTTAGTATTCTAATAAGATTAACACATATGAATCATTTTCTAACATTACTGATGCACACATTAAATTACCCAAAAATGATCCCTCGCACTCGAGAATCCTAAGAATATTTACTGAATATCGATCCCTTGCATATGAAGTAAATATCCCAACATTATGATCATAATCTTGTGCTATTTGCAATCAAAATGTTATGCTCTACTCCTAGCAACGTAACGTAAAGAGTAAATTCATTTAGTTCAAATTCTAAGAGTACTTCATAGTCAAACTTAAAATCCAATTTCATGAAACTAGTGATGTAATAGAATCAAGCATTACGAACAAAATTAAATCACCAATAATGAGTAGAAAAGATTCATACATATATATAATATCAAAAGAGATACATAAGGGTACGAAGATTACATCCAATCCTTTGGAGAAACTAACTGATCATTGCATAGAGCACAAGATCAACAAGAGAAATGATGAAGGATGCGATCCATGGTCATAACTCTGCAACGCCCGGGCTCCACTTTCCATTTCCTTCTTCCTTTTAGTGTTTCTCATGTTTTTTCTCTACTTTCTGATGTTCTTTTCTTCTTCCTTGGCATGGCTATTTATAGAAAAGAGCCAAGAGGTGCAGACAAATTTGCCTAAGCGAGTGTAGCTTGCCCAAGCGAATTTTTTACTTAGTGCTAAAGGTACTCACTCGCCCAGGCGAGTTTATTACTTATGCTTGAAGAAACTTGATTAGCCTAGACGAGCTGGTTGCTAGCCTGGGCGAATGGATGTCTGAACTCTTGGAAAATGACCATTTTGTCCTTTCTTTTGACTTGGTTTTTGGATCCAACAAAAAACCATCAAAACCTACAGAAAGAAGGGAACTTTATAAGAAAAACTATTACAATCAAAAGATAAGTGCTACATGTTAATCCCAAAAATAACTAATTTATGGCACTTATCAGCTATAGCAAGCATTTTTTAGCCACTACGAATCAACCTTTTGAAAATTATAAAAATTACTATTTTGCCATAGTGAATTGACAAATCACTACAATGAAATTGCCTCTTTGCTTCTTAATTTTTCTTACTTTAGATAACAATTGTTGTTCAATTTCCTAGATATTACACAAGTTGTGGATACGATACTCTCAATACTTATCATTTCTTACTACACATAGATTAGGTACACTTGCCTATATTATGAGTCAATATCTGTCATTGCATGTTTCAAAAAGTATCTTGGTATTTTTTTTGCTCTTCATGCAAAATTCACAGGTTTTATTTTGGCTATTGAAATAGCTCATGAAAGGGGTTGGAAAAACTTATGGTTAGAATGTGATTCCCAAATTGTCGTTTCTGTCTTGAATTCAGACAAAGGTGTTTCGAGGTAGCTATGAAATAGATGGATTACTTTCTTAAATATTACAAAACAAATCAATTTTATTGTTTCTCATATACATAAGGAAGGCAACACCTTGTAACGCCTCGATCAAATCACAACCAAATGAGAGAGATCTAAGGCTGTGTAGGCATGAGATTGTATAATTGAAGATGACTTAAATAAATTAATTGGTACTGCTTATCCAATAAGATGCATCTACTTTTTGGTAGATCATTGTTGTGCAACCGAGGGTGGTAAACCGGGGAGATTTATACCAATGAGTCATTAGCAACCACATAAGTGAACCTAACATCATACTTTAACCCAAAACCTTAAGTCTCGGGTTTATGGGTCTTTCCTTCACTTATATAGTGGTGTTCAACCTTTTCATTCCTACATGATGTAACACACATGTACTCCAACAATCCAACCGGAAGAGGGGGTCACCACCTTTGGTTAAAGAGGAGGGTCATGTTGAGGGAAGGTTTACAAGTTTGTCCTCATTGTTTTGCAAGGAAATTTGGTCTAGTTCAATCCATTCCAAAGATACTAACTTGCCCCATCTATCTTTTGGTCACTTTGTGCACTTCTTGTCAATCAACTGAGATTTTTCTAGCTCTGAAGGACATTGAGGACAAGTTGCACTCTTTTGTATTCAGGCATTTTTCTTTTAGCCCTAATAATGTAGATTTCTTTACAAAATGGTGGGGAGTTATATCGACTACCGTATTCCTTGGATTAGCAACTGATTTTCTCACCAGCTAATTGATGACATGTCTTATGATGAATTGCCATCTCCTACCCCCTTTAAGTGTAGTCATAAGAGAACAATCACATCTAGTTCGATTATCCGAGAAGGTTTCTTTCATTTTCCTTTGATTTCTTAACTTCCTTTCTCTTCTCCTTGTTCACCTTTGTCTTTTTTCTACCGATCCTTTTTCAAGGAGTGACCTAGTGGATGTAGATGCTTTAACTGAATCTTCTAAGCTTTGACCAATTCCTAGATCGACTAGTGGAACTAGGCAGCAAAGTCATCAGTCGATGACACTCTAGACTTTAATTTCTAAATCAACGCATAAGCGTTAGTGCGACAATTCAAAGGTACCAAACTGACTGAGAAAATGGGTCCCTATGCTTAAGAAGACTTTTATATTATGCGACGTCTTATTTGAGTATTTCTAGTCTACAATGACCATTCCTCTAGTTCCCCAAGTCGACTCTCCACTTCCAAAGCATAAGAAGTATATGCATGATACCCTGCTTCATCTGTTTCTAGTGACTTTGAGGAGCTCCCTTCTAAAGTTGGCAGTGATGAATAATCCTACTATTATCCCTGAGTCTAAGAGGAAAGTCTATGAGAAAATCTCTTTATTGCTAGGAGATTTAGAGGTGAAGTATAAGCCCGATACAAGGTGCAAGGACCAAAGTAGCTAGGAGTTAGAACGACTGAATAAATTGGAAGCTAGTAAGGCTAACATAACTGGTCAATTTGCTTCTATTGAGGAGAAGAGGCTAGCCGACTTAGAATTGCAAGCTATGGCAAGTGCTCTGCTAGTTGAGCTTCAAAATCAGATGATGATTATCCAACAGGAGATTTCCATCCTCTAGTTTGTTTTAGGTGCATCTATCACTCGGGTGAATGATTACAACGAAAAAAAGGTGGAGTTGTATGAAAAAGGAAACCAGTTGGATAAAGACATTGCTTCCCTTCACAAGCAGAAACATTTGTTGCTTCAAACTTTGGAGAAAATAGATAAAGAATTGGCTCAAGATGACATGGAGTGGGGTGGCTTCCAAGACATGTTGATTCAAGCTCAATCTCCTGTAGCAGTTGTCCTTATATCTTCAACCACAATTGTTTCCAATACCCCTAAAGGGAGTTCATCAGTCTCCTAACCTTAGTGGATTGTTATCTTTATATTTTTCTGCCTTTTGAATAATAACTTTTGGGCATGTGCACCCTTGTTAGCTATGGTGGTTGGCTTGTAGCAATCAAGACAATTCCCCTTACTTTAGTTTGCTTCATATATACTAGGGCAATACTTCTTCAAGTATCTTGCATTAATGCTTCTACTATGCTCACTCGTTCTTATCCATTAACCGATAGGCACCCCCTGAAAACTTTTGACTTATAACAAAGGGCCTTTTTTAGAAACAATAGGTCTTTAAATCTTTCATTTGAGAAAATGAAAACCCTTTAAATCTATAAATCTTTCATTTTAGAAACAATAGGTCTTTAAATTTTTCACATTCCTAGCATACTTCACACAATCATTTGATATACTAGGCTAAAAATAGTCATTCCTACTTCATTTTTGGCCTTGATCTATAGGCACCACATATCCCCTCATGCACCTCTCCCATAATTCTCAATGCTTAGTTGTGCTTATGCATTTTAATAGCAATCCATCAATTGTCTTCTTATATAGATCATCATCCAATAAAGTGTATTTCAAATCCTTCCTTTTAATAATGTGCTTGCCTTGGCTGACAGCTCTTCCAAGTAGTTTATCAGCTCACATCGTCAATCTTTATTAGTTGTTGGTATCTCTTGGGCAGCCATATCAGGCCATTTGTAATCTTGTTCTTCGACCTCTAATTCCTTATATTTGGAAGCATGTTGGGCAAACTTGTTGGCCTCCTAGTTTTTCTCTCGTGGTATATACAAAACCTCAACATCCATGAATTGCCTTAACAATTGAATAGTCAATTCATGTAACAAAATTAAATTCGGATGGAAACATCTATATTGGACGATTAACTGTTTAATTATTAGTTGTGAATCATAAATAATTTTAACTAATATAGCATTTTCGGCTAATAATATTTTTAATCCCAAGATCAAAGATTCATATTGTAAAGACCCACCTTTGTTACATGTTCATTTTACTAATATGTATTTAAAACTATTTTAATAATATGAAAGTTCCTATGATTTTGTTTCTTCTTTCTCCCTTAACACGCATAGGTTTAATCCATCAAATAAGATACATCATCAAAACATAAAAGGTATTAAGCCTTAAGGCTTTACAAAACATAAATATATAAGGCATACATTACCATAAAGGTCCTCTTTTAAAGGACATCCATAACAAACACAAAGGTCCTAAGTTGGTCCTCATACTATATTCAAATATACAAGAATAAATAAAAAGTGGGATCTCAACCCATCTTCAACATCCATGCCCACTTCAATCATAAGGAGTTTGAGAACCTACAACATCACCATTATTCGCTCTTGTGCTAACCACACGATTATCACAGTCATACAACACAAACACAAAGCACAAGGGTTAGCTTATTTATAAAAGAAAAAATAATTTATTTAAAGAGACAAGGATACGAATATATTAACTCAAAAGAGAATTCTAATAAAACAATCTCAATTCAAAAAATTCCAACAACATTCATTAAACACTTAAACCATACTTTAATTTCCTATGCAACTACACTGTGAAATGTCCTACAAACTCGACTCCCAATAGATTTTCAAGTTTGATCCAAGTCAAGAATCAAGAAATTCAAGAAGAACGATGAACTTAGTCCATAGGATGTTAAAAGAATTTCTTAGATGATGTTGCACAGGTTTGGCTGAGGAAAATATCTTACAAAGCATTTTAGTAAAACTCTGTTTTACTAAATAAGATGTTTTTCTCTCTGGTAATCGATTACCATAGGATGTAATCGATTACCAATAGCTAAATGTTTTTTAAAACAGTTTACAAATTTTGAATTTGAATTTTAAACTATGTAATAGATTACACAATGGATGTAATCGATTACCAAAAGTTAAAACTATTTTTAACAGCTCTTAGAAATTTGAATTTAAATTCTGTTTTACTAAATAATATGTTTTTCTCTCTGGTAATCGATTACCATAGGATGTAATCGATTACCAGTAGCTAAATGTTTTTTAAAACAGTTTACAAATTTTGAATTTGAATTTTAAACTATGTAATAGATTACACAATGGATGTAATCGATTACCAAAAGTTAAAACTATTTTTAATAGCTCTTAGAAATTTGAATTTAAATTTTAAAAGCCTGTAATCGATTACAATAGTTGTGTAATCGATTACCTGACACGAAAATTTCAAATTTCAAGTTTGAAGAGTCATAACTCTTCAAAAACTAAGTGTGTAATCAATTACCACATTTATGTAATCGATTACCAGTAAGGAAATTTTAAAAATAACTTCCAAAAGTCACAATTGTTCAAAAGATTTTTGAATGACCACCAAAGGCCTATAAATAGGTGACTTGGGGTTCGAAATTAAGATTGAGAGTTTTTCAGAACCAAAATTGTCTTATCCTCGCAAAAAGAGCCTTGGCCAAACACTTTCAAAATCTATAAGGATTCTTGTGTGATCTTCATATTGTTATATTCTTCTCTTCAAGAGAGAAAATATCTTCTTACTCAAAGCAAACATTTGTTGTTTAAGAGACTGTGAGTCTCTTAAGTTGTAAGGATTTCCGAACACAAGGGAAGGGTGTCCCTGTGTGGTTCAGACATTGTAAAAGGATTTTTACAAGATAGTGGAAATCTCAAGCGGATTGCTTGGGGACTAGACGTAGGCACAGGGCGTGGCCGAACCAGTATAAAAACTGAGTTTGCATTCTCTCTTCCCTTAAACTTCTTTAATTTATTGCAGTTTATCTTTTTCTTTAAAGAAGTTTGTTTTGAATTGTTTTTTAATTAATTCATATTAAGGGTGAATTTTTTTAATCCAAGAGAGAGTTAAAGTTTTAATTGGGGAAAGTTTTTTACCTTAATTCAACCCCCCCTTCTTAAGATATTGAGGTCAATTGTCTAACATAATCTTGACTTTTAAGCCTTCCTCTTAGTTAGTTTGAGTTTATCTTAGTGTCTCTTGTGTTTTGGATACTGTAATAAGGTGTTTTTACACTTCCTTTGAAAAACCCTTGAAAATGAGATGTTGTAAAAGTTATCTTTTTATAAAATTGATGTTATTTTCGTGACCTTCACTAAATCTCGGTCACATTGGTGTGATCGAAATTTCAAAATGACATCTCCTTTTAGTAGAATTTGAAACACTCCCTTAGCCCTTTATGTTTTGACAAGGGTAATTAACCCCGAATGTTGTCATTAACCTTGTGTTGGATGAAGTGGCCTCAGAATAATTAAGAAGGGGGGATTGAATTAATTATGAACGTGTCTTGACTAATTAAAAATTTATCCTTCTTAATATTACTAGATTCAATTAGGCTTTACTACTAAGTAATGAGAAAGTAAAGAAAAGAAACAATAACTTAGACAAAAGTAAAGCAAAGATAAAAAGTACACAGCGGAAAAGTAAAGAGTGTAGGGAAAAAGAAGACAAACACGAGATTTATACTGGTTCGGCCACAACCCGTGCCTACATCCAGTCCCCAAGCAACCACCGGTTCTTGAGATTTCCAATAACCTTGTAAAATCCTTTACAAGAAAAGATCCACAAGGGATATACCCTCCCTTGTTCTCTTTGAACAACCAAGTGGATGTACGCTCCACTTGAACTGATCCACAAGAGATGTACCCTCTCTTGTTCTCAGTATCACAACCCAAGTAGATGTACGCTCTACTTGTACCACAAAGGATGTATGCTCCAATGTGTTAAGACAAAGAATTCTTAGGCGGTTAGTCCTTTGAATCTTTGTAAGGGGAAACAAAAGATATCTCAGACGATTAGTCCTTTGAAATCTTTTGTTTAAAGGGAAAGGGAAAAGATATCTCAGGCGGTTAGTCCTTTGAAATCTTTTGTAAGAAACAGAAGATATCTCAAGCGGTTAGTCCTTTGAAATCTTTTGTCAAGAGGGAGAAGGGGAGAAACAAAAGAATTCTCAGGAGGTTAGTCCTTTGAATCTTCTGACAAGAGAGAAGGAATGAAGAAAAAGAATAGCACAAGTTTTTGGTCAATGAACTTTTCTTGAAAGAGAAAGTATTGAACAAAAACTTTTATAAAGATGAAGGAAATCTGTTATGCATAAAAGGAAATCAGTCTTTTTAAAATTCGTGCCATGGTCACATATCTATAATCATTTGATGACTCAAGTTAAAGTTTGTGACTCTTGGCAATTTCTTTAAAACTAGTCACTTTTTTCTAAAAGTTGTGACTCTTTTGAAAACTAGTCACTTTAAAAGTTGTGACTTTTGAAAAACTCTTCACAAAACAGTCACTTTAAGAATTGTGACTTATGGTAATTTATTTTTCGAAATCAGATTACTGGTAATCCATCACATCAATAGATGTGACTCTTCATGTTTAAATTTGAAAATCAAAACATTTAGAAACACTGGTAATCGATTACAAGTATTATGTAATCGATTACACAAGTTTGAAATGATTTGAAAAAGTTTTATCACAAGTTGTGACTCTTGAAATTTGAAATCTAACGTTTTAAAACATTGGTAATTGATTACATGATTATGGTAATCGATTACAGCTTTGTAAATCAGTTTTGAAAAGAATGTTGGCTACTGATAATCGATTACTTCCTTCCGGTAATCGATTACCAGAGAGTAAAACTCTTTGGTAAAAGATTTTTCTTTCTGAAAAATTCTTGTGCTATTCAATGTTTTGAAAAACTCTTTTAATACTTATCTTGATTGAGTCTTTTCTTGACTTGAATCTTAAATCTTGAATCTTGATCTTGATTATTCTTGAATCTTGATCTTGATTCTTGAAACTTGTTTGACTCTTGATTCTTTGGCATCATCAAAATAATCTTGGAAGGCATTGCTTCCACACCTTGTTTCTGAAATCTATACTAATTTTACTTCAATTTGGGATATAGAACCTTGCATTTGGACTAATGAACGTAAACGAGAGAGGTCTCTGAGCGACGCAAAGAGGAATTGACATAGAGGTCACAATAGGTGAGGGGAGTTTATTATAATTTACGGCTTTTGATACCATAGTTGGGGTCAGGGAACCTAACTATGGGGATGTATGCATGTCCCTATTACATGTTGGTTTTCAAGAAAAATAATGTTTTGACTAATGGGATGCGATATGTTTGTTATTTATAAATGACTTTATTGTTTTTATTAGACTTGTGTGATCTGAAGACCTGGAGAGTGTGAATCTTAGGCATGAACTATATATGTGTGTATATGCATAATGTGATTTACTGATGATATTGCTATTGATGATATTAATTGATATGAGGGGACGTTGATGTTTATGATAATGTTGATAGAGAATGATGTTGTTATTGAAGGTGATATTGATAATAATTGATGAGACGATGTTGGTGTTTATGATAATATTGATATGAGATGATGTTGTTATTGATGATTATGTTGATATGAGATGATGTTGTTATTGATGATTATGTTGATATGAGATGATGTTGTTGTTGTTGATAATGTCATTGAGATGAGCTGATGTTGATGTTGAGAATGACATTGAGATGAGATGATATTGATGTGGAGAATGACATTTAGATGAGATGATGTTGATGTGATGATATTGATGTGGAGAATGACATTTAGATAAGATGATGTTGATATTGATAATGACATTAAGATGAGATGTTGTTGATGTTGAAAATGTCATTGTGATGATGTGTGATGTGTATGTACATGGGGGGTGCAGTGACCATGCTGGATATCCTTGGTGGGGGGAAATAGAGTGGTTAAAGAGTTTTTAGCATCTCTGGAGGGGGATGACTTAGAATTTTTAATTATCCATAGTCAGTGCATTGATGGTGTCCATGTTTCATACTTCATATTGCATGGAAATAGTATAAACTTTGTCAGTAAGTACTTGTAGTTTCTCATGAGGGGGAATACTTGTACTTGGGGACATGTCATTCAGTTTGGAACTCCCTTGAAACTCAGGCTGATCACCATGGGGGGGGAGTTGCCTGTGCACAACAAGGTGACCTCGACACTTGCTACCTAGTTTTCCTAAGTTAGAGTGTCATGTGGAGGCGCTTAGGTTATTTCCTTGATGAATGGTACCACATTGCATTTGAGAGTTCAAGTCAGGTGCATACATTATACTGAGCATGATTGATTGGAATTATGGATGGATGATGACTACTTGTTGAGTGTATGTTGGACTAATGGATGTTTGTGTATGCTTATGGTATTTGTTAATGTTTTCTTACTAATTATGGTTATTTGATTTTTGTATTAATTTCTTTTATAATAAACTCTCCCTCGCAATTTTTGTACCGTGTGGTTGGTACCTGTGATGATCGCGAACCTTTGTTTGTGGGAGCAAAATGATAGCAGTAGAGTATGTGAAGTGAGATTCTTTTGTGGAGCCGCCAAGCCGACGTGATGACGTTGGGATTATTTTGGGAGAGAGTTGTATTTTGTTAATCAACTCCTCCATAGCTGGTTCCATAATTCTTTTTTTTTTAATTGAGGATGTAAATCACAAATTTAATTATATGTATGAACTAATTTACTTTCCATTATATGAATTATGTGTACTGAGTTACTATACCTATATATATATATATATATATATATATATATATATATATTCATTTAAGTAATGGTGCGTTGTTTGGTGAATGTATATTAAGAAAAATTTACTTTCGTTTTTCATAAGCAAAATTAATAGAGTTTTCAATTAAAAATTAAAATTTTCACGGTTTAGAGTGATGATATTGTAGCGACAAGGTGGGTCGTTACATCGAGGATCTAAACATGGATTTTGTGTTAAGAAGTCATCTAATGCTTGACCCTTTACATCTTTCAATGGAAAATAATCAAGCAAATATGCACTTAAATTTAAAGCCCATTTCATTAGCCATCCCTGTAGGGCAGGCCTATTTAGTAAGTACTTGATTAGGTCAATTTTACATACCACAAATACTTCTTTTGGCAACAAATAATATTCTAATTTAGTGCATGCAAAGTACAATGATAAACATAGCTTTTCAATAGTCGTGTATCTACATTCAACATCAACTAACAACCTACTTATATAATACACATCTCGCTCTATTCCATCATCAGATCTTGTGCCAACAAGCAATCGATAGACTCTTCTGCTACCAATACATATAATTTCATTGATATTCTCCTGTTGGTGGTACTAACACAGGAGGCAACGCCAAGGCTTGTTTGATCTGGTCAAATTCTTCCTGTTGCTTTTTTCTCTAGACGAAGTCTTCTAGCTTCTTCAATTGTATCAATGGGGAAAGTGTTTTCATCTTGCTAGCCGAATTTGCTATGAATCGCCTAATGAAATTGATTTTTTCTATCAACCTTTGTAACTCCAATTTATTCTTGGGGGAGATGCTTCCAAGATTGCCTTGGCCTTATTTTTGTCAATTTTAATTCCTTTTCTGTGCACCTAGAAACCTAGGAAGTGGTCTGTCGTTATCCCAAAAGCACATTTTTCAGGATTCATCTTCAAGTTATGCAACCTCATTCTTTTGAACGCTTGCTCCAAGTCTATCAAGTGTTGGTCAAACTCAGCTAACTTGACTACTACATCATCCGTGCATACTTCCATAGTCCTACCAATTAAATGATGAAATATCATATTCATGGCCCTTTGATATGTTGCCCCAACATTCTTAAGTCTAAAAGGCATTACTACCCACTCAAAAATACCAATGGCATTAAGGCACCTAAAGGCTATTTTGTGAACATCCTTTTTGGTTATAAAAATTTGATTATATCTTGAACAATCATCCATAAAAGTTAGTATTCCATTATTAACCTTAGAATCTTCCAACATATCTACAACTGTCATGGCATATGCATCCTTAGGAGCAATCAAATTTAGGTTTATAAAGTCAACACACAAATGTACCTTGTCATTCTTATTAGTAACTGGAACTATATTAGACAACCACTCCTTATACTTAGTCATTCTAAAGAATCATCAAGATAGCAAACATTCAACTTCCTTCTTGACCATCAACAAGACTTATGGATTAAATCACCTAGAAAGCTGCTTATACAGCTTAAAACCCTCTTCTAAGGGTAGTTAGTGCTCAACCAAATTCCTGGATAGTCCTGACATTTTAGGATTATCCCACACAAAGCAATCTTTATATTGAGTAATGACTGCTAGCAATTTTTCCCGCTCTTCTCTAGATAGTAGACCACTAATCTTATCAATCATGGAAAATCGGGTGTCCCTAAACTCGCGTCCATTAATGGAACTTGGGCTTCTAATGGGGGTAAGGATTTCTTAATTACAAGTTGTTCAATCTTCTAAAAATATTTCCCCCAAGCTCTTCCTCTTGTACCTCCTCCACTACTTCCTTAGAGAAGTGTCTCTATCTTTGTCATGATATCTTCTAGCACTTCCATTAACTTGATTCGCCGGTCTCTTGTTCAATTAGTCATATGTTGGATAACTTTTTTAGCCTAAAGCCTTTATTAGTGAATTCATAGGCCTCAACTTCATAAAATTCTTCCATAGTGGTTATCTCCATGATTGGTTGCAAGAGAGGTGAGTAAAATATATCCTTTTGTAGGCACTGCACCTTTAGAGAACGGGTTATGATCAGCCGACATCACCTTTACTTTGTCATCAATCTAGAACATTAAAACTTGATGGAGAGTTTATGGCACACAAAAATTTGAATGTATTCAATCTCTTCCTAACAAAATTGAATATGATGGGCTCACATTCACCACGGAGAACTCAACTGTACTTGTTTTCGGCCCTATTGTAATTTTGGCTATTAATACTCCCATAATAGATGTAGGGTTTCTTGTGAATGCGATCATCTGCATACTTGTTCCAATCAAATCTTGTTTGGACTAACTACTTGACAAGGGAGAAAGGAATTTTGTTTAGGAAAACACCATTATCAAAGAAGGCTTGGCTAATTGGCCTTCCATTTATCACTACTTTCACGTACAACGGCTTCAAATGTCGCACATGATCTGTCGGTGGCTTGTATTGCTTGGAAATTCCCTTTTCAGCACCAAGATCTTTGGCCAAACTTGCCCATTCTCCTTTTTCGGCTAGAATGCCACCTTCTAAGGTGGTCATTAGTCAATCCTGACTAGCAAATTCCATAGGGAGGATGCCTATATCCACAATAGGAATATGGGTATCATCTAACAACAATTTGTCTAGTTCAAAGTCTTCCAACTTTAAAGGTCCATCTGAGGTGGTGATGCTACATTTGTTCTATCTATCTTTCGGCTTAACTCGAACATCTGAAACATCCCCCTAAACTTTTCCATGGCTCTCTTTCTCTGTTGACTTTGCTTCTAGCTTCTAGTCAGAGACCTGACCTCCACCGATTGACCTTTTATTGTGTTATTCAGAAACCACTACTCTTTTTCCACTATTGATCTGACATCTTCTACAACCCCTTAATTCATCATCGCTATCTTTAAGTTAGTAATGCCTTCTCTGACCTTGACTTCGGTTACCAAGTGAACTCCATTACTATGTGTCTTGTCTCCTTCCCCATATCGTATCACATCCAAATGAGTTCTTGTTCCTTTGGTGATGGTGACCTAAGCGTTGGAACACAGATCGCTTGGACAACTGATGTTCTTCCATCATTTCACCCTTTGGTTTTTTCTTGGGTCTCCACTGTTGGCGGGGTTGTCCCCAGAATTTGGTGAAGGATTGAAAGGCAACCAAACTGTAGATACCATGCTAATATCAACCGATGGAAAAAGGTTGACATCCACTTACATTTCATTCTCTTTTTTGGCTAACCTTAGTCGTCCTTCCTTCAGAGCCCTCTATATGGTGTTCCTGAACACCAAACAATTAGTTGTTGAATGGTCGTAAGCATTATGCCACTTATAATACCTTTTATTCCTCAACTCTTTTGAAGAAGGAATTTTCTAACTATTAGGCAATCAAATTTGTTGATCTTTAACTAAGTAGTCAATGATTTGTTCTGCCCTGGAAATATAAAAGAGGTAAGTTCATTATTTCCTTCAACTTCTTTCCCCTTAAAGGGTCATAAGACAGAACAAGAATAAGGCTTCCTCATCTTCCAAGACCATGGATATGGTCTTAGGATTTCTCCCACCTTTATGATATTTTCTATGATTCTTCCCATTCATGAACTTCTTAATCCTAGCAGCCTTAATGGCTAACTATCCAGATCCACATAATCTTGTGAAAGCAATTGTTCTTGTAACTATGCAGTCATATTCCCAATTGCAGTGGTTTCATATTCTGATTCTGAAAATTGCACATTCCACTTACTTCTCATTTGCCTAAACCATTCTAAGAAATCAGTGATGGACTCGTTAGATGATTGTTTGGTATTCATCAAATTGGCTACCAAAAATCTGGTTGATGATTATAAAATCTGTCATGAAAACATCATTCCATGTCAGCCCAACTATTAATCAAATTTGGCGGCAAACTTGAATACCAAGGGAATGTCATGCTAGTAAGCGACAAGGGAAACAGTTATAGCCGATAGTAATCATAATGACTGGCTTCCCCATATTGAGCCGTGAAACAACTAACATGTTCCATGGTGGACTTCCTATCTTCTCTTGATAAGGTTGCGAATACGGTTTCTTGTACACTGACCTGTTAATTGGCTTCAACTACACCACAAAATGTTTATGAATTACATCCATTATCATATCGGGATCTATGGTTTGAGGGGCAGTTTTTCTCGCCTTATCCAAGTGGGTATAAGGTTCTTTGTCATAGTGGAATGTTATCTACTATCCGTTTGAGGTGTCATAAAGATCTGAGGTGGCCCATAGAATGGCATCTAAGTAGTTTGCCCTCTATTCAAGGCCTAGTGATACCCCATATATCGATGACTCGGATCCCCCTATGTGTAGCCTTTGCCCATACACCTTTTTGGCGAATGATACGTTGGTAAGAGAGTCGTTAAGGGTAATGGTCACAGTTCAATAACACATGAGACATTAGGTGGACGCCTAGCCATTTGTACTGTACCAAATTGCATTGCAGGAGGTCTGAATATTTCAACACCTATCACAGGTCCAATGACCAAAGGCTGACAAGGCTGAATTCTAGGTACAAAATTAGTTGTTGCCTCTGATTGACCGTGACAACATTCCTTCTCTCGAGTCTTTTGGATTTCGTTCAAGACCATAGGTTTCACAATATCACCTAACTACTTGGAGAATTATTGCATGATATCATAGACCCCTATTTTCATTTGATGACGTGCGATAGATGGAACATGGGTTATTATCTCTAGTACTCGGAGCCTCTCCTTCACTATCTATGCAGTCCACTAAGATAAAATTCGGATGACTAGTAGTGGCTACCGCAGATACCATACTGGTATTAGTGGCTACGAATGTGGATGTTGCAGATGTAGCCCCAAAGCATGCTTGAACAGTGGTGTAGTGGCTTAAGGATTTCATAGCAGGTTGTTCCATTTTTTGTTTCATTGATCATAGTTGCATACGCTAAGGAAGGTCTCTAGGAAGAGTTGGAAACTGATGCATAAAATATTTTTGCACAAGGGCAAGTACAACCTACACAGTAATATCGTGGACTTGAAAGTTTAGATATCATATCCTAGAGACCAATTGTATTCCTAAATAATTCAAATTATATGAATTAAATAATTTTTTGGGTTTTATCTTATGTTGAAAGTGTTTTAGCAATTATGTCAAAGAAATATAAATGAAGCTAAGCAATAGTTTCTAAGAAAGAAATGTATGAATGAAGACAAGCCAAGATCATGACTTCACAAGTACCCATTTTTCCCTACTTCAAATTTTAATTAAGAACCCTAAGTTAATGATTAATCATTGATTACTCTTAAGTTAATGGTTAGCCTATGGTCAAGGTCTGAAAATACTCTTCGCCCTAAATTAATTCTCAATTGGTCATTTAGGATTTAATTTAGGATTAAAGAAGAATAAAAGAGAGGTTTGTAAAAAGGAGATTCATGTCACCGGTTTGATCATGCAAGTTTTATGAACCCTATTATTTTACAGGTTGTCGCAACCTACCCTACGACGGGAGGGCGAGGAGAAATAGATAAGCCAAAGCCTCCATCTCCAAGAGAGAAAACGAGTGGAGTTTCCACCAAGGTATATTCGAGGAAAATGTTAGTGTTTAGCTCTACTGAGCTTTAAAAGATTGGCTAAGATTTTGTTAAAACATAAGCACTTAGACAATGAAGGAAAGCTGGAGTTGCTGCACATGATGTCCAACGTTATGTCAAGGAATAAGATCGGGCTGCACAATGCACAAGGCAAGATAAAATGTCAAATGAAGAATTGAAGTTGCAGGATCCACGATGTCAGATACAATGTCCTGACATCCTGCCCGAGAATACTGGAGTTGCTGTACAATGCAAGATAAAAGACAAGTGCAGAAGTGAAGCTGCAGGATCCACGATGTCGGATACAATGTCCTGACATCCTGCCCGAGAATACTGGAGTTGCTGTACAATGCAAGATAAAAGTCAAGTGCAGAAGTGAAGCTGCAGGATCCACGATGTCGGACACGATGTCCTGACATCCGGCCCGAAAATACTGGACATATAAATCTGTTATATCTTTAACAGATTATTGTGCAGTTAGCAAGAGATTAGAAGATCTATCTTTAGGAACGAATTAAAAGATCATTAAAGTTCGAATTTCAAAGTAGAAGAGTTCGTTCAGGGATTAAAGATTAAAGATTAAAGATTAAAGATTCAAACTAAAAGATCAAAAGTTATCTTTTAGTTCTCTAACTGCAGATTTTTTGCAGAAGAAGATAGATCTCCTCCAGCACAAGCCGTTGCAGCCCAGAAACGCAAATTGCTATATAATCATGGAGGCTGCACGAGTTCTGTACCAAGTCCGGGATTGAAGAGTTATTTTGTGAGTTTTGGGACTTGAGTCTTTTGTGAGCCACCTTGATGGTACCCTAACATCAAGTGTTGGACCTATGTGTGTAGAGTTGATCTCTAGTGTGTAGAGTTGATCTCTAGTGTGTAGAGTTGATCTCTTTTGTTCAGAGTTGATCTCTGGTGTGTCTTTGACTTAATTGTAAACACGGGAGTGTGAGTGAGAGGGAGTGAGCGGAGGTTCTCATATCTAAGAGTGGCTCTTAGGTAGAGATCGCACGGGTAGTGGTTAGGTGAGAAGGTTGTAAACAGGGGCTGTTAGACCTTGAACTAACACTATTGAGAGTGGATTTCCTCCCTGGCTTGGTAGCCCCCAGATGTAGGTGAGGTTGCACCGAACTGGGTTAACAATTCTCTTGTGTTATTTACTTGTTTAATCTGTTCATACGGACACACATAAACTGCATGTTCTGAAGCGTGATGTCGTGACATCCTGTACGACATCTGTCCCCAGTATCAGAATTTCAATTGGTATCAGAGCAGGCACTCGAAATCACTGAGTGAGATCTAGGGAGATAAATTCTGATGAACATGGAGAAAGAAGGCGGACCAGTGAACAGACCACCAATTCTCGATGGAAGCAACTATGAATATTGGAAAGCAAGAATGGTGGCCTTCCTCAAATCACTGGATAGCAGAACCTGGAAAGCTGTCATCAAAGGCTGGGAACATCCCAAGATGCTGGACACAGAAGGAAAGCCCACTGAAGAATTGAAGCCAGAAGAAGACTGGACTAAAGAAGAAGACGAATTGGCACTTGGAAACTCCAAAGCTTTGAATGCTCTATTCAATGGAGTTGACAAGAATATCTTCAGACTGATCAACACTTGCACAGTGGCCAAGGATGCGTGGGAGATCCTGAAAACCACTCATGAAGGAACCTCCAAGGTAAAGATGTCCAGACTGCAACTATTGGCTACAAAATTCGAAAATCTGAAGATGAAGGAGGAAGAGTGTATTCATGACTTCCACATGAACATTCTTGAAATTGCCAATGCTTGCACTGCCTTGGGAGAGAAGATGACAGATGAAAAGCTGGTGAGAAAGATCCTCAGATCCTTGCCTAAGAGATTTGACATGAAAGTCACTGCAATAGAGGAGGCCCAAGACATTTGCAACATGAGAGTGGATGAACTCATTGGTTCCCTTCAAACCTTTGAGCTAGGACTCTCAGATAGGGCTGAAAAGAAGAGCAAGAACTTGGCTTTCGTGTCCAATGATGAAGGAGAAGAAGATGAGTATGACCTGGACACTGATGAAGGTCTGACTAAGGCAGTTGTGCTCCTTGGAAAGCAGTTCAACAAAGCGCTGAACAGAATGGACAAGAGGCAGAAACCACATGTCCAGAACATCCCTTTCGACATCAGGAAAGGCAGTAAATACCAGAAAGAGTCAGATGTAAAGCCCAGTCACAGCAAAGGAATTCAATGCCATGGGTGTGAAGGCTATGGACACATCATAGCTGAATGTCCCAATCATCTCAAGAAGCAGAGGAAAGGACTTTCTGTATGTCGAAGTGAACAGGAAAGTGACTCTGACAGAGATGAGAATGCACTCACTGGGAGATTTGAAACTGCTGAAGATTCAAGTGATACAGACAGTGAAATCACTTTTGATGAGCTTGCTACATCCTATAGAGAACTATGCATCAGAAGTGAGAAGATTCTTCAGCAAGAAGCACAACTGAAGAAGGTCATTGCAGATCTGGAGGCTGAAAAGGAGGCACATAAAGAGGAGATCTCTGAGCTTAAAGGTGAAGTCGGTTTTCTGAACTCTAAGCTGGAAAACATGACAAAATCAATAAAGATGCTGAATAAAGGCTCAGATACGCTTGATGAGGTGCTGCTGCTTGGAAAGAATGCTGGAAACCAGAGAGGACTTGGATTTAATCCTAAGTCTGCTGGCAGAACAACCATGACAGAATTTGTTCCTGCCAAAAACAGGACTGGAGCCACGATGTCACAACATCGGTCTCGACATCATGGAATGCAGCAGAAAAAGAGCAAAAGAAAGAAGTGGAGGTGTCACTACTGTGGCAAGTATGGTCACATAAAGCCCTTTTGTTATCATCTACATGGCCATCCACATCATGGAACTCAAAGCAGCAACAGCAGAAAGAAGATGATGTGGGTTCCAAAACACAAGACTGTTAGTCTTGTTGTTCATACTTCACTTAGAGCATCAGCTAAGGAAGATTGGTACCTAGATAGCGGCTGTTCCAGACACATGACAGGAGTTAAAGAATTCCTGGTGAACATTGAGCCCTGCTCCACTAGCTATGTGACATTTGGAGATGGCTCTAAAGGAAAGATCATTGGAATGGGAAGGCTAGTTCATGATGGACTTCCTAGTCTGGACAAAGTACTGCTGGTGAAGGGACTGACTGCAAACTTGATCAGCATCAGTCAGCTGTGTGATGAAGGATTCAATGTAAACTTCACAAAGTCAGAATGCTTGGTGACAAATGAGAAGAGTGAAGTTCTAATGAAGGGCAGCAGATCAAAGGACAACTGTTACCTATGGACACCTCAAGAAACCAGCTACTCCTCCACATGTCTATCCTCCAAAGAAGATGAAGTCAGAATATGGCATCAAAGATTTGGACATCTGCACTTGAGAGGCATGAAGAAAATCATTGACACAGGTGCTGTTAGAGGCATCCCCAATCTGAAAATAGAAGAAGGCAGAATCTGTGGTGAATGTCAGATTGGAAAGCAAGTCAAGATGTCCCACCAGAAGCTTCAACATCAGACCACTTCCAGGGTACTGGAACTACTTCACATGGATTTGATGGGGCCTATGCAGGTTGAAAGCCTTGGAGGAAAGAGGTATGCCTATGTTGTTGTGGATGATTTCTCCAGATTTACCTGGGTCAACTTTATCAGAGAGAAATCAGAAACCTTTGAAGTATTCAAGGAGTTGAGTCTAAGACTTCAAAGAGAAAAAGACTGTGTAATCAAGAGAATCAGGAGTGACCATGGCAGAGAATTTGAAAACAGCAGGTTCACTGAATTCTGCACATCTGAAGGCATCACTCATGAGTTCTCTGCAGCCATTACACCACAACAGAATGGCATAGTTGAGAGGAAAAACAGGACCTTGCAAGAAGCTGCTAGGGTCATGCTCCATGCCAAAGAACTTCCCTATAATCTCTGGGCTGAAGCCATGAACACAGCATGCTACAACAGAGTCACACTTAGAAGAGGGACTCCAACCACTCTGTATGAAATCTGGAAAGGGAGGAAGCCAACGGTTAAGCACTTCCACATCTTTGGAAGTCCATGTTACATTTTGGCAGATAGAGAGCAAAGGAGAAAGATGGATCCCAAGAGTGATGCAGGAATATTCCTGGGATACTCTACAAACAGCAGAGCATATAGAGTATTCAATTCCAGAACCAGAACTGTGATGGAATCCATCAATGTGGTTGTTGATGATCTAACTCCAGCAAGAAAGAAGGATGTCGAAGAAGATGTCAGAACATCGGGAGACAATGTAGCAGATACAGCTAACAGTGGAGAAAATGCAGAAAACTCTGATCCTGCTACAGATGAACCAGACATCAATCAACCTGACAAGAAACCCTCCATCAGAATCCAGAAGATGCACCCCAAGGAGCTGATTATAGGAGATCCAAACAGAGGAGTCACTACAAGATCAAGGGAGATTGAGATCGTCTCCAATTCATGCTTTGTCTCCAAAATTGAGCCCAAGAATGTGAAAGAGGCACTGACTGATGAGTTCTGGATCAATGCTATGCAAGAAGAATTGGAGCAATTCAAAAGGAATGAAGTTTGGGAGCTAGTTCCTAGGCCCGAGGGAACTAATGTGATTGGCACCAAGTGGATCTTCAAGAACAAAACCAATGAAGAAGGTGTCATAACCAGAAACAAGGCCAGACTGGTTGCTCAAGGCTACACTCAGATTGAAGGTGTAGACTTTGATGAGACTTTTGCCCCAGTTGCTAGACTTGAGTCCATCAGATTATTACTTGGTGTAGCTTGCATCCTCAAATTCAAGCTGTACCAGATGGATGTGAAGAGCGCATTTCTGAATGGATACCTGAATGAAGAAGTCTATGTGGAGCAGCCAAGGGGATTTGTAGACCCAACTCATCCAGATCATGTATACAGGCTCAAGAAGGCTCTCTATGGATTGAAGCAAGCTCCAAGAGCTTGGTATGAAAGGCTGACAGAGTTCCTTACTCAGCAAGGGTATAGGAAGGGAGGAATTGACAAGACTCTCTTTGTCAAACAAGATGCTGAAAACTTGATGATTGCACAGATATATGTTGATGACATTGTGTTTGGAGGGATGTCGAATGAGATGCTTCGACATTTTGTCCAACAGATGCAATCTGAATTTGAAATAAGTCTTGTTGGAGAGCTGACTTATTTTCTGGGACTCCAAGTGAAGCAGATGGAAGACTCCATATTCCTCTCACAAAGCAAGTATGCAAAGAACACTGTCAAGAAGTTTGGGATGGAGAATGCCAGCCATAAAAGAACACCTGCACCTACTCACTTGAAGCTGTCAAAGGATGAAGCTGGCACCAGTGTTGATCAAAGCCTGTACAGAAGCATGATAGGGAGCTTACTATATTTAACAGCTAGCAGACCCGACATCACCTATGCAGTGGGTGTTTGTGCAAGATATCAAGCCAATCCCAAGATAAGTCACTTGAATCAAGTAAAGAGAATTCTGAAATATGTAAATGGCACTAGTGACTATGGGATTATGTACTGTCATTGTTCAAATTCAATGCTGGTTGGGTATTGTGATGCTGATTGGGCTGGAAGTGCAGATGACAGAAAAAGCACTTCTGGTGGATGCTTCTATTTGGGAACCAATCTTATTTCATGGTTCAGCAAGAAGCAGAACTGTGTGTCCCTATCTACCGCAGAAGCAGAGTATATTGCAGCAGGAAGCAGCTGTTCACAACTAGTTTGGATGAAGCAGATGCTCAAAGAGTACAATGTCGAACAAGATGTCATGACATTATACTGTGACAACTTGAGTGCTATTAATATTTCGAAAAATCCTGTGCAACACAGCAGAACCAAGCACATTGACATCAGACATCACTATATCAGAGAGCTTGTTGATGATAAAGTTATCACACTGGAGCATGTTGACACTGAGGAACAAATAGCAGATATTTTCACAAAGGCATTGGATGCAAAACAGTTTGAAAAACTGAGGGGCAAGCTGGGCATTTGTCTGCTAGAGGAATTGTAGCAACTACTGATATCTGAACGTGCCCAAACGAATCACTTAACATTAATAGCACGTTCACTACTGAATCAAAGCAAATTCGACCGTTGCTTCACACGGCCCTCTACATTCCTCAGTCAAATTTATATATTCGTGATAATCTCGTTTTCAGCATTCCCCAACAGCTCTCAGAAATTTGCTAAACCATTCCAAACGCTCTGCTTTTCCATGGCTACCTCACCAAAAGAAATTTCAGCTTCTGGTTCACCCTCTGTATCATCATCTCCGCACCAGGAACAACCAGAATTCAACATCCAACCCATACAAGTAATTCCTGGTCAAGCTTCTGTCCCTGAGAAACTGGTTCCCAGAAGACAACAGGGAGTGAAGATTGCTGAAAACCCTAGCCCTGCAACAATTCCTAGGGAAGTAGACACGGAGATGGACAAGAAAATCCGCGGTATTGTGAGTAGCATTCTGAAGGATTCTTCTGTGCCTGATGCTGAGAAAGATGTTCCAACATCTTCCACCCCGAATGTTTCTGTGCCTGATGTTGAGAAAGATGTTCCAACATCTTCCGGTCCAAATGCTGAAGTACTCTCTTCCCCCAGCAAAGAGAGATCAACAGAGGAAGATGATCAAGCGACAAAGGAGACCCCTGCACCAAGGGCACCAGAACCTGCTCCAGGTGACCTCATTGACCTGGAAGAAGTAGAATCTGACGAGGAACCCATTGCCAACAGATTGGCACCAGGCGTTGCAGAACGATTACAAAGCCGGAAAGGGAAAACTCCCATCAAGAGGTCTGGACGAATCAAGACTATGGCCCAGAAGAAGAGCACTCCAATCACTCCTGCCACATCCAGAAGAAGCAAGGTTGCTATCTCCTCCAAGAAGAGGAAAGAAATTTCCTCATCCGATTCTGATGATGATGTCGAACTAGATGTCTCGACATCTAAGAGGGCCAAGAAATCTGGAAGAAAGGTGCCTGGAAATGTTCCTGATGCACCATTGGACAACATCTCTTTCCACTCCATTGGCAATGTTGAAAAGTGGAAATATGTGTATCAACGCAGACTTGCGGTTGAAAGAGAACTGGGAAGAGATGCCTTGGATTGCAAGGAGACCATGGAACTCATCAAGGCTGCTGGACTACTGAAGACAGTCACCAAGTTGGGAGACTGTTATGAAGGCCTAGTCAGGGAATTCATTGTCAACATTCCCTCTGACATATCAAACAGAAAAAGTGATGATTATCAAAGAGTGTTTGTCAGAGGAAAGTGTGTTAGATTCTCCCCTGCTGTGATCAACAAATATCTGGGCAGACCTACTGATGGAGTGATAGATATTGATGTTTCTGAGCATCAGATTGCCAAGGAAATCACTGCCAAACGAGTCCAGCATTGGCCAAAGAAAGGGAAGCTTTCAGCAGGGAAGCTAAGTGTGAAGTATGCAATTCTGCACAGGATTGGAGCTGCAAACTGGGTTCCCACCAATCATACTTCCACTGTTGCCACAGGTCTGGGTAAATTTCTGTATGCTGTTGGAACCAAGTCCAAATTTAATTTTGGAAACTATATTTTTGATCAAACTGTTAAGCATTCAGAATCATTTGCTGTCAAATTACCCATTGCCTTCCCTACTGTATTGTGTGGCATTATGTTGAGTCAGCATCCCAATATGTTAAACTACACTGACTCTGTGATAAAGAGAGAATCTCCTCTATCCCTGCATTACAAACTGTTTGAGGGGACACATGTCCCAGACATTGTCTCGACATCAGGGAAAGCTGCTGCTTCAGGTGCTGTGTCCAAGGATGCTCTGATTGCTGAACTCAAGGACACATGCAAGGTGCTGGAAGCAACCATCAAAGCCTCCACAGAGAAGAAAATGGAGCTGGAACTACTGATCAAAAGGCTCTCAGAGAGTGGCATTGATGATGAAGAAGCAGCTGAGGAAGAAGGAGAAGCAGCTGAAGAAGAAGAAGAAGCTGCTGAGGAAGAGGAAGATGCAGCAGAAGAGACAGAATCAGATGATGATTCTGAAGCCACCCCATGATCATCAGACCTTTATGTTTTTGCTTTACCTTTATTAGCTAAAGGGGCATGTCCCTTTGAACAGTTGATTACTATTGGTCTGTAATATTTGCACTTTAATTTCATGCATCCTACTTTTGCCAAATTTATGTCTAAAAAGGGGGAGTAATAGTATTATGCTTGCTATTATGCATGATTTTGAGCAATAGGATACTATGTATGATGTATGGCAGTAGGATACGATGTATGCATGACTCATGATTTTGAGGGGGAGTTGTATGTATATGATTTTGAGGGGGAGACTGCTGCTGATGATGACTGATGTAAGCTACTAGAAGATGCTGCAGTAAGAGCATGAAGACAGGGGGAGCAGATAGCGGATGTCACATGAGATGTCTCGACATCCTGGAAAAGACTAGTAGCTGATAGAAGATGCTGCAGTAAGCATGGAGACAGGGGGAGCAGAAGCAGAAAGCTGATGTCACGCGAGATGTCTTGACATCCTGGAGAAGACTTGTAGATTTGCAACTTGAAGAATTTCCGCTGTGCTTGATTACTCTGATAATGGAAGTTGCTGATCCCACTTGCATAACTGCTCGTACCTGCTCAGGAAGTGTCTAAGTATGTTTTAGACAAAATTTGCCAAAGGGGGAGATTGTTAGTGTTTAGCTCTACTGAGCTTTAAAAGATTGGCTAAGATTTTGTTAAAACATAAGCACTTAGACAATGAAGGAAAGCTGGAGTTGCTGCACATGATGTCCAACGTTATGTCAAGGAATAAGATCGGGCTGCACAATGCACAAGGCAAGATAAAATGTCAAATGAAGAATTGAAGTTGCAGGATCCACGATGTCAGATACAATGTCCTGACATCCTGCCCGAGAATACTGGAGTTGCTGTACAATGCAAGATAAAAGACAAGTGCAGAAGTGAAGCTGCAGGATCCACGATGTCGGATACAATGTCCTGACATCCTGCCCGAGAATACTGGAGTTGCTGTACAATGCAAGATAAAAGTCAAGTGCAGAAGTGAAGCTGCAGGATCCACGATGTCGGACACGATGTCCTGACATCCGGCCCGAAAATACTGGACATATAAATCTGTTATATCTTTAACAGATTATTGTGCAGTTAGCAAGAGATTAGAAGATCTATCTTTAGGAACGAATTAAAAGATCATTAAAGTTCGAATTTCAAAGTAGAAGAGTTCGTTCAGGGATTAAAGATTAAAGATTAAAGATTAAAGATTCAAACTAAAAGATCAAAAGTTATCTTTTAGTTCTCTAACTGCAGATTTTTTGCAGAAGAAGATAGATCTCCTCCAGCACAAGCCGTTGCAGCCCAGAAACGCAAATTGCTATATAATCATGGAGGCTGCACGAGTTCTGTACCAAGTCCGGGATTGAAGAGTTATTTTGTGAGTTTTGGGACTTGAGTCTTTTGTGAGCCACCTTGATGGTACCCTAACATCAAGTGTTGGACCTATGTGTGTAGAGTTGATCTCTAGTGTGTAGAGTTGATCTCTAGTGTGTAGAGTTGATCTCTTTTGTTCAGAGTTGATCTCTGGTGTGTCTTTGACTTAATTGTAAACACGGGAGTGTGAGTGAGAGGGAGTGAGCGGAGGTTCTCATATCTAAGAGTGGCTCTTAGGTAGAGATCGCACGGGTAGTGGTTAGGTGAGAAGGTTGTAAACAGGGGCTGTTAGACCTTGAACTAACACTATTGAGAGTGGATTTCCTCCCTGGCTTGGTAGCCCCCATATGTAGGTGAGGTTGCACCGAACTGGGTTAACAATTCTCTTGTGTTATTTACTTGTTTAATCTGTTCATACGGACACACATAAACTGCATGTTCTGAAGCGTGATGTCGTGACATCCTGTACGACATCTGTCCCCAGTATCAGAATTTCAGAAAATGTTAGAAAAACCAAAAAGAGGTCTGCGAATATTGAAAATAAGGGTTCAGGAGTTGTTTACGCATGAGGAAGGTATTAGCACCCCACGTGCCCGTCACAAGGGATGGTAGTCTTTAATTGACTGTGCGTAACATGACTTCAAAATTATTTACTTTTCCCTTTTTATATTTTTATTTTATTTTATGGGGTCAACAAGGGTGTTGCCCTTGGTCCTACGTATCCTCAGGTGTGATGAGGAATTCAGACCTATGTAGTTCTTTAAGTTTGAATGTTTGTGTGTTAAATTGGTTTTTTATGTTTTTGAAAGATTCATTTTAATTGCGAACAAAAAAGTCATTTAAGGCATTTACCTTGAAACGGTGTTTTAAATTTTGAAAAGCGGAGAGAATCGTTAAGGCGTTGGACCTTGAAACGATCTTTTAAATTTGAAAATCAAAGAGAATCATTAAGGCGTTGGACCTTGAAATGATATCAAGTGATATTTGATAAAAAGAAATTAGTTATGAGTTGGTTTTATCTTGGTTTTGTTTATTAACTTTCAATCTCTTTAAAGAAAATTTTGCTGCACTAGTGATCGGTTAAGATTGAACTTTACAAAGAAAAAGAGATCGTCGATGATAGATAGAGAAGATGAATGTGCACATAATAACAAGGGGGACCCCAAAGGGTACATAGATCACATTCAATCCTCAAAAATAAAAACTAACCGAACGAGGAACAATGTAGAGATTGATCACAGTCGCGATGAGGCAGCGCCTCGGCTTCGTTTCCTCTTCTTTCTTCTTCTTATTTCTTAATTCTCTTAATTCCCTCAAGTACTAAACCTTGGAACCTCCCCCTCAGCCTCCCTAGCACGCCTATTTATAGGAAAATGGGCACCTTGGGCAATGGCAGCTCGCCCAAGTGAGCTAAGACTTACTCCTGAAGTAACTGGCTCGCCCAGGCGAGTTGGTTCCTTCACCCTTGAAACTCAATAAAAAGACCCTTTTGCCCCTCCTTTTTGGTATGTTTTGCATTCTTGATCAAAACATTGAATGATCATCTGTTTCACACTGTAACTGACGTTCAACACTGTTAGTCGACTAGCAAGGATCAAAAGATCAACGAATGATAGTCTCCGAATGAAATTAGGGTATGACACAAGTCAATTAAGCTTGAGTAGATGCTCACTAACACATAATTAATATTGAATTAGAGTGATCAATTCCAATGTAAAAGAGAAAACAATAAAAAATATGATTAACTAAATAACATCGGAGAACTCAATTAAAGTATGGAATCAGAGTACATGGGTACAACTACATCATAATCCGAGCTCTAGCAATTGTTCCTGGTGCAACTCTAAGACTCAAAACCCTTGTTACTCGAAAATAAGTAAAAGCTAAACTAAAAATGTATCCCTTTTTCTATTGATACTAATGTCAATTAAATAGCAATGCAGATGTCAGCAGGGGTCATGCTGAGGACAACATGGTCGTGCTTGAATGTGTGACGCTGATGAGGAGTTTACTTGAAAAATTAGCATGGCCATGTTGGAATAACATGGCCTATAGGTATAACACAAGTCGTGTTGCAATTTGCACGGGTCGTGCTTTTTGAAGATGCTTAGAAATTTCTTTTTTCTCCTTACTTTTGGCTATTAGCTTCCCTACTCAACTGTTCACACTTAACACATACCCCTAAGCTTTGATAACAAAATGAAGTCAAAACAAGATAAAATGGAACAAAAAGTGGGGCTCAAATATAGTGAAATAATGGTTTATCAACCACCCCACACTTGAGAATTTCTTACCCTCAAGCAATTATTCTAAATTAAAGACTAGCACAGCTTTCTATTAAATTAGGAAACCGTTAATAGAGAGCCCCTCAATTTATTATGAACAAAAATGAAGAACTATGAATGAACAAGAAACCACCATAATCACAAGACAATGATGTGTCATTATTTTCTCTTATTTCTTAACCCTTTTTGTCACCATTTTAATTACTAATTAGCCTTAATTGTCAAATTAATTACGCACTTTTATCATTTGGGCCTACTTGACTAATTTTGTGTTTTTAATTTAATTTCAGGAGAATTATAAGCAATTGGGCTTGGATCCGAAATTGGGCTGAACCGGCATGGACTTGAAGAGAGCAGACAATTTTATTTTATTTCGTCCAGTTTTATTTTATTTCATTTTTTAGGCTTGGACATAAAACAGATTTGTAAGCTTTGGGGCTGAGGACCTATATAACAGCACCAGGGTTTTAGTAGAAGGTAGACTATTGACATATGAGAAAAATTTTAGGGTTTTGCATTTTCAGTTTCGTGTTACTGTTCACGCGCACTGTTCACGTAGCAATCAAATTTTGTTTTCTGCTTCAAATTGCAATTTCATTTTCTGCCTCTGCCTTTGAATTTGTTTTTGTTTCTGCTGATTAATGGAAGGCTGAGTCTCTAGTGTTGTTTTCTCTTGAGGATCAAGCACAACTCTCTTTGAGGTTTTGTTATTACTATTGAATTCTGATCAGTTTTTCCCCTTCACCAATTGCTCTGTATTTGTTGCTATTAATCCATGCATGCTTAATGCTTGATTAATTGTCTCTGTGCTTAATTTACGTTCTTGCTTAATGATCAGTTTCGTTCATGCTTAATGGACATGTGAGAGGGATTAATTGGTGTATGTGTTGCTTAATTACATAATGGCAGCCTTATGTTAATTTTCGCTAAGTAAATTAATGTCGGGTTGGATTAAGTGGTTGAAGTGATTAGGGATAAATTCTCATAACCTAGGATAAGAGACTTGCTTTTGAATCAAGGGGAAACAACACGTTTTAGTTCTTTTATTTCTTAATTCAAGTTTGCTTGCTGTTAAAATTATAAAAAACAAACACCCCCCCAATTCGCTACCGTTTTATTATTATTGTTATGAACGTTTGTTTGATCATTGCTCACTGGGAGATGACCTAGGATCACTTCCTAGATACTTCATTTTAATGTTTATTTGATTCGGGTACAGCCTCGATCAGATAAGTTCCACAAATTTTCACTAGGCTTTCAATTTTCACAAACATGTTCAACTCCACAATTAGCAACAGATACTCATCTCACCACTCTCAGTGTTTCATATGACATAGACAAGTCACTTAAATCACAACTCAAGAAGCATACACTTAGTTTATTTATCAATCAACTCAACCTAAGCAAAAAATTCTAGCATGCATGGCAGTGCAGCATCATAAGGTGTAATGGGGCCAATATGCAATGAAAGGTGGGTACTGAAGAATTAGGACAATGAAGGGCTTCAAAAATCAACCTGTACTCAGTGACACACCACACACTACTCAAGGGAAAAAAATTTATTTTATGGATTCAACACATCCCAAAACTCATTCTTTGGAAAACCATGCTTCTTTTTCTGCTTACTTAACAATGTATATTTATTTATTTATTATTTTTTAAGGCTTCTTGATTGCCTTGTTTTTTTTATTTCTATCATCGAAGGAGAAGCATCATCGGATAATTCTTTTCTGTACCTAAAAACTAAGACTTTGTTGTGCCCCTATCTTTCAAGTCACCAAGTACAAGAGTATCATACTTTCAACACATTAAGGTAACAAAGAAGATTTCATTTCAACTCAAATGGGCCAACAAAAGGATTCATTTCAACAAAAATTCTAGGTCTAAGATCAAAGCCTAAAAAATTGCCTCAATCAGCTCAATGCACAAACGAAATTCACTCAAGGATATGTATTTCAAGATAAACCAAGTGCATAACAACTCAAGTGGACTTTACATCACACATAACAACAATATCAAGCTCAAAACTTATATCTAGTGGCTAAGCTCAAGGGAATTGTTCATCCAAGTATTTTTTCTAATGTTTTTCCTCTATGGAGAAATCTTATAGTAAAGTGGTGAGTTCAAAAACAATTTTTCAAAAAACTAGAAGGACTTTACACAAAATAAATTCCTGAAAATTAACAGAACACTAATGCAAAGTCAAGAAAAGAAAATCACATAGAGGTCATCAACAAAAAGGCTACAATAACATCAAGTTGTGGGTGAAATGACTTAACATGAACCCTTTCCCAACACTTAAGAGTTTCAATGTCCCTAGAAAAGAAGGGAAAATTATTGAAATAAACTAAGTCTAGAAAAAAAAAATGAAATATGGAAAGCAAAGAAACCAAAAAAATAGAACCTTCTCAAAATGGAGGAGGATCCATGAAGAAGCGATCATGCGGCTGCTGGATACCCCTACTGAAGGAACTATAGAATTTTATTTTATTTTCTGTTAAAAAGGATATTTTGTGGGTATTAGAACCCATTGAATCCACAAGTTTCCTCCTAGGAAGCACTTGTCTAATGTCTCAAGCCTGACGGGTCATATGGACTAAGTCAACCTCCCTCAAAGAGGGTGATGTTCCCTTTTTGTAGCAAACTCTCATAATGTTCATTTACCCCATGGCTTAGAGCTTGGACATAGGTAATATTTCCTTCTTTCTCATTTCTAGTGACCTTTTTCTGAATCCTTTCTCAAAGGATCTTTCCACCCAACACTTGGGTGAGACCTAGTTCACACAATTATAGAAGGAGGAAGAGCTCTATGAAGAACCAAGTATTCTAAACACTTCTTCCTCATCACCTAACCTCCAAGTCAGTTTCCCTTCTTTAACATCAATTAGAACCCCTGCAATGTTAAGGAAAGGTTATCCCAAAATGTTGGGACTTCTTTGTCCTCCTCCATGTCTAGAATTAAAAAGTCAACATGAAAGATAAAAATTTTAACTTTCACCAACAAAATTATTTACTATTCCCCTCGGGTAAGTAAGGGTCCTATCCGCAAGCTGAATGGAAATGTTAGTGGGTTAGGGGTTCTTGTGACCCCAACTTCTTATAAACAAAGCAAGGCATCAAGTTAATGCTAGCACCTAAATCACACAATGCTCTATCAAAGTACAAGGTGCCAATGAAACAGGGGGTTGAAAAACTCCACAGGTCCTTAAGCTTAGGAGGCAACTTCTTTAAAATCACAACAAAGTACTCTTTGTTGAGGCCAATTATTGCAAAGTCTGCCAAATATCATTCATTTGAAATGATTTCTTTTAGATATTTGGCGTACTTTGGCATTTGAGCAATTGTCTCAGCAACAGGAATATTAATGTGCAAATTTTTCAGCATTTTCACAAATTTAGCAAATAAATTCCTATCCTTACTCTTGTCTACTATTCTCTGAAGGAAGGGAACACTTACCTGAGGAGGTTCCAATACCTCCTTTTTCTGAGCTCTCTTCAGTAAAAGCTTCATGCTCAGGTGGTGGAGCCACTTTCTCTTTCTTCTTCAGCTCAATCATTGGTCTCCCACTCCTTGTAGTCATAACATTCACTTCCTCCTTGAGATTTGCTTCAGTTTGAGAAGGCAATGTGCCTTGAGCTCTTTGAGACATGAGAGTGACAAGGTTTGACATTGTTAATTCCAAGGACTTAATCTTTTCATCACTCTTGGTCATATGCTTCATCATCATCTCCTAGATAGTTGGCCTCATCTTATCTGACATAGGTCTCTGATTTTGATTTTGATTTTGCAAGTGAAGATGTTTGTACACATTTTGGTTTTTTTGCTCTTCCCAAGAAAGGTTAGGATGATGCTTCTATCCTAAATTGGAAGTTTGAGTACGGATCATAAATATTCCTGTTATAGTGTCCTACATAATGCACTTCCTCCATTGCCTTGGCAAATGGGCAATCTCCTCATCTCTGACCTATCTCCCCATATTGGTCACAAATAGGGGGTGGGGGAGCAAGTGCCATCATCTCAATTTGGCCCTTCATCAAGGTCTCCATCTACTTAGCCAGAACATCTAACTTTTGATGAATAGTTGTGCTAGATAAATTGACTTCGACCTGGAACACTCCAGTATGCCTCTTGAGAATCCTCTTATCTCTAGCATCGTTATAGACATTTGAAGCCATGGCCTCAATAATTTCCATTGTTGTATTAGTCATCTTATGCATGACGTTTCCCCGTACAAAGGCATCCAAACAGAACCTATTTGTTGTGATTGTCCTCCATAGAAGATGTGGACTAGCCTTTATTTGAGTACCTACGGTGTGGACAACTCTACACTCCCTTGAATCGCTCCCAGGCTTCAAATAAGGCTTTTTGCTCATATTGGGCAAAAGTCCCAAATTCTCTGATCAGTTGCTTAGACTTTGTGACTCGGAAGATTTTTTGCGTGATTTGTGTTGGACATTGGTCCTAGGTAGTAATGCTCAAGTTTGGTAGGTCAAAAAGCTAGTCTCCAACCTTTCTCCCTAGCAAGAATGAAAAGGCAACCAATTTAATATAGTCCGAAGCTATAGTTGGGCTTTTCATTATGTTTGTGAGCCTCAAGAATTTCTTTAGATGAAGAACAAGATCTTTAAACAGTAGGCCATGGAATTGCATTCTCTCAATCATGTTGATCAGTCCATGCCTCAACTCATAGTTTGATTCCCTCAAGTCAGGGAGCATAATATCAATAGTAATTGCCACTATAAAGGTGAGATAGTTTTGTTGAGTGTGCTTCAGTGGGTCAACCACATTGCCCCCATTCCCTCCATTACTATCATTTATGTCGTTTGCTTCAACCATCCTTCTTTTCCTTGTGTTAGCATTGTTCCTGCAACAAGCTCTTTCGATCTCGGGATTATGCTTAGGAATTTTTGTCCTCTGAGATCAAGTTAGCGTAAACTATCAACACAAAAAGAAGGATTAAAACGCAAATGGAAAAAAAAGAAAAAAAATTAGAATTTAAACTAAGATAAAAAAAACAAATAAAAAGGTAAAATAAATATGAACAAAAATTATTTAATTCACACAAAATAAATTATCCGGGAACTCCACAACCAGTCCTTAACAATGTCACCATAAATTTAATGCATAAAATATTGTTGCACAAGGGCAAGTGTACCCTACGAAGTAGTATCGTGGACTCAAAAGTTCTAATATCATACCCTAGAGACCGATTGTGTTCCTAACTAATTAAAATTACAAGAACTAAATAATTTTGGGCGATTTATCTTGTGTTAAAAGTGTTTCACCAATTGTGTCAAAGAAATATAAATTAAGCTAAGCAATAGTTTATGAGAAAAAAGTATGAAATTATGACTTTGCATGTACCATTTTTCCCTACTTCAAATTTTAATTAAGAACCCTAAGTTAATGATTAATCATTGGTTGCCTCTTAAGTTAATCGTTAGCCTATGGTCAAGGTCTAAAAATACTCTTCCCCATAAATTAATTCTCAATTGGTCATTTGGGATTTAATTTAGGATTAAAGATGAATAAAAGATAGGTTTGTAAAAAGGAAAGTCATACCACCAGTTTGATCATGCAAGTTTTATGAAACCTATTGTTTACAGGTTAGTTAATCATGAGTAGATGGTCACTAACATGTAATTAACTATGAATTAGAGTGATCAATTCCAATATAAAAGAGAAAACAATAAAATCCTACAGATTAAGAGAAAACAATATGAATTAGAGTGTACAATTAGAGTTCTATGATTAACTGAATAACATCATAGAACTCAATTAAAGTATGGAATCAAAGTACATGGGTACAACTACATCATAATCTAAGCTTTAGGGGTTTAGCCAACTATGGTTACAATATAGCAAAACATCATACAAAATAGCATTGAGAATGAAAGAGATCAAAAACCTTACAGATTAAGACACCAATTGTTCCCGATGCAACTCTAAGACTCAGAAACCCTTGTTGTTCGAAGTAAAAGCTAACCTAAAAATCTTTTTTTTACTATTTATACTAATGACAATTAAATAGCAGTGCAATGTTCAACACAGGTTGTGCTAAGGACAAATGGTCGTGCTTGGATGTGTGATGTTGATTCTGATTTTTGGAATAACATGGGTTGTGCTATTGATAGCATGGTCGCGCTCAGATGAGTGAGACCGATGAGGAGTTTACTTGAAAAATCAGCAGGGCAATGCTAAATAGCATGGCCTATAGGTACAACTTGGGTTGTGCTCTTTAAACATGCTCAAAACTTTCTTTTTTTTTCTCCTTTCTTTTGGCTCTTTTCTCCATTTATTAGCTTCCCTGCTCAATTGTTCACACTTAACATGTACTCATAAGCTCTGATAACAAAATGATGTCAAAACAAGATAAAAGGGACAAAAAATGGGCTCAAATACAGTCAAATAAAGGTTTATCAAAAACCCCAATGGTGTAACTAGGGTCTCACTGGTGGTGCCAACTTTATGTTGATGTGAAATGTCCTTAGTCGTGATGACAACTAAGTACCAAGCAATGATTCCCTTTTAGACGATTGACCCAAGGAAAGGACTATGTTCCTTGGTTGGGTTCCTGGTCTACTCCAAAGAGTTTCCCAGTTGATAAACTTAAGTTTCTAAGTTGAACTACTCCTAGGAAATTTATGGTAAAGGGAAACAATAAACTACTAAAAGCAAAAAATGGAAATTAAATGAAATAAGGCAAGTAATTAGTAGAAAATAACTAAGTCTTTGTGTATTAAGATTCGTGTCTGCTACAATGTGATAAGTCCTATTTATAATGATTGACTAACAATTATATTAGCTGAAACATTACTCCAAAATCCCTATAGTCTAGCATATCATGGTTAACACCCCACTAAATGCTTCCTTGCTCCTCACTTTGACTTCCATATCTTCTGAGGCGACTCACACATTATCTAGAGCAACTCTTTAGGGGCTAAAAATATTATATTTTTCAATAACAATTTCTTACTTCAATTTAATTTCTTAATCATGTTGGTGCATCCTCATTGTTATCGTCTTTTAAATAAATCAGTAATTTTGATAATTTTTAATCCAACACTAGTTTTTGAAAAATGATGAGTAAATTCTTGAATGACTTCTTTTCTTTTAGGTAAATAGCTTAAAATTTATACCTTTAAAGTTCAAAGTATGAGCTTGTTTATCAAAATTATTAACTAATCGTTGAACAGGATTTAGTTGTTGATTGTAAACTTTCTTTTAAGGAAAATTCTTCAAGTGAACCTAGCTTTAATAGTACTTTTATATCATATAAAATTGTTAGACGTTGGACGATCCAAACATCTCTTATGATTTTGATGAAAACAAAGATATAAATTTATGTTAACCACCTTGTTGCATGTAAGTCAACATGATTGATGATAGGAAGCAACACCAGGAAAGACCTACTCATTGTTGGATAACTCGTCTACTGGAAGCATGAAGTACTTTTCCAGTCCATCCAAACAATGAGTGGAATAAGAAACTTATTTGAATTATCAATTTATTCTAGTTTATATGATTCTATTTAGAAGAAACATATCTACGAAACTATCTTTTATTTCCTTTTATATGTTTAACGATTGTATTGAGTTATGAATGACAGATATGGAAAGCCATGATCCTATCAGACATAAACGTGCAATATCCACTTAATTCAGGAGACAAGGTCAATTTGCACAGCAATCATAACATTTGAATCTGAAGATACTCTTCGCACCTACAAGTGTTTCTCTATCTATAAATACGACATCAAAGATTGAAGAAAATTGACGAAAGTACATAGAAAGACAAGAGTCCTGAAACAAGAAATGAGAGAAAAAAAACAGTTGTTGAGAAACACACTGAACTTAATAAGAGTCCACCATTTGTAGCATACAAAGTATTAGTGAGAGATAAGAACTTTATTGAATATCCAATCTCTAAGTGTTATAAAGAATCTTTGATTTTATATCAAACTTCTATTTTTGAAATTCATGAGTGGCTTAGTGACAAAACAATACTTGGGTGTTCTTAGATTTAGGGGAAGTCTAAGGGCTGTGCCAAAAGTGGCCTTGAAAATATTTGTAAGCCAGAAGTGGCAGGAAAGAATACTTGTTATAATCAAAGTTGATTAGTGGAACCTTTTACTGGTTGGTAAAGGAGAACTGGATGTAGCTCAGGTTAAGTGAACCACTATTAAACAAAGTATTTCTACTTCTCTTCATTAACTAATTAAAGTATTTCATTGTTCATTACTGTCACACTTTGCACACAAGGTTTTTACTAAAAGACAATTTTTGCACCTCATTGGACGACAATCCACCTTTTGTCACTGGACGAGGGTTTTTATAAACTATTTTTTTACAACATCTTTCATTGAGAAAACATTTTATATTTTTTCTAACACACTATTCACCCCTTTTCTAGTGTGATTTGTTGTATTTAAAAAATTATTAACTTATTTTCAAACATAAATTATTGTCTTAGATTTAGCAATCTATTATTGCATACCAAAAAAAGGAGAGATATAAAGAGAAGTTTAACCAAAAAAACAATCTAATATCTTTCTATGTTTGAGAAAAAAGTTAGATTTTATTCTTTTAAATATATATTTTATTATTATAGTCAAAAATATATATATTTTTATTATTAGATCAAATTTATAAGAAAAATATTAAATAAAAACTTACTCTAATTAAATATGGACTATGGAGTGAAGCTTTCATCATCAATCTTACATATATTTCAATACAGAATAAAATAAGGTACAATGTTGAGAAATATTTTATACTAGTATTTCTCTTCATTACACCCATAAGGTATGATACAAGTGGGAAATTACTTGAGTCTTTAAGTCAGGAATTTAATTCTTGACTATATGAATAGAGCAACACACATGTGGAAAGAGGAGTTTTTCCTTAATTGGTACTCTATGACTTCTAGCTATGGTGATATCTTGCTTTCACAAGAAAAAATATATATATTTCTCTTAACTACAATAAATACATGCAAGGTTTTAATTTTTTTCAAAACTTAATTACAATAAATGCACATCTCAGAATAAATTAAATTCACCCAAACATTAAAAAAATTCTTAAGTTAAGCATTTCAAAAGATCACTTAATTTTAGAATGAATTTTCTATCTATTGTCCTATACACACTGCATAAGAAATAAATAAATAAATAAATAAAAAATTTAGTGGAATAGAATTTTTTTATTGAAAATAAAAATTAAATGTATTAAAAATTAATGTCCTATTTGGTATTGTGATATGTAAATGTCTTTATGCATACTTTTTTGTCACAAGGATTTTGACACAACTTGTGTTAAGTTGGTTACATATTCAATGATAGTCAGATTTATCTCAAAAATAAGATAAAATTGAAATTAAGATGTTTATGTATAAAGAGAGAAAATTTTTAAGGATTAATTGGGACAAAATTAAATATTGTATTTATTTGCAAAGAGAGTAAAGTCTATATCCTATATTATAAAAGAGAAGTATAGGAAAAAGCATATTATCCCCCTGCTTAGAAAATTGGCACGTGTCCCTTTTGCTGGGTTTATGGTCATTTTATTGTCATTTTGGTTTGTTGTTCAACAGCAACACGTGTGTCTCAAAAAGCAAGTGTTGTGCCTTACGTGTTTGCTTTTTTGCTCAAAAAGCAAGTGTTGTGCCATGTGTCTGATGCTTAAGCTAGCTTGCACTATTTGGTTGGGCACGTGGTTTGGGTGTTTTGTGGAATCCAGTTGGTCGTTGTTGTGTCATTTTGGTTTGTTTCATTTTTGAGTTGGAAACCAAAACTATTTCAAGGTGTGAGCTTTTTAGTATACTGAGCATGGCTGTCTTTGCCTTCGATTTGTTTTCAATTTTCTTTTTGTTTTCCAGTTTGGTTTTGCTCCGTTGCTCGACTTGGCTGTGAGAATAAAGGTAATGTTTTTTTGCTGAATGTCTTTGCGTTCGGTTTGTTTTCAGTTTGTATGTGTGTTACCTTTTCCGGGTGATTTTAGAACTCTTTTTCGTGTTTTTCTGAGTTTAGTGCTTTGTTTTCTAACTTTTTTGTTGTGCATGGCTCTGATTTTACAACTTTTCTTTGGTTGAGGAGTTTGTTTTCCAGTTTGGTTTTACTCGGTTACTAGGCTTGGCTGTGAGAAGAAAAGGTAATGTTTATGTTGTGCATGTCTCTCTTACCTTTTCCCCCTGTTCGCTTTTGTTCATTTTGGTTTGTTAATCAGCAGCAACACATGTGTGGTTTACGTGTTTGCTTTTTTGCTCAAAAAGCAACTGTTGTCCCTTACATGTTTGCTTTTTTGCTTAGAAAGCAAGTGTTGTGCCATGTGTCTGATGCTTAAGCTAGCTTGCACTCTTTGGTTGGGCACGTGGTTTGGGTGTTTTGTGGAATCCGGTTGGCCATTGTTGTGTCATTTTGGTTTGTTTCTTTTTTCTTTGCTTTCAATTTTCTTTTTGCTTTCTAGTTTGGTTTTGCTCTGTTGCTCGGCTTGGCTGTGAAAAAAAAGGTAATGTTTTATTGTTGATTGTCTTTGCATTTGGTTTGTTTTCAGTTTGTATGTGTGTTACCTTTTCTGGGTGATTTTAGAAGTCTTTTTCGTGTTTTTCTGACTTTGGTGCTTTGTTTTCTAACTTTTTTGTTGTGCATGACTGTGATTTTACAACTTTCCTTTGGTTGAGGAGTTTGTTTTCCAGTTTGGTTTTGCTGCATTGCTGGGCTTGGCTATGAGAAGAAAAGACAATGTTTATGTTGTGCATGTCTCTCTTACCTTTCCCCCCTGATTTTAGAACTTTTTTTTCGGTGTTTTTGTAAGTTTCATTTTTTGTTTTTTTATTGAGTTATGTTTGTTTTACAGTTTTCCTTTGGTCGGTTGTTCGTTTTGGGTGCGAGGAATAAAAGTTATACTTTTGTACCCATGTTTGGGTTTGGGTGAGAGAAGTTGAGCCTTAACTTGAGGATGGTTGTTTTTTGTATGCTTTGTTAGCTTTCGTGTTAATGCATTCTTATATGTTTGCCTCCTTTTTTGTTAACTGTGTTTACTCACATGGTCAGGTGTTTATTTTTATCGATTCATATGCAATTTGTTTTTTTGGTCACAGGTTGTTAACTTTGGTTCCCCGTGGTTGAGGTGCTAATTTAATTTTTTTCCCCTTTGATTATATGCTTGGTTTTTAACTGATGTTCTATTTTCCTTGGTGTTGTTGTTCAGGGTTTGTGATATAAAGTTATGGCTCGTGTTCCTGATAAGATTAAGTTGATAGATGGATCAAGGGAAACTCTTAAGCTTTCTGTAAGGATCACTGATCTTTGGTTCATTGGGATCCCTGAAAAGTTTGAACAAGCCGAAATGGTGGTTGTTGATTCTGATGTATGTTTTTCGCCGCTTTTTTATTATCTATATCCTATATTATTGACCATTCAATGAGGTATTTATATACTTTGTATATTATAGGGAGATGAAATCCATGTTGTTTGCAAACAAGATCAGCTAAAGTCTTGGAAGGCTGATTTGAAGGAAAATTTGACTTATGTGATGCATAATTTTAAAGTTATGAAGAATGATGGGAAATTCAGAATTTGTGATCATGAATATAAATTATGTTATACTGGAGTTACTGTTGTTAGGCAATGTAATATGGAACACTTACCTTTTAGGAAATTTAGATTTGTTGATTTTTCCACTGTCATTGCTGGTCATTTTGAAACTGGACTCTTGGTTGGTAAGATCGTTTGCAATTTGTGCATTGATTTTTATTTAGGTACTTATGGCTTTTCAAATAACATGTGTTTATGTTGTGGTTGCTTTAGACGTCATTGGCGTGGTTGATGAAGTGGTATTCCGATATGTCTCATAAAAAAATACGAGGGTTGTTTTCAAATTAAAGGATTTGAGGTTATGTTTTAGGATTTAAGTTTTGAGTGTGTGTAATTATTATTTGTATCTAATGATGATTAGATACTAATATACTGATACATTTATTGTTGTTTCGTTTTGATAGTGGGCAGGTACTATCTGCACACTCTAGGAAAATTACTGCTTACAGTTTTTGTCTTATTTGAATGAGGTTGAAGATGAAAGGCCTATTGTTATTCTTTTGACACATGCCAGGATCAAGGAAGCCTAGGGTCAATGTAATGTGAAATTTCTCAATTGTCATGCTTACTAAATAATGTTTTTTCAGGACTGATCTACAGGATCATATCTGTCGTCAGTCAGTAATTCTTTCAGGGCGTCTAAACTCATGATCAATGAGCTTGTGCTGGAAATCCAAGAATTCAGAGAGAGGTATTTTGACAATGTGTTACTTTTGTGTTTGTAATTTGAAACTGTTAAATATGTAACTAATCTTTGCTGGGATTTTGCATTTGTTCTATTCTTATAGCCTTTTAGATTTAGGGATTGAGGTTAGATCAGTTTGTTAGACAAGTGGCCTCATATATCTTAAGAAGAGGGGTTGAATTAAGATATTACAAACTATTTCCCCAATTAAAATTCTATTTCACTTTCTATTCAAGTTACAAATTCCCTTAACAATGAACTCTTAAATAATGATTCAAATAGAACAATATGAATATAAATATAAAACAATAATAAATAAAAGAGTTTAAGGGAAGAGAAAGTGCAAACTCGGATTTATACTGGTTCGGCCACACCTTTGTGCCTACGTCCAGTCCCCAAGCAACCCGCTTGAGAGTTCCACTATCTTGTAAAATCCTTTTACAAGTTCTGAACAAGGGCAATCCTTCCTTTGTGTTCAGAATTCTTTTACAACAAGAGACCCTCGGTCTCTTAATCCCTTAGAGAATTAGAAAGAAGAGAAGAATGAATCTCTCTTGAAAGAGATAGATTTACAATCTGAGCACTCAAATGATTCCTTATTGAATTACAAGTGTATTGGCCAAGGAATTCTTAAGAGGATAAAATGTTTTTGCTTTTTGAGAGAATAACACTTGTTGTTCTGAAAAACTCTAAGCAAATTCGTGTTTCAAGTCACATATATATAGACCTTTGGTAGTCATGTAAAAACCATTTGAGAAGATGTGACTCTTAGAAATAATTTGGTGAAGATTTGAGGAAGATATGAAGGTTTGAAGATTTAGGGATAGAGGAGGCACGAGGAGGAGCTTTGGCTGCGTAGCAACACTGGTTTTGTAGGTATTTATAGACGAGGACGAGTTGTAATCGATTACAAGGCTTGGTAATCGATTACAGGAGTAATAAGCCTTCTGGTAATCGATTACAGGATGTTGTAATCCATTACAGGCTGCCTGTTCTTGTGTAATCGATTACACTGGATGGTAATCGATTACCAGAGCATAAACTAGGCTAGTTTCTCAAAAAATTACCTATGTCTATGCTAAATACATTTAATATTATTAATTATCACTACTAATGCATTTAATTCAATCATTCAAACATCAAACAGATAAGAATTCAAAAATCCTATCATAATAATAAGAATCTTAAACAAAATCAATCAAAGTAACATACTTACCAAAAACAGTCAATCATAAAAATAAATTAATCAATCAATCCTTATTTATCTAAATCACTAAAATCTAAGAGGCCTAATTCCCTTCTAATAGAGAAGAATGTTTCTTTGGGGAGAGGTTTTATGAAGATATCAGCAAGTTGATTCTTAGTATCAACAAACTCTAACACACAATCTCCCTTTAGAACATGATCTCTTAGAAAATGGTGCCTAATTTCTATATGTTTAGTTCTAGAGTGTTGAACTGGATTTTTGGAAAGATTAATTGTACTTCTATTATCACATCTAATAGGTATATGGTCAAGAAGGATTCCATAGTCAGAAAGTTGTTGCTTCATCCATAGGATTTGTGCACAACAACTACCGACAGAAATATATTCCGCTTCTGCAGTGGATAAAGCAACACTATTTTATTTTTTACTATGCCAAGAAACTAGAGCATAACCAATGATCTGACAAGTTCCACTTGTACTCTTTCTATCTGTTTTAGAACCGGCAAAATCTGAATCAGAATATCCAATTAAGGTGCATGTGGAATTTCTAGGATACCATAAACCTATGTTCATAGTGCCTACTAAATATCTTATGATACTTTTAACAGCACCAAGATGTGATTGTTTAGGATTTGATTGAAATCTAGCACACATACACACACTAAACATTATATCAGGTCTGCTAGCAGATAAATAAAGAAGTGATCCGATCATACCTCGATATTGCTTAACATCTATTGACTGACCGGTTTCATCTTTATCTAGATAGCAAGCAGTGCTCATTGGTGTAGCCATGTGCTTAGCATTTTCCATGTTGAATTTGTGGATTAACTCTTTGCAATACTTGGATTGATTGACAAAGATACCATCCTTAGTTTGTTTAATTTGCAATCCAAGAAAGAAGTTAAGTTCTCCCATCATTGACATTTCAAACTCACTTTGCATGTCATGGGAGAATTCCTTGCACAATAATTCATTAGTGGATCCAAAAATAATGTCATCAACATAAATTTGAACTAATAAAATATCATGTGATTTTCTCTTTATAAAAAGAGTAGTATCCACTTTTCCTCTAGAAAAGTCCTTTTCTAAAAGGAACTTACTTAGACGCTTGTACCAAGCCCTAGGGGCTTGTTTCAAACCATATAAAGCCTTTTTCAATTTATAGACATGATTTGGCTTATCCAATATTTCAAAACCTGGTGGTTGTTCAACATATACTTCTTCTTGAATCAAGCCATTTAGAAAAGCACTTTTAACATCCATTTGATAAAGCTTAAAATTCATTATGGATGCATATGCTAAGAGCATTCTAATGGCTTCTAATCTAGCAACTGGAGCATATGTTTCTTCATAATCTATACCTTTTTCTTGATTATATCCTTTTGCAACTAATCTAGCCTTATTTCTAATGATTATTCCATGTTCATCTAACTTATTTCTAAATACCCATTTTGTTCCTATGATGGGATAATTTTTAGGTTTCTCTACAAGTTCCCACACATTGTTTCTTTCAAATTGATTCAGTTCTTCTTGCATGGCAATTATCCAATTATCATCTATTATGGCTTCTTTTATATTTTTAGGTTCAATCATAGATACAAAAGTCATATTATTGCATAATTCTTTAAGAGAATGTCTAGTTGTTACCCTTTTTGAGATATCACCAATAATTTTGTCGAGAGGATGATCTTTTGAGGCTTTCCATTCTTTTGGAATTTCATTATTTGATTTGGCTTCTTCTGGAGGATCTTCATTACTTCCTTTCCCTTTTCCTTTAGAATCTTGTCCATGAATATGAATTTGTTCTAAAGATTCTGCAATATCATCTAGCATATTCTTTCTTGACAAGATAGCATTAGATTCATCAAAAGTAACATGAATGGATTCCTCAATATTCATAGTTCTTTTGTTATATATTCTATATGCTTTGCTTTGCAATGAATATCCAAGAAAGATTCCTTCATCAGATTTTGCATCAAATTTTCCTAGATTATCTTTACCATTATTAAGCACAAAACATTTGCAACCAAAAACATGTAGATGTGAAATGTTGGGTTTTCTACCATTATATAACTCATATGGGGTTTTCTTTAAAATGGGTCTTATTAAAGCCCTATTCATGATGTAACATGCAGTATTGACGGCTTCAGCCCAAAAATATTTTGGAAGAAAAGTATCATTTAATAAAGTTCTAGCTATTTCTTCCAATGACCTATTTTTCCTCTCAACAACTCCATTTTGTTGAGGGGTTCTAGGTGCAGAAAAATTATGCTCAATACCATGTTCTTCACAAAATAATTCAAAATCTTTGTTTTCAAATTCACCCCCATGATCACTTCTAATGGATGCAATCTTAAGATTTTTCTTGTTTTGTATAACTTTAGCAAGTTTTCTAAATGCTTGGAATGCATCACTTTTATGAGTAATGAATAATGTCCAAGTATATCTAGAGAAATCATCAACTATGACAAGAGCATAGTAATTTCCTCCAAAACTGATGGTTCTAGATGGACCAAACAAATCCATATGCAATAATTGTAAGGGTTGAGTGGTTGAAACAATATTTTTAGGTTTGAATGAGACTCTAGTTTGTTTACCCTTTTTGACATGCATCACATAGTTTATATTTTTCAAATTTCAATTTAGGCAAACCAGTTACTAAATCTTTTGAAATTAATTTGTTTAAGTGATCCATGTTTATGTGAGCAATTCTTTTATGCCATAACCATGGATCATCATCTTTGCCGAGAAAACAATGATTGTTATCTAGTTTTAGGCTTAAGTCTATCATGTATACATTGTTAACTCTATGTCCTACATGCTTTATATTAATGTCATGCTCATGTTCTATAAGACATTTTTGAGAATCAAATGATACTAGATAACCTTTGTCACATAATTGACTAACACTAAGCAGGCTGTGCTTAAGACCTTCAACAAGTAGAACATTTTCAATGGAGTTTGAAGAATTTGTACCTATTTTACCAACTCCAAGGATTCTACCTTTGTTGTTGTCACCATATGTTACATGCCCGCTTTTCTTGGGAGAGATATGTGTAAACTTTGATCCATCTCCAGTCATATTTTTGAACATCCGCTATCTATGTACCATTCCTTCCTCAAAGACACCTACATAATTAAGTTTTTGACTTAGGTACCCAAACTTTATTGGGTCCTTGTGTGTTAGTGTAAACTGAAGATCCCTTTGGGACCCATATCATTTTAATGTTGTTGTAGTTTTTCTTAAAGTAGCAAGTAGATATGCCATGCCCTTCTCTTCCATAGTAAAAACAAGTGATAGAACTAGAATTATATTTTTGTGTGGAAGTAAAGAAGTTTTTATGAAATTTTTGTTGTTTTTCAGATTTATATCCTATTCCAGCCTTATTAGAGACACATCTTTGTTTTCCTAATATGACATCTAAATTAATTTTACTATAAGAAAATTTTGCAAGTGAGTTATTCAACTCTTTAATTTCTTTTTCATATTTTTCACAACAACTACAAGAATCAGATATTTTCTTGTCATAAATAGTAGAAATATGAACTTTTTCATTTGATTTAGAAATTGAGACTTTAGTTCTAAGATGATCTAATTCTTTGTTTAATTTTGAAATTTCATTTTCTAAATCTGAAATTGTTTTCTTAGAAGATGAAACTAACTTTGCAAGTTTAATTGACTCTTTATGCAAATCAGCAAATGCATCTTGTAATTCATCAAAGGAAATGGATAAGTTATTTGAAGATGTTACCTCTTCATCACTTTCATAACTTTTAGCCATTAGACAGAGGTTTATCTCTTCATTTTCTGAATCTTCAGAAGATTCCATATCATTGTCATCCCATGTGATGTATGCTTTCTTCAATTTCTTTTCACTAAAATTTTTCTTTTCAGACTTCTCCATCTTTTTCTTGAAGATAGGACAATCAACCCTCAGATGTCCAGGTTGATTGCATTCAAAGCATTTTAGAGTAGAGGATGAAGTTTTTGTCCTTCTTTTAGATTTAAAATTGGGTCGCCTTTGATTTCCTCTTACTTTAAGAAACTTGTTGAACCTTTTTACAAAAAGGCTAAGATCATCATCTTCATCTAGATCAATTTCCTTATCACTTTCTTCTTGGATTGAAGATGAGGCTTTAAGAGCAATTCCCTTCTTTTTCTTGTCATTTTCTTCGTGTTGATTTAATCTCAACAATTCCATTTTGTGTTCCTGTAACTTTCCAAATAGAGTAGCAAAAGTCATGTTAGATAAATCTCTTGATTCAGTAATGGCTGTTACTTTAGGTTGTCATTCTCTGCTTAAACATCTTAACACTTTGTTTATGAGATCTTCATTTTGAAACTCTTTCCCTAAGGCTGCAAGATGATTTACTATATGTGTGAACCTCTTTTGCATGTCTTGAATGCTTTCATTTGCATTCATCCTAAATAGTTCATATTCATGAGTTAATGTGTTTATCCTAGATCTTTTAACATCTGTTGTTCCTTCATGTGTTAATTGTAGAGTGTCCCACATTTCCTTAGCACTCTTACAATTTGAAACCCTGAAATATTCATCCATTCCCAGGGCAGATGTAATTATGTTTTTGGCTTTTAAATTGTATTGTACTCGTCTTCTATCCTCTTCAGACCATCTATCTCTAGGTTTTTCTATTGTTATGCTTTCACTTTTTGTGCTCCCATCTATTGTAATTCTTTCTACTGTGGTAGGTATATAAGGCCCTATTTCTATGGCTTCCCAAATATTTAAGTCTATTGCCTCAATAAAAATTTTCATTTGGGTTTTCCAGTAGTGGTAACCCTCTCCATTAAAGATTGGAGGTCTATTGATTGAATTTCCTTCTGGAAATAAGAAGTTTGCTGAGGCCATTTTTCTTGAAGCTTCTAAACTTTATACAAGAATGAAGCTCTGATACCACTTGTTAGACAAGTGGCCTCAGATATCTTAAGAAGGGGGGTTGAATTAAGATATTACAAACTATTTCCCCAATTAAAATTCTATTTCACTTTCTATTCAAGTTACAAATTCCCTTAACAATGAACTCTTAAATAATGATTCAAATAGAAAAATTTGAATATAAATATAAAACAATAATAAATAAAAGAGTTTAAGGGAAGAGAAAGTGCAAACTTGGATTTATACTGGTTCGGCTACACCCTTGTGCCTACGTCCAGTCCCCAAGCAACCTGCTTGAGAGTTCCACTATCTTGTAAAATCCTTTTACAAGTTCTGAACATACAAGGACAATCCTTCCTTTGTGTTTAAAATTCTTTTACAACAAGAGACCCTCGGTCTCTTAATCCCTTAGAGAATTAGAAAGAAGAGAAGAATGAATCTCTCTTGAAAGAGATAGATTTTACAATCTGAGCACTCAAATGATTCCTTATTGAATTGCAAGTGTATTGGCCAAGGAATTCTTAAGAGGATAAAATGTTTTTGCTTTTTGAAAGAATAACACTTGTTGTTCTGAAAAACTCTAAGCAAATTCGTGTTTCAAGTCACATATATATAGACCTTTGGTAGTCATGTAAAAACCATTTGAGAAGATGTGACTCTTAGAAATAATTTTCTGAAAATCTTTTCTGGTAATCGATTACAGGATTTGTGTAATTGATTACAGCTTTTAAAATTTGAATTAAAACGTTTATTAACTGCTGGTAATCGATTACACAGTCTAAAATTTGAATTCAAATATTTAGTAGCTGTTGTAAATCATTTTTCGCCACTGGTAATCGATTACATCCTCTGGTAATCGATTACCAGAAAGTAAATCTCTTGAAAAACACTTTTTAACTTAAATTACTTGGCCAAACCTTTTGCTATATCAATTAGGAATTCCCTTCCTAAAATACTAGTGATCATCTTGATGTTGTGGCTTGTATTCTTGAATCATTGTCTTGAATTTAAACTTGAAAAGCGCATTTGCATCATTTGCATCAAATCATCATGATCATCATCAAAACATCAAAGTCATTTGCTTCTACACAGTTTTGACGCCTATTGAACAAGGGAGTTCACAGGTTTCAGGGTCATCTCAATTATCATCAAAAGATGTGTTTCTGTCAAAGGCTAAAGCAAAAAATATCTCTCAGATTAATGCCATTTCTGAGGTGATGTTCTTATTCATTTGTAACTTCTCTTTGTAGAAAATCTAATGCCAATTTTTGCAAATAGGAAATTTTTTGTGTTACTGTCGCCAAGATTACAACTATAGTGATGGACAACCATTCATGGTGTCATCCGGCTTGCAGTCAATGTCACAAAAAAGCTGACATAGAAACTATGTCATTCACATGTCCATGTGGCAAAGACAACGACCAACCTGTATTAAGGTCATTGATTCACTGCTTAATTGGTATGACCTTCATGAACTACTTTTTCTTATACTAGTATGTACATTGGCAGGTATAGAGTTGAAGTAATGGTTAATCACAAGGGCGAACAAACCAAATTTTTGCTCTGGGACCGTGAATGTGCAGAGTTAATTGGTCAATCGGCAGATGAAGTCAACAGGCTCAAAATAGAAGTATGTTATTGTATTATCATGCAGTGTTTTTTTTATTTATAATCAAAATTTGTTAGGTTGCTATCCATTTTGATTGTTCATTTTAACTCATTGATTTTTTCCTTGCAAGGATGGCGATGTTGATTTAAATGCCTCTCCTTAAGCACTAGATACGCTATTGGGTTGTTTCCTTGCATTCAAAGTCAAGGTACAACTAAGGTTCAGGAATGTTGTTGTTCTTAAATATTCAGATGAATCAGACTTGATCAATGTTGTGCAGGATATGCTTCCCGATACTGAGGTTGTCTTTTGTCAAGTGTATTTTACTTATTGTGATTGTATCGATATATTCCATTTGTTTCTTTACTCTCAATCTATATATCATACAGCCATGTTGCAAGATCGAGAGTTCAATACTTGAATTGATCGACCCTACAGTGCTTGAATCTGTAAGCTAACGTTGTCTTTTTCTGTTTTTCCTAGTGTATCTTGCGATGATAGCAACAAAATTTAGCTCACTCATCAATTAATATTTTATTCAGCAATCTGTGTCTGTTACCATTGATGATGATCATTCAATGCTTGACTCGACTGAGCCTACAGAGCTTGAATCTATAAGCTACCGTTGTCCTTGTGTGTTTTTCATGGTGTATCTTTTTTCCTTGGTGTATCTTGCGATGATGGCAACAAAATTTACCTTACTGATCAATTAATATTTTATGCAGCAATCTGTCTCTGTTACCGCCGATCATGACCCTCTTCTCAAGATTCCATTGACACCAACTAAGCGTGTATCTTCTGATGAGTTGGATGATGGACCCAAAAACTTTGAGATTTCACCTGCCGAAGTTTCCTCAAATAAATTAGCGAAGCTTTGTCAGCCTGAATGAATTATGTTATTCACAGGTTGTGTTGAATGTTTTTTTTTTATCATCGTATGAACAAATTGTAATATTTGCCCCGTGGCACTTTTTGTGGTTTTTACACTCTTTGGATGTGCCACGTGGTTGGAACATTAAGTACTGGGTGTTTTGTAGTATCCCACTGCTATGTCATTTTGGTTAAGCTCATTCCACAGTTCGAAACCAAAACTGCCCCGTGGCACTTTTTGTGGTTTTTACAATCTTTGGATGGGCCACGTGGTTCGAACATTAAGTGCTGGGTGTTTTGTAGAATCTTATTCCTGTGTCATTTTGGTTAAGTTCATTTTGTAGTTCGAAACCAAAAATGCTTCTTTTCTCTTTGATTAAATGAAACAATGGTTTTTTTGGGGTTTGCATTACTCTATTTGTTAATGTTGTTATGAAATTGCAATCTGTTCTATTGTTGTCAAAATCCTGATCAACGTAAACAACTCAACTTAACTAATAAATTAAAGTTTTTCTTTTCTCTACTGAGTACTAACTAAAGAGAGATTCAACACAAGGATTATTTCGATTCCATACTATTACGAAATTGCAATCTATTCAATCGTTGACAAAATGCTGATCTATGTAAACAAGTCAAGATAACTGATGAATTAAGGTTTTTTTTTAGGGAATTACACAAACTAAAACATAAGCTGGCATTTACCAATTAAACTCAATTTTTTGGCTACTTAAACATTAATTATCAGTCATTACAATCAGCAAAATAGATTGGCATATTAAGAAATTTTAAAAACTATTTAATCCTATCTTTATTGCTATTGCACAGCTAACCTTGAAATTTAATATAATCAGTACTAACTAAAGAGAGATTCAAGGCAAGGATCATTTCGATTTCATTGGGAATGAGGATTCTAAATATCACATATTGATCAATCAAAGAGAGATTGGACAACGTTTGATATCAAAGTTTTCTGCACTGGCAGCAACGCTTGTCTCTAAATGCAAAAGCAATAATTGCTATATACTAAATTTTTCTTCCGTGCATCTTTAGTTGTAGTTTTGCCTTCTAATTTCAATTTCATGGTTAGCTTTCTTTTTTATTGCAACAACTCTAGATTTGATACTTGCCATCTCTTCCTCCGTGCCAAAAGAAATTTGTTTATTAATTATCAAATCTATTATATAACAATGTCTAATCACATTTAATCCACCAAACCCAGATTTCATATTTGTCATCTCTTGCTTTATGTCAATTAAAATTTGTTTATTAATTTACCTGTGAATTTGATACTTAGCATATCTTGCTCTGTGCCAAAAGAAATTTGTTCATTAATTATGAAATCCATTATATAAAAGCATCTAATCACATTTAATCCACCAAACCCAGATTTGATATTTGTCATCTCTTGCTTGATGTCAATTAACATTTGTTTATTAATTTACAAAATATTCCATCTTTTGTTGCAAGCTGAGTTCTAAATTCTTCAGCTCTAAACGTGTAGATCAATCACATAGCTCATTCTACATCATGAACTTACTCTTCTATATAGAATATCTTTACATGTGAGTCTGATCATTGTTACATGGGTCATTTTCCAACGTACTTAAATTCAACTTCCATCTTTAATTTTCTCTTTATTACACAATTGCACATTTGGAATCCCTTTGATGTATAATTTTATCTTTGTGCATTTCAAAACTTTGTGGTGGTGAATTGATATATCAAACAGCTTCATCGATATCAATTGCAAACATGCAAAACGATACACATGCAAATCCATCTACCTTAGCTAAAGCCAGGATGAATAGGAAAGCTATCCTGGAAAAAAAAAAAGACTCAGTCTGACAGACCACATGAGGCAACTATAGATTCCACTCTGAAAGATATACAATGTCATGGTGAGAAATTATAAATAAGATGTTTTCTTTTAAAAAAAACATTAGTCTGTTCAATTTGACTTAATTTGTCTCTATTCTTAAGTCATGACAGCTGATTCATTAGATGATATAAATTTTGAATCTACATAAGGTACGATGATAGAAAATCCTTGCTCCATTTTTTTCCCAAATTTTAATTATATCTATGATATCTAACTCAAATTGTTACAGCATTTGATTCTAATTTTTTGTCTGAGAATGAAAATTGCCAATCCAACACTAATGAACCTGCAATCAACAGTGAAGGTAATAATTATAGCTTTGATATAAGGTTAACGATATCAACTGATATGCTTTAAATTAAATTGTACTATCTCATTAAACAATTTTAGGATATTCTGACTTGGGTGATCAAGCCATGCAATGTAGACATTGTAATGCAAAAATATGGTATAATGAAAGAATTTCAAAAGATAAAAATACAACAAGTCCAAAATTCAGCTTATGTTGTGGAGATGGCAATGTTGAACTTCCATTATTACAAAATCCACCAAAATATCTTGAACGACTTCTGTTTGATGATAATGCAAGTGATAGTAAAAATTATCAGTGTAACATACAAACATATAACATGATGTTTGCCTTTACCTCTGCTGGTATTAAGCTAGACAAATCAATTAATGAAACCAGAGGACCTCCTACAATTAGAATTCAGGGTCAACCATGCCATCGAATAGGCAACTTATTACCAATGCCTGGAAAACAACCGAAATTTGCACAATTATATATCTTTGATACGTAGAATGAAGTAGAAAATAGAATTAATACGATGATGTAGTAGTTCTTTTGTTTCTTTTATTATCAAATATGAAGAATTTTCATTGGGAAAACATGTTTTCTGACACCAATGGATGTATTTTTATATTGTTTTTTGCAGCCAACATGTTGCAATTCAACCAGACATTGTTTCGACTTTAAGTCAAATGCTGGATGACCACAACGTCCATGCATAAAGTTTCAGAATGGCCAGGGATAGATTGGCAGATAGTCAACTAGATAATGTAAAATTGAGATTGATAGCTGGACGTGAAAAAGATGGTCGTACATACAATCTCCCAAATGTTTCTGAAGTTGCTGCCCTGATTGTTGGTGATTTTGATGCAGACTCAAAAAGGGATACTATTGTTGAAACTCAAAATGGAGAATTACAAAGAATCCATGAATTACAGTCTAGCTATCTAGGACTACAGTACCCCTTACTCTTCCCTTATGGTGAAGATGGATATAGACCTGATATACTTCACCGTTGTACATCTAGCAGCAGAAAAAGGAAGAGAAATCGTCTAACGATGAGAGAGTGGTTTGCTTATAGACTACAGTCCAGGTCAAATGAAGCACAAACTTTGTTGCATTCTAGAAAACTATTCCAACAATTCATTGTTGAAGCATATACCATGGTTGAGTCTGAAAGACTTAGCTACATCAGGAACAACCAAAAAAAACTTAGAGTTGACAAGTATTGTAGTTTACAAACATCATTGGATGCTGGAAGCAGTAAAGGCTCATCTAAAGGGAAAAAAAGTGATTTTGCCTTCAACCTTTTTTGGCAATCCACGTTATATGGATCAACTTTACTTTGATGGTATGGCAATATGCAGCCATGTTGGTTTTCCAAATCTTTTTATTACTTTAACCTGTAATCCAAATTGGCCTGAAATCCGTAGAGTACTTGCACCTTTGAATCTAAAAGCAACAGATAGACCAGATCTTATCTCCCATGTTTTCAGATTGAAGTATGAACAGATGCTTTTTGACTTAACAAAAAAACACCTGCTTGGAAAAGTAGTCGCATGTGAGTTTGCTATTAATGTGGTTCTTACACTTATACATTTGTTTATTATTTTCCATTTTTCCCTCATATGATACAACTATGCAGAATTTCTATATTATTGTTGCACTATTAATACGATCATCTAACAATTGCAGATATGCACACAATTGAATTTCAAAAAAATAGGACTTCCTCACGTGCATCTATTGTTTACACCCAAACAATAAATATTCATCTTCAGATGAAATTGATCAGATAATATCAACAGAAATTCCTTCACATGAAAATGACCCTGAACTCTATACATTAGTGCAAAATCATATGGTACATGGCCCATGTGGAATTCTACAATCTAAGTCTCCATGTATGAAAGAAGGCAAGTGTAGTCGCTTTTACCCTAAAATGTTTCAGCCTCAAACTGTTTTAGATTCAAATGGCTATCCAATCTATCGTAGAAGAAATGATGGTTGTACAATTTCAAAGAATGGATTTATTATTGATAATAGATATATAGTACCTTACAATGCAAAATTGTTGAGGAAATACCAAGCACATATAAATATTGAATGGTGTAATCAAAATACTTCCATTAAATATCTATTTAATTACATAAACAAAGGTTATGACAGAGTCACTGTTGTTGTTGTTTATGATGCTAATGGTGCACTTGAGAATCCTATCACTCAAAATGATGAGATTAAAGAATATGTAGATTACAGGTAATATTAATTTAACATGCATACTTAATTTACTCATTGTTTCTTTAATTAACTTTTTTAATTATGAATTTTTTATGGCAGATATATTTCTCCTTGTGAAGCTACTTGGAGAATTTTTGGTTTTCCAATACATGCTAGAAAGCCTGTTGTGGAGAGATTACATTTTCATCTTCCAGGGAAACACAGTGTTCTGTATGAAGACGATGATGATATAGATGATATCCTATCAAAGCCAAGCATTTCAGATTCAAAATTCTTAGCTTGGATGAATAGCAACAAATGTTTTTCAGAAGGTAGAAATCTTACTTATTCACAATTTGTTTCCAAATTCATGTACAACCAAAAGGCTAGATCATGGAACCTCAGAAAGAAAGGCAATACAATTGACAGGCTAATATGGGTTCAACCAACCACTGGTGAATTATTTTATCTAAGAATGATGCTTACTACATGCAAAGGACCTACTTCATTTGAGGTGTTCTATACCCTACATATAGAGAAGCATGCTTCGCAATGGGTTTTTTGCAAGATGACAGAGAATTTGTGGAAGCAATCAAAGAAGCTAAGGACTGGGGAACAGCTAATTATTTGAGGAAATTATTTGTCTTAATGCTATTAACAGGTGTCATTACTAAACCTGAAGAACTTTGGAATCAGACAAGGAATTGGTTAGCTGAAGACATTGCATATCATTATAAAAAACAACTATGAACACAGGTTAGTTTTTATCAGTTTGTAACTTTGTATGTTGAATAACATCACAGATAGGCATTGTTTAACTATTTTCTTTATCATTTCTTAGAATTAGACATTGATGATGAACAACTTAAAAATTTAACATTACTGGAAATTGAAAAACTTCTACGTGCAAACCAAAAATCACTCAAAGACTATCCTACAATGCCATATCCTGAGGGTGCAAATCCTGCATGGTGTCTAGAGAATAGCTTGATATTATCTGAACTTAATTACAACAATGATGAGGCTAGATCAGAATTCGAAAATCTTTTTTCATCTATGACAGGTAATCTACCAATTCATATATTATGAATTGCATTTAACAAAGTTAAATTTCATCTGTAGCTTCCAATTTTGCATCTACTTATTCTTCATTTCTATCAAATCTCAACTTGTTTTTGATTCTAGATGAACAAAAACAAATTTATCACAAAATTATGCAAGCTGTCAACAACAATGAAGGTGGCATGTTTTTCCTATATGGATACGGAGGTACAGGAAAAACATACATATGGAGAACATTAGCAAGTTCACTGAGGGCAAAAAATCAAATTATAATTATGGTTGCTTCTAGCGGCATAGCTTCTCTGTTATTTCCAGTAGGCAGGACTACCCATTCCAAATTTAAGATATATGTGCCAATTTTCGAAGACTCAACATGCAACATACTTCAAGGAAGTCAACTAGCAGAATTGTTAAATCAGACAAATCTGATAATTTGGGATGAAGCACCCATGGCTCACAAATATTGCTTTCAAGCACTTGATCAAAGTTTAACAGACATTATTAAAGAAAAAAAATTCGAATCAAATTTTTGGAGGCAAAGTTATTGTATTTGGTGGAGATTTTCGACAAATTCTACCAGTGATTCCAAGAGGAAGTCGTTCAGACATTATAAATGCAACAATCAATTCATTATATCTCTGGCCTTCCTGTGAAGTCTTAACACTCACCAAAAACATGCTTTTACAAGGCAATGCCCAATCAATTGATGATCAAGAAACTACTAAATTTGCAAAGTAAATTCTAGATATTGGAGATGGAGTTATTGGGAATCAAAATGATGGATATGCTACGGTTGAAATTCCTGAGTACCTACTGATTACTGAATATAATGACCCCATTGATGCTATAGTCAGATCAGCATTCCCATATTTATATCAACACCATAGTAATCCTGAATTCTTCAAATGTAGAGCAATATTAGCTTCCACCAATGAAACAATTGAAGAGGTCAATGATTATATACTTTCCTTGATTCCAGGTATTTATGCATATCTGAAACTTACAAAAACTAGCATCTATTTAATATTTGTCCTCTATTTAACTTTGCATGCTAACTGAAATAAATATAATAGGTGAACAAATGGAATACTTAAGCTATGATTATATAGAGAAATCAGAAACCATTGACAGTTGGCATTTCCAATCAATTACCACGGAATTTCTCAATTCACTAAACACATTTGGTTTGCCAAATCATTGTATCAAGCTAAAAATCGATAGTCCTATAATGTTGCTAAGAAACTTAGACCAAACGCAAGGCCTGTGTAATGGTACTAGATTAGTAGTTACAAGACTAGTCAAACATGTAATTGCAGCTGAAATCATTTCTGGCAAAAATCTTGGCCATAATGTTTACATCCCAAGAATGTCAATGTCACCTTCACAATCACCATGGCCTTTTAAACTTTTAAGAAGGCAATTTCCAATCATGCTATCTTATGCAATGACAATTAACAAGTCTCAGGGCCAATCACTTTCTATGGTTGGACTTTATTTGCCAAAACCAGTCTTTAGCCACGGACAATTATACGTTGCATTATCAAGGGTCAATTCAAGGCAAGGATTAAAAGTTCTTATTCATGATAAAGACCAAAAAAGTATGACTTCTACTACCAATGTAGTTTTCAAAGAGGTTTTCAAAAATCTTATAAGGTAACTCTAAATTTTGAAACAACAAATTGTACTATTTATTGGCAACAATTCTTAATTGTTATCTTACTCATGTACATTCTAACATACAGCCAAAGATGACATCATATATCACAATCTTAAATTTTACATTGTCAGGTATGTAATCTTAGTTACTACATTAATATCTTCCATTTATAATTTCATTTACTTAACTTTCTTTTAATAACGTTATATTATTAACCCGTTTAGAAAGATATTCATAACCTCTGAATATTTAGCACTTTATCACAGCTTAGCATAGTGCTATCACAGCTTTAAAAATGTCTTTTACTTAATTAAACAATGCTGCTCATATTCAATTGCTTTGTTTTATAGCCAAAACATAGAATGACCGCCTTTCATCCACAAATAACAACTACTACAAGTGAACTACAATCAAATGACTTCAATATATCTGAGGCCAAAGCATAGAAATTTAAACAAGAACTACCTTGCAAATTCTTGCTTTGACATTTACCTGTAAAAATTCTGTTTATTTTTCTCCAAAACATAGAAATTTAAACAATTGAAGTTCAATAATAAAGTATCTAGCGTTCCACTGAGCTTAAAATTTCTTTTTGTTTCATATGCTACTCCTTATATGATAATTATTCTTTAAAGAATATTTATCAAATTTTCCTTGCACATTTGTGCGACTATAAAAAAAATTCGCTTATGCCAATCGTGCAAATATATCAGATTATGTTGCATATACTCCATTGGTTGAAAACAACATCATTCTTATTTTACAAAAAAACTACATTAAAAAAATTCAGTTATGCAACATGACATAATTATTTTTAAAAAATTGCTATATATACTTCAGACATCATATGATTAAAAAATACCATATTATACCCCCTCTCCAATAAATTAAAAACCAAATCCTAACAAGGAATCCTAGAAATTGTGTCAATCCTCATATCCAGCCCGAAAATAAATCTAGATCGTTAATGCCCCACAATATCAACGATGTTAACCTTCTGCTTTTAACAAAAACTCTTCAGTTACTTGGCACCTGTTCAATTCACAATTATTCACTCCACACCTGTTGACAACCGTGCTAAATTTAAAAGCAATGATCAAATCAACCGTCAGTTATAGCATTGGAAACAAACATATATTAAATATTACACTCTAGAAAACGCTATAACCTACCTTCTCCTACAAATTCTCTTTCACTTTTCTATTCAGACTCCAGTTTCACGCCATCCAAAAAATGAACAGCACGTCTTCAACAGCATCAAGTGAAGTCATTCCTACTCTCCTCTTCACGACAGATAATTTTTTCCTCCTTTTCTTCAACATTTACACTTAATCTATTAAAACTACGATATCTCTGTCATTGCAGATGAAAAATCCCATGATTGGACCGCCATTGATCATCCAATTTATCGCTGCCTTCAACAACGACAAAGTCATCTTTTTTTCCAATTCTTTCATTAGTATTATCGTTGCATATACATGCATTTATATTTCTCACTTTTTTTGCAGAACATCATACAACTTCCAGCGTTCTACCATACACAATGGGCACCACAGTATCCGGAGTTTGTTCATCTGAGATATAATGGAGCCATCTACGAAATACGGGTCAGACGACACAAAGAAAAAATCTATTTGGCAGATGGACTCGAAAACTTCAGGAAAGATTTGAAAATCTACGAGTCAACCACCATCAACTTTTTTGCCTGTGACCATCACTGCATATTTGACATACATTTCATACCACCACTGGAGCGGCAAACTTGTGGCAGGCAGAGGCATTCATCGAGAAAGCATATCTGGACTGTTCGACTTACTCAGGAAATGCTGGATGCTCCTAAACCCCTGGTAAGTTGACTTTCATACATTAATCTCTTTAAACATATTTTTAGCAGTTTAACAATTTTACTTTTTTTCTATTTGCAGAAACTCCCGCGTTGTACAGAAGTTACTCTTAAATCTTGCGGTCACCACATGACAATCTTAAGGCGATCTGGCCCTCCATTGCAATGGAAAGTTGAAACCCTGAATCCTACTGTTGGTGGAAAAGGCGTTGTTCAACCATGGTATGATTTTCTTGAAGAAATGGACTTTGACGATGGAGATGAAATCTCTATGTACTATAGATATTATGAAAAAATTTGGGATATTATAATTAGAAGGCAAGAGGATTGGGACGATAGTGACACCAATTAAAATGGATTTCGTAGTCCTAAGTCTATTTTCCTGTTAACCAATATTGTTGTTCATCCATGTTTCTTAAATCCATTTTGCCGTTAATCAACTTTGTTATTTTGGCGTCCATCAACATTTACAAAACACTTATCAAACAACCCGTGCATGTGCACGGGTTGCAGACTAGTTTAAGATAAAAAGGAGGAAACTAAAATATATTATTAATAGAAGAGTTAAAGTTTAACAGGATTAAGTACTCTTTTTCCAATTAAATTAACCCAAGCACTAAAAAAAATCTTCTTTGCAGATAAGAATTTCAAAATGTCTTAATTTTGAAATGATTTTTTTCCTATCTATTGTACTAAACACACTGAATAAGAAATAAATAAGTAAAAAAATTATTAAAAATCTGTATTAAATATATTAATAACATTAATTATTATACTTTTTAATTAATTTCTTCTACTTTTAATATGATGCGCCCTAAAAATGATAAATGATAAATTTTGTTTAAGAAAAATATTACACACATGTGTGCACGTACATGCACAAACACATAAAAATGTAATTAACAATTGATAAATATTTGAAAACTCAAAATATATTATTAATAGAAGAGTTAAAGTTTAACAGGATTAAGTACTTTTTCCAATTAAATTAACCCAAGCACTAAAAAAAATCTTCTTTGCAGATAAGAATTTCAAAATGTCTTAATTTTGAAATGATTTTTTTCCTATCTATTGTACTAAACACACTGAATAAGAAATAAAATAAGTAAAAAAATTATTAAAAATCTGTATTAAATATATTAATAACATTAATTATTATACTTTTTAATTAATTTCTTCTACTTTTAATATGATGCATCCTAAAAATGATAAATGGTAAATTTTGTTTAAGAAAAATATTACACACATGTGTGCACGTACATGCACAAACACATAAAAATGTAATTAACAATTGATAAATATTTGAAAACTCAAAAATATATAAATTAAGATTATAGATAGTTTTTTTTTAAGGAGGTTATAGATAAGTTGAAATAAGTTGTTTTTTTTTACTTAACAACTCAATTTTTTTAAATAAAACTTTTTATGTAAACTTTGAATAAATGAGCAATTTTGTTTATTTGTTTTATCCAACACCATTAGATAATTTATGAGTAAAACCTTGAATGATTTTTTTTTTTGGGATAAAAGAATGATTTCTTTCCTTCTAGATAAACAAAAGTGTTAGTCTAAAATTCTTGCCTTTGAAATACAGTATATTTATAGAATTGTTAAATATTACATTTACTTGTTGGTTATAAAAGTATTTGAAGCATAATTTTTTAAAATACATCTAAATAAATAGTACTCGTTCAATATTATTTAAAAGATTTAGTAACTTTACTTTAAAAAAGAAATAAATATCATTTTTTCAAAGGAAAATAAATATCATCTTAGATATATAAGCTTATTTATTTATTACATAAAGGCAATACAATGAATATATTTATTTATTATTTTTATTATATAATAAAGGCAATCCAATAGAATAACTCAAGGTAAAAACATGATTAAGTGTTTGTCCAATATTTGATGGAAAAGTGTAAAATTTAAGGATTAATAAATGCATTCTTAAAATGAATTAAACTCCTTAAAACATTAAAAATAAGTTATTTTAACTTTAGGACACTAGTTAAAAAATTAAAAAAATAATTAGTATGAAAATCACAAGAAAATAAAAAAATACCGTATACAATATAACTTTACATATTTTAATAAAAAAAAAATTATATTTGAAATTTTTTAACCAAAACACTTATTTATAATAAAATTTATCAAACAAAAATGTATCAATTCATATCACAATTATTAAATCAAACTTATAAGTTATAATACATATGTGATTTGATTTGTTTTGGTTTTTATTTAAAATAAAATCTAAACTAAATCAAATCAATATTTTGTGATTTTTATTAAAATATTATTTTATTAAAATTTATATATTTTATTTTCATCTTTTAAATTAAATTACATTAAAAAAATTTCTAATAATAATTTATGAAACTTAATAATATGTTAAACCTTCTATAATAAAAATTTATAAAATTTTCATCCATTTTAAATAAAACATATCTTAAAAAATCATTTAAAAATAAAAATGATATACATTATATAAATTTCATTTCATGTAAATAACATAACAAAACAATGTGAAAACTTAAGTAATATATATGTATAAAACATAATATTAAAATACGATAAGGGTTAATAGAAATATTGTAATTTAATTTGGTTTCAAAAATATAAATTATAAATCAAATCAAATGGATCAATTTGAAAAAAAAATATTAAAAAAAATAAAAAATCAATTTGATTCGATTTTTTTAATTTTTTAATAAGTTTTTAAAATCGATTTGGAGTTAAACACGTATCAATTCATATGCAACCAAATCATTCAAAACACCACAAATACTATTTTCTTTTTTTCATAAATTTACGTGCACTAATCTTACAAAAATCATTCGTAGATAAAAAATATAATTGTATAGGAATTAAGAAACATAATTTACAATCATCAAATATTAACTGATACATAACATTAAAAAGTAATATTAAGGAAAAAAAATACCAAGAAAATTGCAACCTCTTCTTCCTCCTCTTTCTCTCCGGCCGTCACTGATCAGATTCACCTCTTCAGTCTCTTCCCCTTTGGTTTGAGTTAGATATTATATTTTTCTTATTTTTCATTTTTCTTATTGTGACAGTTATATAAGTAATACATATTTTATTTTATTTTGCATGAACTCAAAAAAATACACGCAAATCCTAACACCCATGTTTCTGTTTCTTTGATATATTCACACACTTTCAGGATTAAGAATTGAAGAAAGTGTCGAAAAAGTTTGTTTTTTTTTTTTAGTTTTGTTTTGTTTAACAAAGAAAAGAACATGAGGTGGGAAAAGGTGAAGGGAATAGGAGGAGAAGAAGGGCCAGGGAAGAGGTGGGGCCACACGTGTAACGCGGTTAGAGATGGCAGATTCCTTTATCTCTTCGGCGGTTACGGCAAATTTAACTGTCAGACCAACCAAGTTCATGTCTTCGACACTCGTTCGTAGCTTCCACTTTCTCCTCTTTTCTTAATGGGAATATTTCTTTTCTTGTTTTTTGAAATCTTGGTTTTGTTTTTTCATTTTTTTTTATTATAATTGGTTTTGTTTGGATTGTCATTTTCTGCTTCTGCTGTGCACGATGCATGGTGGGTTGTTATGGGTGGGCGGGGTTCCTATCAAGCACTGTGCTTTTTGCTATTTTTTTATTTGTTCACTTTTTTTTCCATCTTTGTTATATTTTATTATTTGGTCTCTCGTTGTTGTTGAATCTTGATGATCAGATGCATTCACTATTGGGAAATCCGTTATTTTCTTTATTTTTAATTTGTTTTGAGATGTGGGAACGAGATTTTTTTGTGTGTGTGTACAGTGACGACACCAATATTTTAACCTAGAATTTCATGTAAATTACTCAAATCCGTCACTAGGCGGACTAGGTTTGGGAATGGGGATTTTTATTTTTTATAGGTAGAAATTGAAGACAGGATATGAGGGAGTTTAAGACAATACTGCTCAGCCAACTGAGTTAAACCCCCTGATTGGAAATGATGATTTTGGTAACTTGAATGGTGTACTAATTTATTTTTCTATGCTTTGTGGGGTTACATTCTTTTTGGAAGTGTTTCTATGTATTTATTCTGTTGCTGTGTCTAGCAAATTAATGTGCAACTATTTTATGATTCATGTTTGGTAATTTTCAGTGAAGCAGAGTTGGAGTGAACCAGCAATTAAGGGCCCCCCACCTACTCCTAGGGACAGCCATAGTTGCACTGTAATTGGTGATAGTCTGTTTGTGTTTGGGGGTACAGATGGGTCCAAGCTACTGAATGATTTGCACATACTAGATACTTGTGAGTCATTATTCTAATTCTTACACGTGTAGTAAATCCTCTTGCACTTGTCTTCGATTCTTACACATAAAAAAAAAACGAAATATATGAGTTTTGGATGATGTTGGATGATCTACTTATGTACACCCTGTAGTGTACAATAATTGTTTTACTTCTTGTACTCACTGTTGTTAAACTATTTTAGCTTCACATACATGGGTTTTTCCAACTGTGAGAGGGGAAGCACCAGATGCACGTGAGGGTCATGATGCAGCACTTGTTGGCAAACGACTATTTATGTTTGGTGGTTGTGGGAGATCTGCTGATAACATTAATGAGGTGTACTACAATGACCTTTACATATTGAATACAGGTGACTTTTCTTTGTCACACTACCATTTATTCATCTTGCTAATTCACTTTGCAATTTGTATTCTTCAGTCTTTACATGTATATGAGACCTCACTTGGTCACTTAGGTTAATGAAGTGTGGCAAAATTCTTTTAAGATTTCTTATCTTAATGATTACATATGATTGAACATGGAATAGTCACACACTCACACGACCTGGCTTGATTCTAGAGGCTCATTAAATTTCAGTTGTGAATGAAATGTAAGTCATCTTATCTCGTTCTTAGTTTAAGTATGAGTGTTTGGGTTTAGACTGCTACAAGGCTGAGCTATTTAGTTGGTATACAATTACATTTGCATTAGTACATTGCAGTATTTGATTAATGGATAAGATGAGAAATATGCCTTACAATTCCTTTTCATTTTTTCACTTGTAGAATTGTTCGTTTGGAACCGTGCTACAACATCAGGCACTCCACCATCTCCTCGTGATGGCCATACTTGCTCATCTTGGAGAAACAAAATTATTGTGATAGGTGGGGAAGATGAAAATGATTCTTATCTGTCTGATGTCCACATCCTAGATACTGGTATTCGTAGTATCCTTTTCTATAAGTGTTATATTTATCGTTCACTTATTACTTATTAATGCAAAAAGAGGGTCATTTATCAGTATAATTTACTCTGCAACTTCTGTAAATGCAGATACTCTAATCTGGAGTAAACTGTGTACGTCAGGCCAATTGTTGCCACCTCGAGCTGGTCATTCTACGGTTTCTTTTGGAAAGAACTTGTTTGTTTTTGGGGGCTTTACAGATGCTCAAAGCCTATACAACGACCTGTATATGCTCAACATTGGTGTGTTTAACATAGATGCCAGCGTATAAGTTTGATTAACACAGAAATAGGAGCTCAAACCTTTTCATTGTACTTTGTAGTAAATTGTTTATTATTTATTGTTTCTTTTTCATGTTTTAAATTTGTGTCCTTTATGTAATTTTTCATTTCTGGTTGAAAACAGAGACTTGTGTGTGGACGAAGGTGGCAATTACACCTAATGGTCCTTCTGCTAGATTTTCTGTTGCTGGTGACTGTTTAGACCCATATATGAGTGGTGTTCTTGTGTTTGTTGGTGGTTGTAATAGAAATCTGGAAGCCCTGGATGATATGCATTACCTATACACAGGTTCAGCAAATTGTCTCTTTTTTTTTCCTGTTATTAATTTTACTGAGGAACATTTTGATTCTGCAGATTATGAAGTATGTGACAAAATTGTGTTTCTAATATATTTCTGAGTTTTAGGGATTGCACGGGAAAGTGAACAGCGACCAAAGAAGTTATCCTTAAGGAAGCAATTGAAGCTGAAATGTCTAGAACAGAATCCCAATCTTGTCCAAAACCCAGTTCTGTGTGGATATGGAGTGGGTGCTGACAGTAACCAGCCCATGTCAATCTTGAACTATAGCCAACCAAGTGAGAACTTGCTTATATATTAACTTGCTGAGGAATATAATAAAAATTTCAATTTTTCCTTGAAGTGATATGTTTTGTTCCTGTCATACTTGGTATATTTGATTTAGGAAGTCCCTCAAATGTATATCACAGCTTATATTACATGCTCTCTTGTGGTAATGCGTTTCCTTGGTCTTAAAGATTTTGGCCATTGGAGTAGATAATTTCAAGGTAGTGTGATTTGAGAACTAGTCTTGTTCGCTGTACTCAAGTTAGTGTTAGAACCTGTTCTTCGTACTAGTAGTTTGTGTTTATTCTGAGACAGATACCATAGTTGTGGCAAGTTGATATTTTCTAATGTTATATAATTATAACTTATAAAAATGTTTACCATTTATGAGCCTGGAGGATTAAAAGAATGGAAAATGGTATTTAGTTATTTACATTCAAAGTGGGAATGTAAACATGAAGCATCATGATTACAGGTAGACTATATATCCCAGTAAATCAACCCCTGCCTCCTGGAAAGAAAATGTTTCAAGCCAACGTTAAGGGAAAAAACTCAGCAGGATATACTATTGAAACCGTTATTGATGGAAAGCCTCTTCATGGAGTTCTGTTTAAAAACCAGCCAAACACTCTTATTCCAGTTCCTAATACTTCCAGTAGGTATGTCTTCTCTTTCTCTTTACAATTTTTTACTACCATGAATCTCCCTTTTGAAAAAGATGGTTTTAACGTAATGCTTGATTCTCAAAACAGGAAAAGGACTTTTAGTGAAATTTTAAGTCCTGCTTCAAATGGTATACATTCACACAATGTAATGGCTTATAAGGTGCTCAGGCAGGACGGAATGCAAGATAAACAGGAATTACGGGGAGAGAGTTCAGAATCTCATGAACGCCATAAGGAAGCTGATACTATTGTTGTATCAAGTAACCCGACAACTGCTGCCAAGTCCATTAAGGTCAAGTAGTTTTTTAATTTTTTCTACTTCTGTTAAATAGAGTTCTAGATGCAGGCCTGATTGGTGGCCCTAAAATTTTATCTAGAGGCACCAACAGGGATTAATTAAAAATCTAAAATAGATAGTTTCAGTGTAAAATAAATTGATAACAGAAGTTTTCAGTTGAGTTTTGTTGTTGGAAGGAAGTTGGTTATAAATGTGATCTTTTGCATGGTTAGAGATTGTGTTTTATTTGATATTGCTGGAACTGCTGCAAGGTGGAGTTTATAATAGAGTATGGGATTTTTCAATTGGTGAATAAAAATTTCATGGGTACAGTGCAAGAAAAGCTCTGGATTGCCACTACTAAGTTATGCTTTGAAAAATGGTGTTCCGTTTCCTATAAATATTGATTTTTTTTTTTTTTTGTTTCCTACATGTTATGTGATAGGATACACAATCAGAAAAAGGACTCCTAGGAAAATACAAGTGGGCCCATAATCTGGCATGTGTACAAGAGGAGGAGGCAAGATAGGACAAGAGAAAAATGAGGGTGCCGACTGCTGAGTATTGAGACAGTTACTGAATTAGGGGGAGATACCATAGATTGTGTGTCTCTATGTGAGGAGCTTAGCTCTGAGATTACAGGGGTTTGCTTCTGTAATAGTATCTCTTTATTTTCGTTAATGGCATTGCTTCTTGCATTCAGTCTAATCCTGCGATCCATTTCGACAACCTTACCTTAAATGTTTTCTCCTTTGAATTATATAGTTGGCCATGATCTAATTTGTTTGATACCTTTGTGGGATATTTGTACTAAGGTTTTTCCTTTTTTTCTGGAGGTTAAATTATGTTCAATTCTATTTTGTGATCTCACAAGATAACACTCTTAGAGATTCCATATAAGGGAATATTTCAATGGCTCTAGATGGAGTGAGTTAATGAAAGATCACCTTCCATTTGCTGTGCATGAATCTAATCCCAAGTTTGAGCTATTTAGTCCTAGTTGGTTTCTGATGGTCCCAAAGATTATCACTGGGAATGCATTGCAAGTGTTTTGTAAGGTTTCTTTCTTACATATCCATGACAATTGTGCAGGTTTCTGTCAACCCAGAACCAGAAGCTGTTTCTATGGATCAAAATGGTGATGAAAAAAATGACACACCAAAATCCTTAATTGAGAGCTTGAAAAATGATGGATCCAATGATGTGACCAGTTCCAAAGGTGAAGTTCAAATTGGTGGTCAAATACATGTGCCAGTTTCCAACTATGAAATTCCAAGACAAATGAGTGATGCACCAAACTGTAATGCTGATGTCCTGAAACCTGCAGCAGCTAAGAGTGCTGTGTGTCCACCAAATCAAGGTATGAAACCATGGAGCAGTTAGTAAAGAATCTTTGGCTTGACTGTTTTTGTTTTCACGTGTCTTTGCATAAAATGGCATTTCCTTTTTATTTAGTATATTGCAACAATTCCAGCTGTGATTTTTAGACAGTTAAAACTGAATAATTCAACTGATAAGCTGTCTTTTGTTTTGTATTTTTTTTATTGTTAAAACGTAACTGAGTTGAAAATTATATCTCCCCTCCCACTACTAAAAGTAAAAAAAAAAAAAAAAAAAAACCTCTGGCCTAATATGCTTTAGTTTTCAGGGAGATTACATGGAATTATTAATCTTTTTGTTTTATTTAAATTATTTCTGTTAAAACTTAAAAGCAAGCATAAAGTATCAGATATGTATTTTAGTGTCAGATGGATGTCTTTGTGATGTCACATGAACTCATGTATTGCTGAAAACTTGAAAATCCGGAGTAAATTTTCCTTTGTTTGAAGAAAACCATCTATTTCCCTGAAAACATGCTATTGTTAGAGTAGATGTTGAACATACAGTTAATTAGAATATAATTTTTTAATCAAAATAATCAGGATTCGATTTTTAATTTGATGCTACTACTTATTGTAAGAAATTTATCAGTTTAAGAACCATATGATGCTACTACTTATTTATAAAGCACTTGACATTTTCACTGGAAGTGAAAAATCTTAATTACCTAAATGATGTGGCACTGTGTTGTTTACTTACAGTAGACCACATTTAAACTCTTGTCATAGAGAGACATATCTGACATGGCATGGTTTTGAATTAAGATTTTCGAACAATTAATGCTAAAAGGGGTAGTTATCATTTCATAATTGCAATTGAAATTTGTATCGAATAATCTTATTGTTGCCTTCAATACAGGTGTAACAGGGGATTGCACAACTCCAAGGACAGAAGGACACAATGAACAAGCAAAATTAACTTGAATTCAGGCGTTTGTACATTCCTCTTCTGAAGGTGACAACAGATGCACATAACAGTTTATTACAGACAAAAGTGCTAACTGGTGGGATATACTGTTACCTAGACAGGCATTGATCTTAAATTTGTTGAGAAAAACCATTGTTACCTTAGGTATAGGGGTAGTATTAGAATTTTTTGTCTGAAAGACTGAAACTAATGAGTTTTTCCGACATTAAACTTGTCTTCATTCATTGTAGGAAAAAAGATATAGTTAGGAGGTTGACTGTAGTTGCCAACTTTTTATTTATTTTTTCCTGTTTTGTGGGCATCATCAATGGAGGAATCTTGTTTTCATTTATCTTGTCTTAGAGGTAGTTTTAGGCGTTTCTGTTCGTCCATTTGGTGAGATAATATCTGTTTGAATTTATGTTGCAAAATTTTGCTTTAATGTTACACATGTCAGGAAATACTAGTAACTAGATTTCAAACCCGTGCACCCCACGGTTCGTTAAAAACTTAAAATTATAATTATTTATTTTATATGTAGATAAATGATATTTAGTTTTCAATATTTTGTAGCATTTTAAATATAAATTATATAGGGTGTGTTTGATTTGCTAGAAACACAGGACAGACAGAACAACATTGGGCAAATAGTTGAGTCATAGGACAACTTTTTCTATTGTATTGTTTGGTGGTCAATACACAGGACTAGTAATTTTATGTTGTATCTTGTTTGATGTGTTTATGTATTAGACAAAATAGTGTAAATTTTACTATAAAATCCTAGGTGTATTAGCAGCACCTTGATGATGCAACAAAGGAGAAAAAGGAGGCACGGCCCTTGACGCCACCGAACATAGGGCCTGGCAGCGCGAGGTTACCAGTCATAGTGATGACAATTACAACACGATGCAACCTAGTCGAAGTTGGCCAAAAGAAAATAAAAATAGTGAGGAGGAAGATAACGTTGGGACATTTAAATAAATTAACAATGAAAAGAAAAAAATAATGAGTAAAAAGGGAACAACAACTGTCCATACGACTCTCACCAGAGGTCAAGGTGTCCATGCTGGTGGACAAGGTATGGTGTTTGGAGATGGAGGTTTAGAGGAGGCATATATGAAAAAAGAAAAAAAAAAAAAAAGGTGTGAGATAATGAAAATTCAAAAAATAGGAATAATATTGTAATTTTATTTTTGTTAAATGGGTTTAGTCAGTTTCAAATTTTTTGGTATTTATTCAATTCATCATTTTTTATTTTTTATTGTTCCTCAATCATTTCTTAAATTAAATGTTAGATAAATATTTTTATATTATCAAATTCCTTATTTTATAGCAAATCAAACATGTCCATAATTACATTAAAATTGAATAAACATTATATTAATTGTATTTTTAATTGAGCAAATGTTGCATACTCAACATATTTGATGGTTTTGACTCGAGGCATTTCAATGTTAGTTAATTACATTATTAATCAAAATATTAAATATGTACACAAACAGAACGTACAAAAATTAGTCCTAATATTTTTTCTATTGTACCTGCTAGTCCTAATATTTTTAGTACTAATTTATATAGACATATAGTTTGAGAAAGAGTATTATTTTTACATGTAAAAGAATTATTTGAACATTTTTACTTAAATCACAAAAAATAAATAAAATAACAAATTTTAAATTATACATAGAGAGAGAGGAGGGATCAATATACCAGTGTAACTATTATATAATTTTTATAACTTGATATAGAATGTAATTTTTACTGATCCAACCGTTGAATTGTATTTACTTATTAACAAGATCATTTGTGCTAAAATTTGTTAAAATTGAACAACAAGAAGAAGGTAACCAAATGATCCGTATTTTAGTATATTTTAAAATATTTATATTATGTTAATTTTAATCTATATGAACGAGATACTAAATGATTTTGAATTAATATAAATTTTTGCATGTGATTTATGTGAAAAGAACTTTCAATCCAATGATGAGTTTTAAGAAAATATTATTCAATTAAAAGTTATAAAACTGTAATAATTATCAAGGTTACAATTGTAATTTTAAATGTGTCATTACAAATTTACTAATTAAAAATAACAAAACTTAAACTAGTTAAAAACAATTTTAAATGTATGAAGTAATTGTCGTTATTTGGATATTTAATACCGGAAGAAGTTAGCACTGTGTGCGGGATTTGTTTGTAAATATCAAAGAAATAAAAGTTTATTCTGTATTAATATATGGATTTGGAGAAGATATTTGTTTATTTTGTGTCTATGATGGAAAAAAGTTAATTTAAAAATGAAAATTAATTAATAAGCAAACAAAAAATATGTTATGTTTTGTTAATGAGAATAACTTAAGGAATAAACAAAGCATTTGAATATATTGGTATAGTTAAAATACTAAAAAAAATGTTTACAAAAAAAAAACATATCTAGAAATATATGTTGGAGAGGTATAGTTGAATTTTTGTGCTTCAACTTTTTTGCTTCTTTTTGTTTCCTCAACAAATGATGATTTGTTGAATTTCATACTCCCATAACATCTTTTATTCAATTTAATTTAAATGCTTCATGCGGAATGGAAGCAAACAATATACCTATAAATGTTAATGCACATTCAGGCAACAAGAGATAATACAAGATAAGAAAAATGAGAGAGAAAGGAAAATAAAAACTAACCATACGTTCTCGATATCAAAATTGTCAAGCATTCTCATTATTAAAATAGCCAAAACAACAAATCAATAACCCTAAAACAAAATGCGCGCATAAAAATGGAAGAAACAAAACATAGAGGCAAACAATAAAGATTCAATTTGTTTTAATGTAAAAACATTTATGTACATCAAAATGAAAATCAAATGAGAAAGATTCCAATTTTTATTAAAACAGAGCATATAAATTATAAAAGAAAAAAGAAAACTACAATCTTATGATATAAAGCATGGAGGTTAAGTCATCTTCAAAGCATAATATGAAGATCTCTTATTAAATTGGAATAAGTTTAGCACTAAACCACGAAATCTTGATGATCTTCTTTATCATGAAATCTTGATGATCTTCTCTATCAAATGAATGGATAATCTATTTTGAAATCGTCAGTCTTGCATTCTCCCCAAGGAGTATATATTTTAACAAGAATCACACATAGATAGATGTGATACAATAAAAATCTTTGATAAAATACTCACCCGTAATCCAGTGGGCAAATAAAGTACATTAAATATTGATAGGTTGATTGTTCCACTCTTGTATCTTCCAAAAGAAAAAAAGATCTTGGAAAGCTATTTCAAAGAGAGTACTTGAGTTCTTCCAATAACTAAAAAATATATCATGCCTAAATCTAATGGTTTAGAAACTCGATAGGAAAAAAGAGTTATTCTAATTGTAAGATATTTAATTAAATCATTCTTAAAATTAAGATCTCATTCAAAGAGAAAGATATTAAATATCTTGAGAATGTACCTCCATGAAAAAAGAAAATGATTTGAGAATGAGATAAATGAAAATTCTTAGTAATGCAAAAATAAATAGAGAGAACACAATATACAATATAAAATGTGAAGAGTGTTTCAGATTTTAAATGGAAAGTATATCAGTTACACAATATTAAGCTTACTAGTTGAATTTAAAAGCACTACACTGAATAATATGTAATGCAGATTTTTGTTTAAGGATAGCAAGTGAGGGTTAAAAAAAAAAAAAAAAAAGTGATGAAAACGTTTTTTAACATACAACGTGATGCTATTTATTAATTGCTTTGAAATAGTGCATTCACTAACTTTTCGTTATACTTTTTTTATATTAACTATCCGCCGTACCCTTTTTTATACTATTAACTTTCCGTAAATAAATTATTATTGTTTATGAAATATATTGTATGTTATGTTAGTTAATTATAAATAGCTTTAAATTTAATTACATATTTATAAATTCATTTATCATTTATAAACATATATCATACTATACTTTTCAATAATAAAAGAATTGAGTTACATATTTTAAAGATAATTTATAAATATATATTATAATATATTTTTCATGAATTATAAAATATATTTTTAATTATAAAATCCTAATTTTAATCATTAATGTTAAAAACAAAAACAAATATTATTGTTCATGAAATATATTTTATGTTATGTTAGTTAATTATAAATAATTTTAAATTTAATTACATATTATAAAATCATTTATCATTTATAAATATATATTATACTTTACTTTCCATCAATAAGAAAAGAATTGAATTACATATTTTGAAAGATAATTTATAAATATATTTTATGATATAATTTTCATGAATTATAAAATATATATTTTTAATTATAAAATCTTCATTTTAATCATTAATTCTAAAAACAAAAAAAATGATTATTATTCATGAAATATATTTTATGTTATGTTTGTTAATTATAAATAATTTTAAATTTAATTACATATTTATAAAATCATTTATCATTTATACATATATATTATACTATACTTTTCATCAATAACAAAAATATATATTTTTAATTATAAAATGTTTATTTTAATTATTTTTGTTCATGAAATATATTTTAAAACAATACAATAAAAAAATGACTTACGTGTGTGGGTATATTTTAAATCAATTTAAAATAATATGATAGGAAAGAGTGGTTTTAATTATATTATATCAAATCAACGGTGGTTGACAAATTAAAATTTTGATCCAAAGATTAATAAAACTTTAAGCTTCTTTAACAAATCAACAATCATTATTAGATTAAAATTTTGATCCAATGGCTCTAAAACATTCAAATTTCCTTTACATAGTATATAGATAGATACATTTTTAACACTTTTTTTATCAACACAAACTTTTTCCTTTTATGAAAAATGCTATTTAGTGTCCGGTAGAGATGTAGAAATTTTTCTATTAGAAAGTGTAATAGTGCACTCTTATGCGATTTCTTATACACTCTTCCTAATAATAAAAAATTATTTATTGATTGTTTAACCCAATGTCTTAAAAATACTAATTAGCAAAACATTATTTTTATTAGTTGAAATTATGATTTAGTGTGCAAGTCTCTTTCCCCGTCGATGAGTTGTATTCTTAAATTAATGGGAGATCTACATAAATTTCATCACTATTCTAGCTTGAGTTATCATTCAACAAGCACTAGTAATTCTTAGGTTATTTTTAATAGATCATTGAATTTCTGCTTCACTTTATTTAATAAGCAAATCAAAATAGAAGATTATGGATTTGTACCATTGCTAAAAAAAGGTAATTATTCATGAAAGTTGTCTTGTCTATAATCTATGTATTTATAAAAGAGAAAATGACTTATGTAATGATAGTATAAATTTTTTTACACAATTATACAATTACATGTATGAAAAATTTGTTGACTTTTAAGATAATTATCTTAAAGTAATTTAAACGGTAATTTATGATTGAATGATAATATAAAACTGTTTTACATTATCAAAGCAAGATATTAAACTCTTTACAAAAATTGTCTAGCTTGTTGTCAAGTGTTAGTTGTTAGATTATGTAATTTGTTTTAAAAAAAATTTACTTCTCTTTTTTATTTTATTTTTCTTAATTTGTTTTTCTAAAAAAAAATCGTGCAAGGCACATGCCCACATATAGTTTTTTAAAAACCCCTAAAGAAATTCAAATTTTTATTATTTTTTCAACAATATTATAGCTGGTGTCCAACATTTGGACTTGGGATACACGAACTGCACGCATAACCTGCAGCCCACACGGTACATGAGCTTCAAATTTTTAAGCCCATTTAAATGATTAATTGGACTATTATTTAAACTTTTATATTATTATTTTTTCTTAATATAAAATTATTTATTTTTTATTATTTTTGTTATAAAAAATTTCTTTAATGTTTTTAACCCTTAAAAAAATTACAGCCTCTTAAACTTCTTTCCCCTCTATATTTTTATGTATCTAAATCATAATAAAAATTGACATCTCCTTTTCATTTTTTCAAAATTTATTTTTTCTCTTATTTTCATCTATAATAATATAATGCAAAATGGTTTACTAATTTACTTTTACTAAGAATAAAAAAAGAGACCCAGTGGGTGTAACTTAATTGCAACACACATTAAGTTTGTAGGAGAGAATCTAAGTTTGATTAGTCTCTTAGCTTTAAGTGCGGACTAAGTCTCAAACTGTGGATTAGTCTCATAGCTTGTGGAGATATTTCAGGGTTACACTGAGAAGTCAAATACTCTAATCACAGTAGTTACATAAAAAAGAATAAAAAAGAGAAATTTTGTCCAAAAAAAAACCTCCAAAAAAATATGGATATCACAAACACTTAGTGGCAATAATGGTTCCAAGAGGTGCTTGGGCATATTGCCTTCTTTTAACATTAATTTGTTACCACTCTCCAAATTCTTCTTCTTTTCTCTCATCACGCACGATAACAATAACAATTATGTGAATCCAATGTACTTCACTCCAACCCCCTTTCCCTAAATAGCTAGTTAGGGTTTATCTCATGCACTCTTAACAAAACCCCACCCTTCCCCAATCTTCACACTCCCTCACAATTCCTAGTCACCTGCGTGGTATCATTCTTATTCTTTGAAACTCTAATTTTGCAAGAATCGAAATGAAGTGTTTTGCTCATGACAATTTTGATGCTAAAGAGTAAGGGAAATTTGTTTTGTGTGTTTATAAAAAGTGGTTTAGGAAATATATCACTCTTTCTAGAATGCATTTTATTTGGTATTGTTTCTTCAAATTCTTTCATTTAAGATTTTGAATCAAATTTATCTGACTAGTTGAGTTAGATATTTTTGTATTATAACTTGTTTTGCTCTAAATTGTTTATTGCTTATGTTGATGTGTTCAGGGAATCCTTTATACTCTATTAGAAGCAATGAAGATTGGGATTTTGGTGTTACTTCATTGCTTAGTTTAATACAAAGTTTACATTGGAGACTTCTTACTTATATTTGTGTGATACACATTGTTGATTCGTCAATTAAATCTATACATATATTATGGTCTTGCATCCTCATGTACATTGAATCAGTTTAAAGCATCACCTCAATTAGAAATACTTCGTTGTATAGCCTATCCCTAAGCAATTTATGGCTTCTTCATCTTTTGTTGTTGTTGTTGTTGTGTATTATGATGGTGCAAGTGATTCAAAACATGACACTAAGCCATCTTTTGTAAGCACTAAGCCAAAGACAATTCAACTTAACAATGACATGACACTTAATGCCTTGAAGCAAGTGATTCAAAACAACATTAATATACTATATGGCAAACTAGTGTTGGACATTCATTATCTCAATGCCTTGTATCATATGCTGGCAATTGTTTTAAGTATAGAGTGTGCAAACTAAAAGATGAAGAAAACATAATAATTATATTTTCTATAGTTGAGCAAGTCCACAACCTCACAGTGTTGAGTTAAATGTCACCACTAAGAATAGGCTCACACATACATATGTACAACCACCACCACTAAATTATGCAACCTCTTGGTATTGGGATGGTCTTGAAAAATACCTGGAGAAAGCAATGAACATAGAATCACCTTTTGAAGATAAAGGCCAATAACTTTATTGATTTCTTAATTTATAATTTAATGATTTGTAGAATTAATGTTTGTTATTTGATGTTGTATTACTAATTATTGATGGATGTTGTATTATTAGTTTTTGATTGTTGTTGTTGTTACTTTATTTAAATTTAAATTTTCCATTTAATGAATATTATTATCATGTTATTTTCGGCTTTATAATCGAATTAGTTAGCAAATACAAATAATCGAACCTTATGCTAGTGTTAGGGAATCCAATACTTTATGTTAGTGTGTCAGTGATTCATTTGCTTTACATTAGTGTGTCAAGGAATCTAATATTTTATGTCAGTGCATCAGAGATTTCTTTGCTTTATGTCATAGCGTTAGTGATTCATTTACTTTACATTAATGTGTCAGGGAATCCAATGCGTTATGTTGGTGCGTTAGTGATTCCTTTGTTTTATGTTAGTGCGTTGGTGATTCAATTATATTACGTTAGTGCATCATGGATTCCTTTGCTTCATGTTAGTTTGTAAATGATTCATTTACTTTTTGTCAAAGCATTAGTGATTGTTTATTTACACTAGTGTGTCAGCGTATCTGATGCTTTACATGAGTATGTTAGTGATTCCTTTGTTTTACATCAATGAGTCAAGGATTCTTTTGCTTTATGTTAGTGCGACAGGAAAACTGATGCTTTAATTTCAATTTTAAAAATGAACGATGCAAATTGAATCTAAAAAATGAATAGTTGAAATGCATCAACCAATAAGGGGATTTGGCCTATATATAGACATTGTCTCAGTCTTCATTTACATATCCACACTGTGAATGTATGAATACAGGTTTTTGATGATGCCAAAGTATAATCAAACAAGATTAATTCAAGAAACATTCAATGTTAAGTAAACAAAGATTGATTCAAGACTAAATCAAGACCAAGAAAACAAAGATCAAGAAAAAAGCTAAGTCCTAGTCTATCTTTGTTAAAATAGTCTCTTAGTGATTGCAAAGGTTTGGCCTCACAACGTAGTTTTTAAATTGATTATAAAAGGTTTTAGAATATTTTTAACATTTTCTGAAAAAGGCATTTTTCCACTGGTAATCGATTACCAGGCATTGTAATCGATTACCAGAGGTAAAATTATTTTAAAAAGCTTTTTCAGAAAGTTTGAAATTTGAAATTTGAAAATTTCATAAAAACTTTTTGAAAAGATACATCTCTTCAAATCATTTTGAAAAGGCACGATGGGCCTATATATGTGTGTGTGTGTGTGTGTGTGTGTGTGTGTGTGTGTGTGTGTGTGTCTGACTTCAAAAAGCAAGAGAGATATTCTAAGAGAACTTAATTGTCAAATGCTCTCTCAACAACTATTGAGCAAACACTTGTAAATCTATTGAGAATTCATCTAGGAACTTCAATTTGTATTATCATCTCTAAAAGGGAGAAATTCCTTTGGGATTTTCAATTTGCATCATCTACTCTAAAGGAGAGAAATCTTCCTGTTTATCTCATAAACTCAATTGTAATCAAGAGACTGGTTGTCTCTTGGATTGTAAGAATTGTAATCAAGAGACTAGTTGTCTCTTGGATTGTAAGAATTGTAATCAAGAGACTGGTTGTCTCTTGGAGAATCTTGAACACAAGGGTGAGGGATCCCAAGGTGTGTTCAAAGTCTATAAAGGATTTACAGAGATAGTGAAAAATCTTAAGTGGGTTGCTTGAGGACTTGATGTAGGCACGGGAAGTGGCCGAACCAGTATAAATCGAGTTTGCAATTCTCTTTTCTCTTATCTCAGTTATTTTATTGCACATTATTTTGTCTTGTGCAGTTAAAAGAACATTATTAAATTAATTGCTTCTTCTTCTTCTTCTTCTTCTTTTGCATTTTGAGCCTATCATTCAAAAGGGGGTTAAAGTTTGCTAGTGGAAAAATTTTGAAACTTAATTCACCCCCTTCTTAAGTTATTGAGGTCACTTGTCCAACACACACAATACTTCCTTATTCAAAAAATTACTTCCATATTTTGAAACACTATACAGGACATGACTTCCTAATATGTCAATTTTTTTGTGCACTACAATGGTCAAATTACACAAACAAAAAAAGGGGATACATTTGTCTGCTTCAACCCCAAAATGTTTACACTAAAACAAGGCATCCCATGTGAAGCCTTGAAAAACAAAATCCACCAAACTATCAAACTATAACTAGCTAACCAAGTCTATGAGATCTATTTTTGCTACCCATAAGTAGCTATACACAGAATACTCAAGTACAAGGCATGCAAAATATTTTACAATGACAATGTTTAAGGTATGATTTTCATTTGTTGTCAACAAGAAGATGTTACATGCATTGAGATGTATGCAAACATCAAGCAAAGTATTATTCCTAGCGTTGTTCCCAACTCAATTCCTTAACCAATAAATTCACAACCCCATTATTTTTCATATCCCTAATCCATTTATTCACTTGGATTTGATGCAACCCCATCAAACACTCATGTCAATTTCTACCAAACCACATTAGATTTTACCTAATCACAACAAAATGAATGGAAGTCAACCACATCTTCAACACAACTTCTTTCCACATCATTTCTCACCGATTTGTTAGTTTCACAATCATTTTGTCTGAATTAACATCTACATATGCTGATATGCATCTTGGAGTAGCCCTGAAGTAGAGGTCATCCCTTTAGGGGTGATCCCACCTACTGAACAAAATGATACTAAATTTTTAGTGTTCAGACAATCAAATGAATACCTTGGTCCTTTTAATGAAGACAAAGATAAAATTTTAGTCCAACAACCTGATGACAATGATGATGATGAAGCCAACAACAATAATGACAAGCTTGAGTCTACATGCCCTTCAACAACCACACTTGCATTTTCATATTACTTGCCCCCACACTTGCATCATATTGAATTGCAAATTTTAAATATTAAGAGTACAATCATGTGTTAAATCACCAAGAAATGGAACATGCTCTGGGAACCCTTTTTGAGGGGATGCATTTTCAAAACAAAGATAAAGTTTGACTTGCTTTGGACTTGTATAGTGTGAAAAAAAGAGTTCATTTCACAACTGAGAATTCTACCCCAACCATATTGGTTGGTAAATGTGTTGACAATCAATGTGCTTAGAGGTGCAAGGAAACATTCACACAAGCAAGAAAACAATGGGAGATTCGAAAGCTTCGTTAACCCTTACGCGTTTAAGTCCTATCGTTATCTAGGATCATAAAAAGCTTAGATATATGCTCATCAGTCATAGTATCCACCCTTTGATGTAGAATGATCCATCAATTACATTGTCTTCCTTGATAACACGTATAAAGGCAAGTGATGGGTACATTACAACCTACAGGAAAGTCTGGATGCCAAAGCAAAAGACTATCAAAGACGTTTATGGCAACTAGGAAAAATCCTACTTTGATTTCCCCAAATTGTTGAAAGGTATAAAAGTGTGGAAGCAATGCCTTCCAAGGTTATTTTGATGATGCCAAAGAATCAAGAGTTAAGCAAAGTTTCAAGCAAAGATTCAAGAATCAAGTTTCAAGATTCAAGACTCAAGAATCAAGTTTCAAGAATCAAGATTCAAGAAAAATCAAGATAAGTACCAAAAAAGTTTTTCAAAACATTGAGTAGCACATGAAGTTTTCACAAAATCTTTTACCAAAGAGTTTTACTCTCTGGTAATCGATTACCAGAAGGTAGTAATCGATTACCAGTAGCCAACATTGTTTTTCAAACTGATTTACAAAGCTGTAATCGATTACCATAAACATGTAATCGATTACCAGTATTTTAAAACATTAAGATTTTCAAAATTCAAAATGAAGTCACATCTGTTGATGTGTAATCGATTACACCTTAATGGTAATCGATTACCAATGACTGTTTTCGAAAAATCCATTTCCAAAAGTCACAATTCTTCAAGTGACTTGTTTCTAAAGATTCTTTCAAAAGTAATAACTTTTTAAGTAATTAGTTTTAAAGGAATTGTCAAGAGTTACAAGTTTTGACTTGAGTCATCAAGAAATTATAAATATGTGACCTTGGCATGAAACATTTTGATTGATTTTGATCTTAATCATCTCTTTCAATTTTCTTTCATCTCTTTCAACAGATTTTTTCTGATTCATCTTCTCTTCATCTTTCTAAAAGTTTTTGTCCAAAACTTTCTCTTCCAAGAAAAGTTCTTTGTTCAAAAACTTGTGCTATTCATTTTTTTCATTCTCTTCTCCCTTTGCCAAAAAGAATTCGCCAAGGACTAACCGCCTGAATTCTTTTTGTGTCTCTCTTCTTGTGTTTGTCTTCTTTTTCCCTACACTTTTTAATTTCCGCTGTGCCCTTTAATTATCGCTTTTACTTTTGGTTAAGTTTCTATTTCTGGTCTTTACTTTCTTAACATTATAGTAAAAACCTAATTGAATTTAGTAACATTAAGAAAGATATATTTTTAATTAGTAAAGGTTCATTAATAATTAATTCAACCCTCCATTCTTAATTATTCTGAGGTCACTTGATCCAACAAAAAGCTCATCTCCATGGTTTTGTCTTTGAGAAGCAAACAAAGCCAATATACAACTAGCAAGGTCAAATAATTGAGGGTCTCATTCAATTCCATCAATTGTTTTAGACATCCAAACTATGTATTGACGACAACATTTTTAAAATCAGACTAGATCACCCAATTAAACCATGGGTTGGACTTGCCACTTGTTTGGTCATGCTTTTGGAGTAGAGATGTTATCAACCTGTGCTGACATCATTGATGCGGTGCTAAACTGGTTATAAGTAGCGTTAAACTAATGACTTAACTCGTTCGGGTTTAGATTTTTAACTGGTTATTTGTACATTGTTCATGACTTCATGCCACCTGTGGCTCTGTTCACGCTGCTGCACATCATGAGGTCTGTTGTTGACTTTATTCATGCTGGTATTGTTGTTCACATTGATTGCTTCAACATGCTACCTCACATTGTCTGATTTTCTTTATCCAAACTTCCCAAGGTCTGCGTGTGAAATGCACAAATTGAAAGATTGAATATTTGAAAGTGAATGTCAATTTGAAATTTTAGATTTGCACTTGTTGAGATTTGAACCCACATTTCCTCAAATGCCAAAAAAAGATTTTGACCGCTAAACTAATGAACGATTATAGTATGTACATACCACATTTCATTTATATACAACATTTTAAATATAAGTTAGTTTTAAATAACTTCTAGCTCTTTGATATATACCTGATTTTTATTTTGAGTCCCTGATAAATTTTTTCGTTGTACTGAGTCCTTGATATATTAAAAGTTTTGTTTTGTGTTCCTATCGTTAGTTAAATGATGACATGACACCATCCTAACGACTGATATATATATATTGGAAGAGTCGTTGAGATGGTGTTACATCATCACTTAACTGATAGTCGAGACTTGAAACAAAATTTTTAATATATCAGAGACTCAGAACAACAATTTTTTTTATCAGGGATTCGAAACAAAAATTGGATATATATCAAAGATCTCAAACATATTTAAGCCTATAAATTATATTATTTAATATAGACCGAGGCGTGCAGTTCAATTAGTGACCATTGGTTTTGACCATTCACCTAATGACTAGTGTGCCTTGACAAACGATCACCAATTTATTTTTTAAAACACTAATCAATGAATTTTAATATTGCAAGCCATTGTTTAGGTTGATGGAACTTGCTTGTATGAAAAGTACAAGGAGACTCTCCTTTTAGAAGTTGCAAAAAGCAAAATTCTTCTGATAGTGTTTGCAACTATTAAGGGTGAAATCATAGTTTTAAAAATTGAACCAGTGATCTACCTGATCAAGGCACTGGGTCAATAGCTTAACCAATGGGTCGCAAACTTGGTCTCTATTAAAAAAGATTGAACATTTTATATAATGCCTTAAAAAAGAAAATATAAATAAAATCACATCACAAATTAATATAATTCCTCAAACTTATTCTTAAAGTTCAAATTCATTGGCATCCATCCATGAGGTTGTAACCAAATAAATCATGTTCTAAACAAATAACAAAGTCATAAGTTTCAACTTCCAATGACATTCATGAGTTCAAACAACAAACTCACATAACAAAGCTCACAAATAAGCCGTGTTTTTTTTTTTTCTAGAAACCTAAACAGGCTTGATTAAAATATGTTTGGATGAGACCAATAAGGTTTTGGGTGTGCACCCTGCAATTTATAAGTTCTGTATTTAGAAACAAAAATTACAAAGAAAATTTGGGGTGGAAAAAGCAAAAATGTTAGGTGGAAATAGCATGTAGCTTGCTTTTTTCATGAGCCTAACTAATGAGGTCCAAAATTAGTACGCCACGAGCAGAACAAAAATTGGGCAGAACACATAAACATAAACATAAACTGAACAGAGAGAGAGAGAGGCGTTGAAATGACAAAGGCCAATATGGAAGAGCAAAATTAGAGACACAAACTAGAAAATATGGTGATGGCATGCGATGTTGTGGTTAATGTGACAACGATTTGCGAGTTGCGAAGGTGATGTGCGAGCTTGCAAGTTGCAACGACAATATGCAAGCTTGCAAGTTGTGGCAATGCTAATTCTACGAGCATGTGATAGTGTGAGGTGATAAAGATCTCAACTTTGTTCTAAATAAGTTCGTTAGTGCCTTTGTTCTTTTCCCTTTCATTCTTGTTAATTTTTTTTATATAATTTTTTCACCATTTAACGTTTTAATTTTTTTTAAATTGAGCCAGACCAAGTCACATTGACCCACGAGTCATTTGGTCCAACCACCAACCTGACCTAGTCGCAATGGGTGAATTACATGACTGATCTAATAACTGGATTGAATTGGTTGGTCCATTGGGTCATAGTCAGACCAGTTAGATTAATTGAGTCGATCCGATTTTTAAAACTATGGGTGAAACAACCAGAGCTTAAGACTTATTTCTAAAAAATGTAAGAAGATGTGTGATACCTCAAAATGACATGTGCTTATCTTAGAAAGGCACACAACAATTAAAAGTGCTTACTTAAGAGTGGGTCATGGATGAACGTCACAAAACTTTGTGCATCTGCTTTTCATTTGACACCTTACACAAAATTTTGTGAGTAAATTGAAGAATGCAAAGATAGAGAAAAAAATTATTACCTCATTTTAATAATGATAAATTTTTTTAAAAATATTTTAATTTATATTTTGTTGTATTTCATTTATATTTAAATAACTGTCTAAATGAAACTTGATTAGTTCACAACATTTCACGAGAAATAATATTTTTTTTAGATAATAAGTGAAATGGAGAAGAAAAAAAAAGAAGAGAAAATGGAAAAAGAGGGTCATGAATAAAACAAATAAAATATAAAAAAACATTTTATTTAAAAGAAATTTAAAAGAATAAAAAATAAAAGTAAAAAGTTGAAAATATTTTTCTCTATTTATTTATGGTAGAAGAGAAAATAAAAAAAATAATATAAAATCCTTTTTATATCAGTTAAAAAAAAATTAGCCTAAGAAATATATTTTTTTCTTAATATTTTTTTGTTATAGATAATTGCTTTAATGTTTTTACTTTTAAAGCTTAAAAAAACTACATCCTCTTAAATTTCTTTTTTTCAACCAACAAGTTGTTTATTCTTGTGCTCATTCTTCTTAGGTAAGAACTTGGTTTCATTTTTAGATGGATAAAATTCTAATGGAGAAAAGAGACTCAACTAAAGTAGGTAATCAATTATTCTAACAAAGATAAGTCAACGAATATTTCACACTAATGTTAAGATAACTTAAATTTTTTTTCTCAATAGCATAGCTCCCTTTAAATATTTAAATTAGACTAATTTCAGGGAGTTCATTCATGCATTTGGTGATATATTTACAACTATATTAAAAAAAAATTATATTTTCCTTTAACATATTTTTTTTCTTCTTATTTTCAATAATCCACCGGTCCAATACTAATATAAAATGCAGATGAGAGTTTACTAATTTACTACTAATTAAAAAAAATTTAATTACATAATTAGTCCCTAAATTATAATAAAAATTGAATTGGATTCTTCAATTATTAAAATATTGAATTAAAAATCTTTAATTAAGATATTCAATTAAACTTTTAATTATAACTGAGACATCATTTGTATGATTAAGTATTAAGAAAATCGAGTTTCACAAACATCCACCCTGACCCAATGGCAGTAACAGTTCCAAGATGCGCTTGGCCTATTGCCTCTTTCCGACATTAATCTGTTTTCACTCCCCCAAACTCTTCTTCTTTCTACTCCTTCTCACTTATCACGCACAAATTACACGAATCTAATGTACTTCACCCCAGGCCCTAACTCCCTTCTTCCCTAGCTAGGGTTTATCTCTCTCACTCACTCCCAACAAAATCCTACCCTTCCCCTCCCCAATCTTCATTCTCCCTCGCGATTCTTCCTTCAAACTGTGGTTTCGCAAGAATCCTTTCGCTCGCGGCAATTTCGATGATTCAAATATAAAAAGAGTAAGGGGAATTGCTTTCCTGTGTTTACAGAAAGCGGTTGCGAAATATGTATCACGCTTTCTCGAATGCATTTTATTTGGTATTTTGTTTCTTTAAATTCTTTTGTTCAAGAATTCGAATCTAATTTATCCGACTAGCTTAGTTGGATTTTTTTTCTTCATGTTGTAACTTGTTTTTCTCTGAATTGTTTATTCACTTTATTGCTCATGTTATTGTTCAGGGAATCAATCTTCTATGCTCTGTTAGAAGCAGTGAAGGTTGGAATTTTGGTGTTAGTTTATTTCTGGTTTTAATTGAATGCAAAGTTCGCACTGGAAAGATGTATAATCAAGTGAATCGCGGTTCTCATTTTGGGCAGAGTTCTGTCCCTCCGCTGCTGCCACCACCGCCACCACCACCACCGCCATATCAGCAAGCTCCGCCACATTTCCATCAATTCCCACCATCTAACGTTGGTGGTCCTCCACCACCACCACCACCACCACCACCACCACCTAATATTGGGGGTCCACCGCCGCTGCCACCTCCTAACATTGGTGGTCCACCACCACCTCCACCGCCTCATAATGTTTATTTACCCGGATCTCTGCCTCCACCTCCTCCTACTTCGTCTTCCTCAGTTTCCTTGAACCTTGCTGTTCAAGGTTGGCATAATGTGATGCCAAATTCAGGACAATCGTATGCTGTCCCTTCTCAATTACACCATGTGAACACCATGGGGCCACAAACATCTTGGGCTCCAGCGCCACCAACTAGAGTATTGCCGCCGCCACCACCACCTCCCTCGGCTTCCCAAGGACATATTTTGTATAACCCTCCTTTCCATGGTCCTCCTCTGCAGTCCGGTGATGTTCAGAATCTGCATAATGCTCCTCCACCACCACCTCCTTCAGTGTATTTCCATTCAACTGTTGGGAATTACCACGTGCCTTCTGGTGTTCCCCCACCATTGCCATCATCTCCACCACCTGTTCTGCCGGCTCCACCGCCAGTAACGTCTGCATCATCAAATGGTGCACGCACTGATGACACTCACTCTGTGAAGGTTTCTGGCTTGGAATCAAAGGCTGCAGAACTGGTTGACGGAGTTGTAGCTTCTCATCCGTCTGGTGTTGTGCCTGTACATGGTTCTGATTCTAATTGGGATGGTGCAAGTTGTAGAGAGGTTGCTGGTGCTGGCAGAGATGAGGATCTTCCCCCACCCAAGCCAACAGAAGAAAAAACTGTGCAGAAGATTGAAGCTTTGTGTCAGCTTATTGCTGAGAAGGGTGCTGATATCGAAGATAAAATTTGTCAAGATGAATTTCAGAATCCTGAATATGCATTTTTCATTGGTGGAGACCCGGGAACCGAAGCTGCAATTGCTCACACTTATTTCCTGTGGATGAAGAAGAAATATAATTTGGATACTCGATGGCATGAAAAGAGAAGACAATCAGATATAGTATACTCTTCAGGGGAGCAGTATCGTCTGCATGTTACAACCGTGAGTGCCGATTCTGACATGGAAATGGAAGGTTAGTTTTATTTGTTACTTTATGATTCTGGCATTAAAAACTGATATTTAACAATTTTCACGTTTAGGTATTAAATTATGGTATCTCTTATTAAGTGTGCTCTCTGCTCTCTGCTGTTATATATTCTTAATATGTAAGTCTTTATAGTTGTATTGGATTTGGATGCTCTAAAGTGCAGGATGCACTTTTAGAAAGTAATTATGGTATCTCTTATTAAGTGTGCTCTCTGCTCTCTCCTGTTATATATTCTTAATATGTAAGTCTTTATAGTTGTATTGGATTTGGATGCTCTAAAGTGCAGGGTGCACTTTTATAAAATACCAGTACTTGGATAACAAATCATGGAAATGTGAGAACCCAAATCTTTATTTTTGCATCACTGTTTACCATTTGCACTTTAAAGAGTAAAGAAGACTGTTTAGTTGATATAATTTCTCTATTAGTAGCCTTCAGGTTGAATATCTGAACTGTTCTATTCTGATATCATGTACTCTACTAAGTTTATGTAACATAATAGGAAAGAGAAGTGTGTGTGTGTTGGTTGGGATTTTGAGAACCCAAATCTTTATTTTTGTCACAGGTTACCACTTGCACTTTAAAGTGTAGAGAAGATATATATATATAGAGAGAGAGAGAACAGGGATTTGTATTATTGAAGAAGAAGAAAATACAAAGCCACTGAGATCTCTTACAAGAGCAGTATTTATACTGCCGAGATTCACTTGTAACTGCAATCTAACTGTTAACTGACTACAGTTGAAAAACTAACCAGAGTTAGTTATTCATATACACTTACACCCCCCTGCAAACTCAATGGGGCTGAGAAACCAAAGTTAGCTCAGCGACATTGAGTTTGCTTGGTGAGGACCTTTTCTCTTACAAAAAACACATCCAACTCCATGTGTTTGGTTCTAGCATGTAGAACTGGGTTATGAGCTAGCTGCACTGCACTTGAATTGTCACAAAGCACTATAGGAGTAGTATGAGGAAATGCAAGTACCTGGAGGAGAGTCTGAATCCAGGGAATATCAGCTGTGGCAGCAGCTAAACTTCTATGTTCTGCTTCAGTGCTGGACCTGGAAACCACTTTCTGCTTTCTGGACCACCAAGTTACTAAGTTAAGACCAACACACTGCTGCACCAGAAGTAGATTGTCTTTCATCTGGGTCTGAAGCCCAGTCAGAGTCACAAAATCCTCTAATGGAAAGGTGTGATTAAGAGAAGCATGATACAAAATAAGACCAGAATAGAGAGCACCTTTAAGATACCTTAAAATTCTCTTTATTGCTGTCCAATGGGATTCAAGAGGAGAAGCCATAAATTGGCATAATTTGTTAACAGCAAAACTAAGTTCAGGATGAGTGATAGTTACATACTGCAGAGCTCCAACAACAGATCTGTAAAATGAAGGATCTGCAGTAAATCAGACCCATGTTTGGAAAGCCTGCAGCTTGAGTTCATGGGTGAAGAAATGGGCTTTGCTTCCAAAATATTTGTCTTTTGCAACATATAACGTACTTAGACTGAGTCATTAAAAGTGCTCCACTGGATAATGAATGAACTTCAATCCCCAAAAAATAGTCTAGAGAACCCAGCTGTTTGAGAGAGAATGAGGCATTGAGTTGCTGAATTAACTTCTAAACCTATGAAGATGAATTTCCAGTTATAATAATATCATCCACATTTACTAAAATGTAGGTAATAGTAGAGGAAGTCTTGTAAATGAATAAAGAAGGGTCACATTTGCTTTCAGTGAACCCAAACTTCAGTAAAGTAGCTTTGAGTCTCTCAAACCAAGCTCTAGGAGCTTGTTTGAGCCCATGAATTGCTTTATTCAGCTTACGCACAAGGAATTTATCAGAATACTCAAAACCTGGACGTTTTGTCATGTAAACTTCTTCCTCTAACAGCCCATTAAGAAAGGCATTATTTACATCCAACTGCTGCAAGGGCCACTTGTGAGTGATGGCAAGAGTTAAAATCACCCTAGTCGTCACTGGTTTAATCACTGGAGAAAATGTCTCATGAAAATCAAATCCAAACTTTTGATTAAAGCCTTTAGCCACTAATCTGGCTTTGTACCTATTGATACTTCCATCTGAGTTTTCCTTAACTCTGAAGACCCACCTACACCCAATTGCATTTCTTGGCTATGCATCCCTTCCTCTTTCTTTTTGGGATCATGCCTTTCAAACGGTTGTGTATCTAATCAATCGCTTGCCATCAGCCTATGAGCGATCCCCAATTCTGACATAAAGGAAGAGAAAACTCAAATTCCCCTTCCCAATCTGTTTGAATAGCTTTAATCTTTTTGTTAAATTGCAATTCAACAAGTGACTTGAATTGTTTAAAAACAGATAAAGCATCAGATTTATTCTTTAGAAAATATATCCAAGTAAACCTTGAATTAAGCATCTACAAATGACATATAATATCAAAATTGACAATGAGAATTCATAGGAGCAGGACCCCACAGATCACTGTATATTAATTCCAAAGGAGAATTATACAGTTTGAGAAAGCTTAGAGGGAAATCTATGAATCTTGCCCATACAACAAGCAGAACAGAAGGACTGTTCATCCTTTACAGGAAATTTGAAATTACAATGATTAAGTACTAGCTTTGAAGTCTGAGAATTCAGGTGACCTAGCCTAAGGTGCCATATATATAGAGTTAGGCACAGTATTATTACAACCAACAGAAGAAACAGTGTTTACACAGGCTGAAGAAGACACAGCAGAGCAGAATTCAAGATTGGGAAACTGATACAAGCCATCAGGTCCAACATCTCCTTGTAGAAGGATTTTTTGGAATCCTGAGATTTAACAAAGCAACGATTAGCATGAAATTCAAAGAAAACATGATTACCTTTGGCAAATTTACTTACACTAATCAGATTCTTAGTGATTTGAGGAACAACTAACAAGAAGCATGTTTTTAAGAATAAGTTTGACATTAGGACTGAAAGGGGAAACACAATTGGAATGGCCAAGAGGCTGAGATATTCAGACCTTGTCCATTACCAATGAAGATCTGATCTGGACCCTCAAAAGGAGTAGTTTGTTGGATATTCTGTGAGTTATTGGTCACATGAAAGGATGCTCCAGAATCTGGAAACCAAGATGATGAAGCATTGGAGTCAGAATTTGCCACCATAGCTTGTGGAGGCAAGGAATTAGTACTCTGAGAATTATGATGCTGATTTTGACTTTGCTGAGAACTCCAATTGGAATTAGAAGAATTGTTCCTGTTGTTGTTTTGATTACAATTGTTGTTACTCCCATAATTGCTATTGTTACCACCATTGGCAGCTTGATACTAAGGATTGAATCTATTATAGCAAGTCAGAGCTGTGTGATTATACTTGAAACAAACTTGACACTGGACAGAGCTCCGACCACCATGATCACCACCGCGGTTGAAGCCACCACCTCCACAGCCATTACGACCACCAAAACCTTGCAAATATGAAGATTACTTATTCATGTACACAACATTGGTGTCTGAGTATGAATTTGAGTTGTCATTATCAGTAGAATGTGACGAACTTGCTTAAGTGAGATTAACTGTTGGCGTGAAGGAATTACTCGAAGATTCGAGTCTGGTATATTTGCGAAGCCGCAGCTCCTGCGCAAGAATGTATCCTTCAGCCTCTTCAATGGTGATTTGAGGAACGCGACTTTCGATTTGAGCAATGACAGAATCAAACTCCCTAGGAAGACCTTCAAGAATTGAATCCATGTGTTCATGATAAGTACCAGCATATCTGATAGATGCAAGCTCATCGATGAGAACCTTAATGCAAGAAAGGAAATTCGAAACATGATGATTGTCAAGAGTAATGTGACGAAGTACCGACCGAAGCTGACGAGCCTTCATCCTAGTCTGATGATGAAAATATGCGTGGATCTTGTCCCATACTTGATAGGAATGAGTCAATCCAAGAACACGAGCTTGATAGAGTAGATTGAAGGCAAACAAGCAGAAATTTATCTTGCTTCTGCCACAACGAAAACAAAGGATGGACAAAGTCAAGATCATGATCTGCATCAGAAAGATATTGCAGTTTCCTGAGTAAAAAATTCTTTTCATTCAACTTTTCGGTGATTTGATGCGAAAAATTTGTGGTAACTGAAGAAACTGGAACATCTCGATTCATCGGAAACGAATTGATTGGAATCGCGCCGAAGTTGTTCGGAATCCGACCAGAATTGATCAGAATTTCAGAGTAGAATGGAATGTTAGAGTTAACCGGAATCTTGTCGGTCAGAATTTCACCAGTCAGAACTGCACCCGCGCCGGTGTTAACCGGAGTGGCACCATTGCACCAGGATTTGCGGAAGCCATGAAAATGGATCGGATAGCTCTGATTACCATGTAGAGAAGATGTATATATAGAGAGAGAACATGGATTTGTATTATTGAAGAAGAAAATACAAAGCCACTGAGATCTCTTACAAGAGCAGTATTTATGCTGCTGAGATTCAGTTGTAACTGCAATCTAACTAAAGCTAACTGTTAACTGGCAACAATTGAAAAACTAACCAGAGTTAGTTATTCATATACACTTACATAAAGAGTAAAGACTGTTCACTTGATATAATGTCTCTATCAGTAGTCAAGGTTGAATATCTCAGCTGTTCTATTCTGATATCCTCTTCTTTACTATGTCTATGTTGCAGAATAGGACAGAAAAAAGTGTGTTGGGCCGGTGGTGGGGGGTGGGGTAGTGGGTTATTAATTTTGTTTTTATTGGACAGGTTGTTATGTATTGTTTTGGATAATAACTGGTTGCTTGGCTAGGAGAGAACAGGAGTGGCAAAAACTAGTCTCCTAATACTTATTTGGATTACTTTGCAATTTTTATTTGATAAATACTTCAAACAATGAAACAGATAAAAATTCATTTTAGATGTTGAGTCTGATCTGCTTTATTTTATTTCTCAATGGATGGGTCAAGATGATATCACACTTTCTGACAAGGACCAAGGTTCAAATTATGCCACTGAAGTCCTAACTCATGGACATAATCGGGATGATGAAGTGTTTAGCATGAATAAGAATATAAAGCAGCTGCAGAATTTAACAGAGAATGACCCTGCCAAGGACATCTCATCGTGCAGCGCATCATACTTTGGATCCCTGGGAGCCAGCAAACAGGATGGAGGTAAATTTGGTATTTAATTTATAGTGTTTGATAAGTTTCTCACTTTAAATACTGAATTTGACTTGACAGTTTGAGGATTGACTTGAGAAACTTTAAAATAGACTTATAGAAATTAGACAGAAGTCCTGTAAATTTGATTGAGTGGGAGCACTCAACATCCTTGATGTTTAGGGGCTTAAAAGCATAAATAAATTTTATATTTACTCAAACAGTCATAAGGAATTGAACTTTTTAGTACAACTCTAATCTTTCCACTGATACATTAACTCCCATAAGTTCGAATGATGTTTTAATGTTTTTCACTATTTCCAACAGATTTTATGCAGTGCACGGATTGCAGTAATTATTCATACTACAAAATTTCATCTAATATCCACTTTAGGATTTTGTTTTGTCAATTTGTTTCATTTCATTAAATAATTTCAATAAGTTTGAAGTGATTAACCATATTTCTTTTTATATAATTGAAAAAGAGGATAGGTGTGGCAAGTCATTGTTCAGGATCATTGCATGTGGAATACATTCAGAAGGAATTACTTTTTATCTCGTTTTTGACGTAGCCCTATCAGAATTCAGAAGTGGTAGAATATTAAGAGAGTCCACTCTTTTATTTGATGTCAAATTCATTCTAGGTTTAACTCTCTAATATATGGCTTTATACAAAGACTTTGTTAGTGTTAATAAGTCTCTCTAATAAATACAGGACCAGAGATTTTATCTGAATCAGAGCACATCAAATCTGTAAGATCTGTTACCAAGGTTTGTAGTCCTGTGAATGACTCCACTAAAGTGGCTGAATTACCCCTGGGTGCAGCTTTGGAGAAATCTACAGCTCCTGTAGATGATGATTTCACACGTACCAGTACTTCTGATCACAATGAAACCACTACTACTGATAGAGATTCTGGGCTACTCATTAGTAGTGGCAGCCCAATAAGACTTCTTCAAGATTATGCTTCTGATGACACTTCAGATAATGAAGATGAAGGCAATGCTGCGGATGCTAATGTTTTCACGGTCTCAGGAGGTGCTGACACTGGTGTTTCAGCTGCACGTAAAGATTCTGGGAGTTATATGGAGACTGATATCGGATCTAAGATTCCTTCCAGTGCCCAAAAGGGGTTTGGGCCGCTCTCCAGAAAATCGCAGGATGATTCGGAAATAGCTCCACATTTATTACGAGAGTCTAAGGAAACCCGTTACCGTAAAAAATCTGTCTCACGTTGGTCTAGTGAGCATAACCTTGAAAATCAGGTGTCTGCTTTAAAGGGCAAAGATGGATTAGAGAGTACTGGCATTGACAGTGGTAGTAAAAGTGGTAATGCTGAAAAGGAAGATGATGGGAAAACCTCAAAGTTGGAACCAAATGTTCTGAAAGTTGATGAATTCGGAAGACATCTCAAAGAAGGTCTTACAGATAGTGACTCTGATGATTCACGCTATCATCAGACAAGCAGACTAAACAAAAGAGATAGAAGCTGGAGTCGCAGCCGGTCTCCTCCAGGCAGGAGGAGTAGGAGGAATAGGAGGAGTCCCTGCAGGAGAAGGGATAAAAGAAACAGGTCTCGCAGGTATGTACCACTATTGTGCATTGTAGGATGTCCCTATGAATCTTGTCCCCAAACAAACAATTTTTATCTGTATGCACTATTCTTCCTTTCCTAGGTTATTTGTTGTATGGATTGAACATAAAACCTCCTGCTAATGAGATTTATTATCTTTTTTTTTTACATTTTGAATCTTGGTTTTTGATATCTTAAATTATCTCTCTAAAGAAATACCATATAGAATTTTCAATTTTTTTTTTTTGTTTCAGCTGGTCTCCCTGGCACCGAAGAAGTAGGAGTAGGTCTCCAATCTCAAGACGTTCAGGTGACTTTCGTGGTGAGAATGTGAAAAGGGACAAGGATCAGTGCTTGGACTTCCTTCGAGGAAAGTGCTATCGAGGAGCATCTTGCAAGTACATTCACCATGAATCTGACATGAATGCTACTTCAAGGCGCTATAGGAATAAACATGATCTGGAAGCCAGTTCTCGTGCAAAAGAATCTAAGATTAATGGAGACATGAAGAGTATTTCTTCTAAAGTGTTGGATAATGAGCGTGATGGATTCAGAAGTCAGGATGTGAATCTTTTCCAGAATGTAACTAGCCAGGAAGTAATGAAGAAAAAAGAAGATTCAGGAAGGCATGCTGTTGCATCAACTACCATTCATCTTGATGGTCAATCAGTTAATATCAATCTAAGTAAATCTGAATGTAGCAGAGAGGTTGCTCCTGAAAAGCTGGAAACCATAGTAGTGAGGGAGGAACCTAAGACTTTAATCCTTAAAAATGATGGTTTGAAAGCAGGGGATTCTCATCAGCAACACTTAGTTGATGGTTTTCACCCTGAAGCTTTAGGCAGTGGTGATGCTTCTAAACCATCTGGTACATATAAAGATGTCATTCCCTCAGAAGATGGTTCATTTGTTCGGCAAATGCAATTCAATGTTTCTGCTGTTGGAATTCCAGAACATTCTGGGTACATGTCTCAGCATGTGAATGCATCCTTTGTGACTGATTCATCACCTGATAAAAGATCAATTGTTTCTGCTAGTGTTAATGAAGCTCCTGGTAGTGAACTGTTACCATTGTTGTCATCAACTCAGCAACAGTCAGCCACTAGTTCTGTTGGGCAATGTGTCACATCAGAGCAGCCTTCATTGCACTCTGAGGCTTTTGAAGAGTTACCTCCACAGAGTGGTTCTTCTGGGGAATTACGGCTTCATACTTACCAGTTGCCAGCTTCTGCTGTTTCACATTTCCAGGGTGAAAATCCTGTGCATATGCCACAAATTTCAAGGCAGTATGGTGCAATGCAACAAAGTGCATTCTTTCCTTTCCAATCCACTACGAGAGAAAAGTTTGAACCTTACCCAGCTCCATTACACATGCAGAATGCTCACTTCAATGTACCACCTAATAGCTCTTGGACATCCTTGCCACTGCCACCACCACCGCCACCAGGCCCACCACCAAGAGCGGTGTATAATTCCAGTTTAAACTCAGGAGTTGTAAAATCATATATTTCTTCTGAATTCAATCAGAGTCAATTGCATTCAAGAACTGACTTTGTTTCTCAGACTTCCATGAAGTCTGGGTTACCAACTGGTTCTCAGAATTCTGAATTTCAGGATCAAGCATACCCTCCAATGCAGGATCATTCACTAATTTTCATGCTTACAGAACCTTTCTCTCCAAAGCATCTCCCTCAGGGGAACCCAGCTAGTCAATTGCCTTCAGGCTCTAATCTCAATAGAGATGATTTTCATAATCAACTTCCTATGCAGGATTCAAAATTTTCAAGTACCACATCATTTGGGAGCCTGCAGCCTCAATCAAATCAATTTTCCTGGAAGTTGGATGTGAACAGACTACAACCTACTCTGGGTGGCAAGTTGCCTCCTGAAGGACATCTTATGACATCTTCCCACATCGATTCATTATCACAGAAGCAACAACCAATGTATAATTTTCAATGTTCTGTATCCGAGGCTAATTTGGGTGTGCCTGGGGAGACTGTTACTGTTTCAAGATATCCATCTGATTTTCTGGATAGCAATCATTCAACTTCTCTTCCATCTTTTGGGGGATCAAGAATATCTGCTCACTATAATCCTTATGCATCAACCTTTGAGAAACCACTAAGTTCCAAATTCAGTTCAAGTATTTATAGACAGGAAGATGAAATAATCCATGGTAACAATTATGCTTCTTCTAGATTGAACCATACTCCTGTAAATGGGGAAGGTGATGGTGTGGTTGGATTAAGACAGTCAGCTTCCTCATCAAAATCAGCTAGAGCTCTTGGTCAGATTTTACCTAGGTCTGGTGGTGACCAATATGACCCGATTTTTGACAGCATTGAACCATCATCCTCTTCTCTGAAAAAAATTGATTTTGATCAGAAGAAGGAAGTTACAGGTGAATCCAACATCAGCCTAAGGCCCAAAAGTTCTTACATGTCTTTGGACTCGGATGAGAAGAACAAGCAGGAGGAGGTTGGGGCTGTTGCCTCTACCACTTCTCAAAATATTGATGAATATGGTGAAACAGCAGATGCAGAAGTTGGTGCTGTTGAAAATGAGAGCCTAAGTGATGATGTGGATGTTGCAAAACTGACTTCAGGGGAGGTTGAGATTAATCAGGTCAAGTCTCCTGGGAAAAGAAAAAAGAGTAAGGATTCCAGATCAATGAAATTGTTCAAAGTTTCCATTGCAAACTTTGTAAAGGAGGTTTTGAAACCATCATGGCGGCAAGGTAATATGAGTAAGGTGGCTTTCAAAACCATTGTGAAAAAGACTGTGGATAAAGTGTCAGGAGCCATGAAAGGCCACCGTGTACCCAAGTCCCAAACGAAGATAAGTCAATATATTGATTCATCACAGCGAAAGTTGACTAAACTTGTGATGGTAATTGATTTTCTCATCACTTATTATTTGTGTTTTTTCCCCTCATCAAAGCTAAACATAGCTGCTATGTGTTTAGTTCTGTTTGTTTGCATCCCTACCTAAAGCTGTGCTGAGAATTAATAAAGGTTTATAGACAAATCTCTGTCACTGACTAAATGATGCGAGGCTTGATGCAGAGACTTGCCTTTTTGTCTTGAAATATAAGTGTATTTAAATGAAAAAGAAGAATGCTTTGTAACTTGTTTGAAAGGGCCAGTACTGTGATTTTAACTGCATTTTGAATGTTTCCTTCAGTGATTTTAACTGAAAATTTGTTTCTATGCTGAACTGTGTTACTTACTGGTTACATAGATCCAACACTCCAGATAGTTTTGTCTACATCTGTCTGTAAGACAGGTTTTAGTGTTCTATTGAACTTCATCAGTGAACTATCTTCCAATGATTTTTATATGCAAGGAAATACCTTTTTCTTTTATTTTTAATAAAGGAGTTGGAGATGGGAAGCATTATATAAGAATTGTTTTACCAAAACATTATAGATTTCTTGTCAGAATAGGAAAGTTGATTTAAGGATAACAATATGCCCTAAGCGTTAATATTCAAATTGCTTTTAGTGATGTTCCATTCCGTACATTTTCTGCAGGGTTATGTTGACAAGTATGTCAAGGTATGAAAGTGAAGTATGCAAATGTTTCTCCAACATTAAATGTCAATATAGGTGCATCATTTCAACAGAAAACATCGATGCTTCCCTGGAGTTGTCTCCTCTCAATTAAAGGCATACTAGGTAGGTGCGAGAATGATTGATCAACATTCAAGTTCCTCAAGTTTTGGTCGTCACCAATATGTATGTATTGTATTTTCTACTTGTTATTCTTTGTGATTTGCTTTTAATTTATAGTTTCCACCTCATGTTATATAATAGCATTTTGAAGTAGTTTACCCGTGAATATTGCAAAGTTGGAATTAGTTCTCTTTTTATTGTTTTTATAAGCTAATAATAACTAGAACGAATTGCAAGTAAAAAAAAAATACTAAAAGAAAACAGTAATCTTTTTTTTTTTTTGGGTGCGTTATTGTTTTCTTTTTAAATGTTCCAAATCATCTCGTGGGTTGGTAGAGACTAAGAAGTTTCTCTTTACTAGTGACCTCATCAAATATCTTCTGCGAACCGAACCATGGAAATGAAGAAGCTTTTCTTGCAGTGATGCTGTTAATCAAATTTGTTTTTAATCGTGGAGGATTGATGATGCATTATTATATTCTGATGAATTAAAATGCAAATTGACCTTGGTCTTTTATTTTATTATATATTTGAATTGAAGCAAGTCCCCCCAACGGCAGAAATCCAGGCTACCACCTGATCTTGTTACGTAAGTGACAATATCTTACTGGTTTTTGTATAGTGCACAAGAGTTTGTGTGAAAATTTCTCATAAGGAAATATTTCTTATAAACTGTATTCTTTAAGGTCAATTTTCTTCCTTACGAGGGTTTTTTAGATTAATTTTAGTTTTTAGTCACTACCCAATAAAGAAATCTTAGTTTGGAGTCTGAAATTGTCTCTCTCGTGTGCTTTCCAATGTGTTTGGAGTGGAGGGAAGGGAGCTAAAATTAGGGGTGGCAATGCGGGATGGAATGGGTCAGCCTGCCCAACCCATCTCAAAATAGCGGGGCTGGTTAGGTACTTAAGCCCAGCAGGTGACTCTGCCAACCCGGGGGGCCACAGGTGGGGAGGGACAGGTTGGTTCACTGACCCATTGGTCATTTTTAAAAAAATAATATTATGTTATTAATTTTATGTATGTTAAAATTTATAAAATTAGAAATCTATTCTCAAACATATATATATATATATATATATATATATATATATATATATATATATATATATATATATATATATATATATATATATATTATCACTTAGCTTGGGAGCTTTTAATCAAAGACAATTGTAATTGCTTTGATGGCTAGAAAGTTGGTGTCATATGAACGAAGTGGAGGTAGCAAATTTATGAACTTTATTTGTGATCTTCTATATTGTTGACATAGAGCTGGTCACATTGTATTTCTTTTGGAACCTTGATTTTACATGTGTACATATTATACATATATGGGCTCGGGTTGGTTAAATTAGATTCATACTGATTAGAGGGGGTAAATGATGTGTTATTTTATCTTGTGTAATGTTGTATTATGTATCAAATAAAATGGCTGAAAGTGTCTTGCAAAAGTTATAAACTTAGTATAATTAAAAATATATTTTTCAAATGAAAGGAAAGGCATATACTAAAAAAACTTCAATTTCCTTTTCAAATTTGGCGGGCTATCTCGTCGGTATGCCAAATCCACCTCTAAGCGGGATGGGTCAAAATGTCTAAATTGTTTCGGGAGTTGCTACGTGCACCCAGCATTATTGCTGGGGCACCCAACAAACAGTGAAATGGCGAAACTGCCCTTCAGCAATTATTCTTCCGGAAGAAGATTCTTCCGGAAGAAGAATTTGTGTCTTCTGGAAGTACTCACAGATAACTTCCGGAAGAACGTCATCTGGAATGTTCCCGGAAGAAGCTTCTTCCGGAAGTTAGTTTTTTTTTTTTAAATATTTTATTTTGTAATAATTTACTTTTAATTGCATAAACTAATTTATAAAATAATTAATACTATTATGCATAAATAATTAAATAATTAGTGAACGTAATTATGACTAATATTTATAATTTGTTTTTTACGCGCATGTCAAATATTAATTTAAACCATAAAAATTAATTAATTCGTAAACGTGATTATTGTTTTATAACAAAATGAAGAAAAAAGAATTTTCATTTTATAATAATAAGTAAAAATAAAATAATATTTAATGCGTATGTAATGACGATTTTGTCCTTGTGTAAATTTCTTTAAATTAACGTGTTGAGGCTGTGTTTTACTACGCTTTCTTTGTTTCTTCTTCCGTTTGCTTTGTTTCTTCTTCCGTTTGCTTTGTTTGTTTCTTCCGTTTGCTGTTGTTTCGGTGGTGGTCCCTTCAGCAGTCTGTTGGTGGTCCCGTAAAGTGAAGTATTTGAAGATTTGGTGGTCCCGTGTTCCGTATTTGAAGTTTTATTAGTGGCTGTTGTTCCTATTTCGTCGGAGGTACGCGTTTATTTCGTTTTCCGGTTAGTTTTTAGAGAAGAAAAACAGTAAAAAGTGTATCCGGAAGAAATTTTAGGCACAGAAGGAGGAAGGTCCGGAATGACCACTTCCGGAAGAAGGTCTTCCGGAAGTTACGAAGGCCAATTCCGGAAGAAGTGCTTCCAGAAACTACTTCCGGAAGACCTTCTTTCGGAATTTGCATTCGTAACTTCCGGAAGACCTTCTTCCGGAATGTTAAATTATTAGCAATTTTTTTTAATTTCAGTTTTATAATATATATATATATATATATATATATATATATATATATATATATATATTTCTGTTTTATATATGTTGTGGATTATTAATTTAATTAGGTATAATATTAAATGATTTAGGTAACTTAAATGTATAATGGTACAAAAATGTTTTATTAGTTGTTTATTATAGTGATAAGTTTAGTTTAATTAAATAATGTAGTTATAAATTTAGAATATATTTGTATTAGTGGTTATATGATAATTTTAATATAGTCGTGTATGATGCATATGTGCTATTAATATGTTTGTTATTTAAGGTGTTGTAAATTTTTGGATGTGGTTATATGATAATTTGAATGTACTTGTGTATGATGCATATGTCTTTAAGATGGACGAAGATCAATGGAGGTATGACTTTGCGATGTCACAAGAAGTGCATATGGATTATGATTATGATAATCAAGAAGAATATGGAGTGAATGAATCACATGTCGATTGTTCAAATGCTTTTAATACATCTCAGGTAATCATAGATAATTTGAGTCATTGGTTGAATTGATGGTTTGTATGAAAATTAATATGTTAGGGTTGCGTTGTAGGTATTCGCTACTCGAGATGATGTTTTGCAATGGGCTCGAACAGTTGCCCATGAAAATGGATTTGTTGCAGTGATTATGAGATCTGACACAGAGACCGGTAGCAGAGAAAGAAGTTCATTTGTGTTAATTGGGTGTGAAAGGAGTGGTACGTACAAGTGTAGAAATAAAGAATTCGTTAGAAAAGACACCGGGAGTAGGAAATGTGGTTGTCCCTTCAGGCTTCGTGGGAAACCAGTGCGTGGAGGGGAAGGTTGGATGGTGAAGTTGATCTGTGGGATTCATAATCATGAATTGGCGAAGTCCTTAGTTGGACATCCATACACCGGGCGATTGACTAAGGAAGAAAAGAAAATTATTGCTGATATGACAAAGTCGATGGTGAAACCGAAAAACATCTTGCTAACGTTGAAGGAACACAATGCCGACAGTTACACCACGATAAAGCAAATTTACAATGCAAGAAGTGCATATCGTTCTTCAATAAGAGGAGCTGATACCGAAATGCAGCATCTGATGAAGCTTCTCGAACGTGATCAATACATTCATTGGCATAAATTGAAGGATGAAGTTGTGGTGCGTGATCTGTTTTGGTGTCACCCAGATGCAGTAAAGTTATGCAATGCATGTCATCTGGTGTTTTTTTATAGACAGTACCTACAAAACAAACAGGTACAGACTCCCACTACTTGACTTTGTTGGAGTGACACCAACGGCGATGACATTCTCTGCTGGGTTTGCATATCTGGAGGCTGAGCGTGTTAATAATATTGTATGGGCTTTGGAACGATTTCGAGGCCTATTTTTAAGACACGGTCGCCTCCCTCTTGTTATTGTCACTGACAGAGACCTAGCACTGATGAATGCAGTGAAAACTGTGTTTCCCGAGTCTACTAATTTGTTGTGCAGGTTTCATATCGATAAGAATGTGAAGGCGAAGTGCAAATCTTTAATCGGGGAAAAAAATGCGTGGGACTATGTAATGGATAGCTGGGGTACTTTGGTTGATTGTCCGTCCGAATACGAGTTCCATGAGTCACATCAGAAGTTTCAAGTTGCTTGTTCGTCTTGGCCGATGTTCGTTGACTATGTTAACGACACATGGATTATCCCCCACAAGGAAAAATTTATTACAGCATGGACGAATAAGGTCATGCACCTAGGCAACACAAGAACAAACAGGTATTAACAACTGATTTTATTTTTTAGTAACGATTAATATTAAATGGTATTTAATTGTTGTATATTTTCATGTTTCTTGTGTATTTTAAATGTAGGGTTGAATCAGCTCATTGGGCTCTCAAAAGAGTACTACAAAATAGCGTTGGAGACCTATGTAGTGTTTGAGATGCCATGAACAACATGATCACGCTGCAACACATCGAAATTAAAGCATCCTTTGAAACCAGTACGCATGTGGTTGGCCATGTATATAAAAAAACCTTATACAAGAGGCTTCTTGGGATGGTTTCGAGGGATGCTTTAAATCAGATTGCTTCTGAGATTGACCGTCTACGTTATCTCGGCAACAATCTCTCTTCTTGTGGTTGTGTGATGAGAAGCACGCACGGGCTTCGTTGTGCATGTGAGCTTTCTAGGTATACTGCTAGCAGCATCCCATTGGAGTCAGTCCATCTTTTTTGGAGGAGACTTTGGTTTTCAGACCAAGGGTTATGTGAGACGGAAGTCACCATCAAGGAAGAAATAGAGGTCATATCTAAAAGGTTTGATGAACTTGATGTGGCTGGCAAAGTAACTCTGAAGAGTAAACTTCGAGAAATCGCATACCCTGATCATAACTCTATGTGCCCTCCTCCGTCAAAGGTGAACACTAAAGGTGCACCGAAGAAACCGATGAAAAGAAGTCAAACATCCACAAAGCGTGATCCGTCTTACTGGGAGTATGTTGATGCTTTTCATTCTGTTCAAAGCAGCAACTCTCCAGTGAAACGAAGTGCATCATGTTCTCAATCGTGTCAGTCAACAAGGATCATCCCGATGTTGGATCAATTTACGTCATTCTTTCAAGGTTTCATTCGTGACGTTGTGGATGTGAAAGCGGACGGTAACTGTGGATATCGGTCCATTGGCGCTTTATTAGGTATGGGGAAAGATTCGTGGCCGTTAGTGCGTAATGAATTGCTTAAAGAACTTGGCAGGTGGTCGCATGAGTACATCAACCTCTTCGGTGGCACAGAGAGATTTGAACAATTAAAGTTGTCCCTACTTGTTGATGGTTTTTCAAAGGTATGCTTTTAGGTTAATTTTTTTTAATAACAATGTTTAAATTACTTACATGTGTATGTTTGATTCATTCAGGTTAGTGTGGACAAGTGGATGGATATAACAGACATGGGATATGTGATTGCTTCACGGTATAACGTAATCCTTGTATCGTTGTCCCAACAACAAAGCATGACATTTTTCCCTCTTAGAAGTCAACCACCACCTGACTCTTCTGGCCACCGCATCATATGTGTCGGTCACGTGTTTGGAAATCATTTTGTTCAGGTACATTGAATATAGTTAGTGTAACAATTATGCAATGACTTCGTTGGTTCGTTTGGCACGGTCAGCGCATGATATAATGTTTGTTCATGTACAACAGGTTTATTTGAAAGACCATTGTCCGTTGCCGCCCCCAGCGCTGTTGTGGTCAAGCAATTGTTATTCTCAGGCAAAGCAATAGACAATTCCATATATTAGTAGAATGCAGCAATACACAAGCTTGATGTCATTCAAAACACACTATGTAGACCTAAATGAAGACTAAACATTGTTTATTTAATTGTATTCATTATACGATATAATTTGTTGTAACCCGTTACTAACCAATTAATATTATCAACTACTCGTTTGGTTAAGCAAGGAAATTGTTGGTCCAACAAAAATCATTTACGCGTGCAGCATACATCATTGTCATAATTGACAACACATAATGACATGCATGCGTATTACAGTTTGAGCGTGACAACACATTGGCTGACTTCAGTACACATTTTGAAACTAGCAGTCGCTCGACAACACATTGGTTGACTTGACTACACATTAGCGACAACACATTAGCTGACTTGACTACACATTTACGCGTGTCTATTTTTTTGTAAACAAAGGCTCGGTCACAACCATCTATATATATGACAGACTAGGCTACTAAATCACACAATATCTTGCTTTCAAATAATCTCCCAACTGATACACAAACTATGGCATTTCTAGGAAAAACTAGCAGTCAGACGATTGTCAACTCAAGGTTGACTCATTTATCCAAATGGATCGATTATTCACAATGATACTGGGGTTTACTTCCAAACTTCAACTCCGGTGCCCATTCGAGTACCAAATAGGTGTGATTTTGCAAGCCTAAAAACCAGAATACACAATACCCTTCACCTATCCGACAAACAATTTTTGGATGAAATTCACTACCGGAAGCCATTCACCGATACAGGTAACCAAATTCGCTTTGAGTGTATCAAATTGATAAATGATGACGATGTCAACACAATGTTAATGTGTAATGATCAATTTTCTTGTGTTGGTCCGATTGAGTTATTATGCACCGTTGGAAGAACACCAGATGGAATAATAAACTTACTTGAACGCACTATGCCTCGTACTCATGACGCGATCCTGTATTACAACGGGAAATGGAACATGCCACCGCAGAACAAATTTGTTGGATGCGCGTTCACAGGAAAAAATCCTAAGAAATTTTAAATTCCTTCAACATGTACCATCGATGAACTGAAGAATTTAATCAAGCAAGTTGCACCTAAAGGGATTCCCCCTCTTGGAATTCACGAATCACAAACGGTAAGACGATTGTTTTTCCGCCAACCAGCTCGGTTTGAGTATTCAGATACGGTTATAAAATATGAAATAAATGAGCTGATCACCAACGAAGAACTGCTGAAGGTGTTAGTACAATCTAACTACTGGAAAAAATATGGACCAATAGAAATTTTAGTTGTCTTTACTAAATATGTTGAAGACGAGGTCAGTGGGACGTCGCTAAACAACTGAATGTGATGTTTAATTTTTTGTTTTTTCATTGATGTAACCATTATCTGTTTACGGCGTGTTTAATTCCCATAATAAAGTTGAATGTGTTGTTTCAGTGGTCCAAAAAATAAATTGTTAAAAGGGTTCATTTCCTATTTTTTTGGATTTTGAGGCTTTGTTTTGACGTGTTAGTTGACGGAACCGGGGAACGAGACTATTTTTTTTGGATTCTTTGACGTCCAAACATGAGAAATGACCGCCCTCCATTGTCTCAGGGCACAGGCACACCCACGCAAAAAAAAATCCCAAACATGGGTAGTTGAACATGGAAAAAGGGTTCCTTTCCTATTTTTTTGGATTTTGAGACTTTGTTTTGACGTGTTAGTTGACGGAACCATGGAACGGGACTATTTTTTTTGGATTCTTTGACGTCCAAACATGAGAAATGACCGCCCTCCATTGTCTCAGGGCATAGGCACACCCACGCAAAAAAATCCCAAACATGGGTACTTGAACATGGAAAAATGGTTCATTTATGTAATTCTTACAAACAAAACTCATGATTCTAAAAACTTATGTTTTTTATGTAATTCTTACAAACATGGAAAAATGGTTCATTTATGTAATTCTTACAAACATGGGTACTTGAACATGGAAAAAGGGTTCACTTATGAATTATTAATCATTTTAAAAACTTTTATTTTTTATGTAATTCTTACAAACAAAACTCATGATTCTAGGTTCCCTTTTTTTAAAAATAAATTTAAAACAACCGTAAACTTCGCTTAAGGACGACAAACAATCGGAATAACAAACTATATTTTAAAATAATAAACTGTGCAAAACACGTCAACTATATTAAACAAAAACTGTAATAATTACAAATATTCATGTCAACTACAACACAACAAAATAAATACAATGATCAATGGTCCGTGCGGCGTCTTTGACGAGCCCTGACCGTCCCATCAGCACTGGGTCCCCCTCTCGCGATCGTCAGGCAGTCCTGCATAATGTCATATAACTCTGTGCCTGCAGTGACTATCCTAAGGTTGAGCACACGCTCCAACCTCTGTGCAATCGCCTCATATCCCTCGTAATCATCCTGTCAAAGTCAGTAAAAACATTTATTATGAAATTCAAAATAAACAACAACTCATAAAACATTAAACGCGCAAATAATCTTACCACATATGGAGGGGGGTCAAATGCCACTGGAACCTGGGGGCTGGGCGGCTGTATGTAGTCCTCAGGGTCTGCAGCTGGTGCATCCCTCTGCTGGTCAGCTGCCTGGGTCGGTGTCATGAAAGGGTGAGATATGCGGAAAAACCACTCAATGTAATCCGCAGATACCTGCCCAGGCACTAGACAAGGCTGACCCGCAGGTAGTAAGTGATCCGCAAACTCCATCCACCTGTCATCTATCTGATCGTGTGACAATCGTGCACTAACAGGTGGCGGAGGGATGCTCTGGATGTAACCGAACTGGCGTACCACCCTCTCCGGTCGAACTGTGACGATCATAGGACCCCATCTGAGCTGACCCTGGAACGATGAAATCTCCTGAAACGCCCTAACACCCCGATGCTCCGTGTACGACAACCAGGACACATCTGTGACGGTCAAACCATCACAACGTGTCCTGTAGGGTGCTCCTGTGATGCCCTTCATGTGCGCCTTCGACGTCAACCACCGGGAAGCACGTGGGGACGTCTCCTGGTATGTATCGTCAGTCACGCACTGATGCACACTAGGAAAGTGATCATAGATCTAGCACTACACAATAATTGAGGTTAACATAACATAAAAACATGTTTAAATCATAATCGAACCTAACATATTAATAAACACAAAATTTACCTGAAGTAGCGTCAAGTACCCCGCAAGCTGTCGCGTGGTGGTCCTACAAGTCTCATCTAACTGGTCATACATATGAACCAGCGCGGCAACCCCCCAAGCGTAACCACCACTATGAGCGAGGTCCCGGAAAGCGTCAAGGTGGACCACATGCACGTATGTTGCACTCTTATTAGCAAAAAGAGTGCAACCGACAAGGTGCAGCAGATAAGCGCCAGCTGCGACAATCCACCGCCGGGCCTGACATCTGGTCTCATAAATGTCACGAACCCATCCTAATCGTACATATGCTCCACGTGTGAGTGCTGTCTCAGCTCTGGCCTCCTCCTCAGACACTTCCAGCAACTCTGTAAGCAAGAATCTGGCCTCCTCCGTAGAAAGAGCGTGGAAACTGTGCAAGGCGCCAGTGATGGGCAAATGTAGGATGGACGACACATCATCCAATGTGATCGTCAGCTCTCCTACAGGAAGGTGGAAGGTGCTAGTCTCACTGTGCCACCTCTCCACAAATGCGGATATAAGTCCAGGATCGCCAGTAATAACTGAACAATCTATCAGTGGACTTAATCCTGTGGCAGCCACCAGGCCTTCAATCTCAGGCACTGGCCTCCCAATCAGTGTCACCTTCCTCCCATGTGACACTAACTTCAAATCAGGACGTTCCTGATTTGAAGTACAAATTATACAATTATTAAAAAAAATTTATCATAAACAAATAAATAAACAATGACAAATAATTAACAAATTAAAATACCTGTCCACTCCACACGGCATGTGCAACATGCTCGGCAAATGATGTGAGCACTGACGGGTCTCGTGGACCACCAGGGAATCCCTCTGCAGCATCATCACCATCTGACCCCTCACCACTATCAGCACCCTGTGCGTCCACACGCATCTCAGGTGCCTCCGTAGGCTGCTCAGGGACATCATCAGTCATGTCAGCGACGTCCTCAGCCATATCACGTCCCTCCGCAGTCATCTGATGAACACATAGCCTACGGGCTGAGGCAGTAGGCCTACGCCTCTCAGGAACATAAGCAGTATCTTCATCAGCAGGTCTATCTCTGCCTACAACTCTACCTATCGCACGACCTAAACCTCGTGTTCTGGCCATGATCTGCAAATCATGTCGAACACGTATTTTTTTCGGTCAAAATATACACAATTTTCTTTATAAAAAAACAACTTTATTTATAAGCAAATAAGACTAACTTAAATCAAATTATTTTAAAACATACACAACATAAATTTTTTTAAAAAATTAAACTTCATTTATAAAAAAAACACTACTAATGTAAAAAATTTTTATTAATAAACATCCACAACTTAATTTTAAAAACAAAATTAAACAACTTCATTAAAAAAAACACAACTAAATTATTTAGTAAACATCCACAAGTTAATTTTTTTAAAAAAAATAAACAACTTCATTTATAAAAAAAACACAACTAATATAAAAATAATTCATTACTAAACATCCACAACTTAATTTTAAAAAAAAAAATTAAACAACATCATTTATAAAAAAAACACAACTAATGTAAAAAAAATTAATTAGTAAACATCCAACTCTTAATTTTAAAAAAAAAATAAGAAACTTTATTACTTAAAAAAACACAACTAAATTACTTAGTAAACATCCACAAGTTAATTTTTTTAAAAAAAATTAAACAACTTCATTTATAAAAAAAAACACAACTAATATAAAAATAATTCATTACTAAACATCCACAACTTAATTTTTTAAAAAAAATTAAACAACTAATGTAAAAAAAATTATTTAGTAAACATCCACAATTTTTTTTTTGAAAATAAAATACTTCATTTATAATAAAAAAAACTAATTAATTTAAAAAAAAATAGTATTTTTATAAAACTTCCAAAACACACAACTTTAATTATAAAAATAGACAACTTCATTTTTAAAGAAAAAACACTAATTTAAAAAAATCAACAATAAACAAAAACAAACACAACCACTTTTATAAAAAAAAATTACAAATTAATATTTAATAAAAATACACAATGTAAATTATAAAAAAAAACATGACATCAAAAATCCAAACCTCATTTTTCATAAAATCTATAAAACAAAATAATCAACAGAAATATAATAATTCATTTAAAAAAAAAACAAAAATAATTTTTGTTTTAAAAAAAAAAGAAAAAAAAACAACTTTCCGGAAGAAGTGTTTTTCCGGAATAATTCCGGAAGAACACTTCTTCCGGAAACTTCTTCCGGAAATCCCAAACGTTTCCGGAAGAAACCTTCTTCCGGAAAGTTTCCGGAAGAAGGGTTCTTCCGGAAAACGTTTGGTTTCTTCCGAAAAAACACTTCTTCCGGAAAGTTTCCGGAAAATGTTCTTCCGGAAGTTCCGGAAGAACCCATAACGGGTCTTCCGGAAGCCTCGCCGTCAGCCCCCTTTTCCCATTTTTTCTGGCACCTCCTGCTCTCGTCTTCTACCCTATGGTTCTGCTAACCTAAGGTTCTTTTAACCTAGCCTAATGCTACAACTACACAGTGCATAATAAAACCAAATGGAAGGTTAACGAAACTTACCTCGAACGGCAATGGCGTCCAGGCGAAAGAAGCAGCAGCTGGGCTCGCGGTGGCTTGCGGTGGAAGAGAATGTTCCCGGAAGAGGAAAGAAAAGAAACAAAAGCAGAAGCAGAAAGTGAATCCGGGAGAAAAGAGGGAGTGTTTTAAAATTTTTTAATGAAGGGCAAACTTGACCTTTCAATAAATTGCTGGGTGCACCAGCAATAATGCTGGGTGCACCTAGCATGTCCCATTGTTTCTGGTGGACTGAAGGCGGATTGGGCTACAATGGATTGAGCGAACCCGCACTGTCATTCATACGAAAATTTAAAACTTTTATATATATATATATATATATATATATATATATATATATATATATATATATATATAATAATAATAATGTTAGCATTGAACATCTTTTTTATTGGACAAAAAAATCATTATTTCTTGATTTAAACCAGTTTAAATTAAAGGACAATAATGTCATTTTATATTTTAAAAAATAAAAACAAATTAAATCCTTTTTTTTTTTTTTCCTTTTTCCATGTGCCTCCCCTATCGATCTCTGTTGCGGTTCTTTCTGCGTTGGGGGTGCAAGAATTGGATTGTAGGTCAATTGGAAACTAATGCTTAGTTTATTGGGGTGGAGGAGTTGACGGTCAATTGGAGATTAATTTTTGGTTTATATGGTGCAGCAATTGAAGATCAATTGAAGAGTTGCATTAACCACAGTAATTGGGTTTCTCGGATCTGTTTTTGGAATCATTTGTGGAGGCATTTTTGTTCTCCATAGTAGCCTTATCGAAATTGAATTGCCCCCTACCCAGCACAGCAGCAACAAGAAGAAAGCAGGAGAAAACTAGAAAGACATGTTTTTTAGTGAAAAAGAAAAATAGAATTTGGGTAATTCTATTTGTGTTTGCGTGACAGTGAGTACAATATGCACTTGACAAAAAAAAAAAAGTTTCCTTCTTCTATATGCGCCATTGCTGGGAAAGAGAGTTGCTGTGGTGCAACACAAGGAGTGATCGAGGGAAAGAGGAAAGGTAAATTTGAATCATTTTCATTTTTTTAAAAATAAAATAAAATAAAATTACATAATTTTCCTTTAACCTATATTAATTCAAAGAGAGAAAAGTGATTTTTTTTCCAACAGAAAAGTTTTCAATGCTAACATTCATCTTCTAATTTTTAAGTAAATATATGTCAGCAAACTCCATTGTGCTATAGTGATTTGACCGGTTTTGGTTTCCATTTAATTTGAATTGAAAGAATCCAAAGACTATTCGTAGAGTATACCAATGGTTTTGTTTGTACAAAAATTATTCTATTTAACGTATAATTTATTGTTACTTATTACATTTTAAAATGTATGTATTTGCATTAACTATCATATGACCATATTCACTTCTTGACTAATTTTCTCTTAAAAACATTTTGTATAATCTACCTTATCATTATGATACACTTAATTAACTTGCAGAATTATGCAAATATTAAACACAATTATAATAATTAATTAAAGTTTTCAATATCTTCACAAAAAAATATGATGCCTACAATTATGGATACATTATTAGAATTTATCAACAATTTTAATAAAATAAACAATAAAAATAAAAATCAAGGAAAGGTAGTTAGTCTAATCTACTCGTACGGGTGGTCTTATGAAAAACTATATTTTTCTTTATTTAGGCTAAACATTTTCTAGAAAATTTGAGTTAAATATTGATATATAGCTATAAAACTAATAAATTTAGGTGTAGTGTTATGTGTATAATGTTCTTTTTAGAAGTTGCTCCAACTGAGCAATAATCATATTGCATTAAATTTTATGAAACAAACTTATATATATCATAATTTTCAATTGAGAACCATAAAAGTAGACAAAATGACTAAACAAAAAGGTCAAAGAAGAAGAAAGAAGAAATAAGACAAACTCAATAATGGCTCAATTTTTTCCTCCTTAATTTTAGTGTTCCTTTTATTTGTTGCATCCTCCTATGCAATCCAAGGTAAAGATCTGGATGCAATTTGCAAGCAAACTAAAGATTTTACATTTTGTTTTTTTATTTGTTTCAATAATTAACATTTTATGAGGTTATGAATAAACTCTAATTTTATATGGACTTATCAAAGAAATAGATAGCTAAAGATATTTTTAATCCTTATAAGTATGACTAAATTTTGTTAAAGTCTTTAATTTTAATTCATAAAACTTAAAATAGTCTTTATCCATGTAATGGTAACATGACATGACATTCATCTAGTCATACAATATCAACAACCATTTCAAGGTGACATGAAGTAACATGTCTAAATGCATGCTATTAAATAATTACAAAGATAATTTAATTTTAAAATAATGATAAAATAAAGAGTAATTGCCAATGATTATATTGTTGTGGTATTTAAAAAACCACAACCCATGGGTGGCCTTGGGACATTGTTGAGAGGTGTGATAGCTCAACATCCATAGACTAAAAGGGGGCTAAAATAATTTTTTTTTTTAAATTCTATATAGTTGTATAATAATTTTTTCTATATTATTTTATATTATAACTAGATAAAAAAAACCTTGTTTCATGTCTATTTTTCTCCAAATTAAAATGTGATAGGTAATTTGGAAACATTTTTACTTAGTTATTCATTTTTTTTACATGTTATTCATAAACTCATTTTAAACGAATTTCAACTAACATTGACATATTAATATGTAATGGTTATGATATGATAATAAACTTAATTTTTTTGTTTTTTCTAACAAGATAAAAAAACACACACAAATCCAAACTCAAGAAATAAAACTACAAGTTAATATATTAATAAAGAAATAAATTATATGTAGGCTTTATTTAGAAATGATATTTGTATACTTTTTGGGAGGTGTATTCCATTTCGAGTGGTAAGAGAGACAAGAAGAAGAGAGAGAAAACATAAGATGCAATAAGAAATGTGATAAAAAAATAAAGAGATAAGAGATTATAATAAATAAAAGAGTAAATTACACTAATTTTCTCTAAAGTTTTGTGAAGTTGTACAAGCTCTCCCGATTTTCATCTATTCCTACATTAATCCCTTTATTTTTTGAAAAATATACATTAGCACCCCTTATTACACTACCTATCCGTTAATTGTTTGAAAAATATTACATTGAGTTCTGTTATAAGGAAAGTTACTATAAAGGTTACAAATAACAAGAGGATTTGTGTAATTTTATGAAATCTTAGGGTGATTAGTGTAATTTATTTTAAGTAAATTATTATTAAAATATGATATATATATATATATATATATATATATATATATATATATATATATATATATATATTAGGGGTTGGCCTTATATATAGATATATGTGCATTTTTTTGTTTTGTTTCTGGAAGGAGATTAAATTGAATAAATGTGATACATTTTTAAGGATTGTTAAAATTGTGTTTCACTTAATGTTTATTATTTACAACAACACACAAAGAGTTATCCTACTAGGTGAGATTGGCTACATGAATCACATGATATTATTTGGCACGATTAAAAACCAAGGTTTCATAAATATTGTTAAGTCTTAAGTCTCCCTTGATGGGTTCCTCCAATGTCCTTTTCGGTCTCCCTCTTCCTTTTTTCCCGGACTAAAAATCATGTCATCCACTCTTTTAATGGGCGCCTCTTGTGGCCTTCTTTGTACATGCCTAAATCACCTTAACCAATTTTTTATCTTGTCTTATATCACCACACATCCATCTTAACATCCTCATTTCTGCAACTCTCACTTTTCTCTCATGTTGTCCCTTTAAAACCCAACATTCACTATCATATAGTATAGTTGGACGTATAGTTGTCCAATAAAATTTGCCTTTGAGCTTGGTAGACACTTGGCAATCACAAATAACCCTCAATGCTTTTCACCATTTAAGCCATCCCACATGTATCCTATACATCCTCATTAATTTCTCCATCCTTTTGTATGATGAATCCTAGATATCCAAACTTAGAAAACCTGTGATATGACATCTTCTCCCAATTTAACTTCTATTCTGTCTTACTCTTACTTAAATGAAAACTCTTTGTTTTCAAAGTCTACCTTTAGAGTTCAAGCTTATTGTTAATTGCTTCCCTTGATTCCTCAATCAAGACTATATCATTTGCAAAAAAGCATGCAATTAGGGATAATCTTTTGCATATCCTTGATAAACACATACAATACTAGGTTAAACAAGTAAGGACTTAAAGCTAAGCCTTGATGTAATCCTATCCCAATAGGAAAGTCCTTAGTTTCACCTCTTGGAGTTCTCACACTAGTAGTTATCCCTTCATACATGCCTTGTATAGCTTGGATATAAGTCATGCGCATAACTTTTTTCTCTAAAGTCTTCCATGACACATCTCTTGGGACAAAGTCATAAGTTTTTTCCAAGTAAAAAAAAAACATACATAATTCTCTTTCCTTACTTTACTTTTTCATCAACTGTTGTAATTTTAAGGGATCCTTATAAAATACCAATATAACCATCAAGAACACATTATGTTAGATTATCAAGAAGAGTTTAAGGAATACCTGGATTCATAATGATTGATCAAACAAACGCAGCCGAATCTGAATCCGTAGGTGATTTCTGATTTATGTACTCTTCTTAGGATCTGTTACGGAATGGATAACCGACTAACAGTGTAACTGGTGACTTCATGGTTCTTCCTCAACCAGAACCTTTTTATTCTTTAATAGGATCTTTGAAACTCTTCAGATGGGGAGAAGAGAAACAATATGTGAAGGCTCAATATATTGGGGACCATAGCCTTCTTATAGTGTATTAACCTAATAGGGTTCCCATTATCCCCTAATGGGTCAACACTGACATTTGCTCATTTAAGTCCATATCCTCTGATTTAGTTGTCTAACGGGTTCACTTAATTTGATCACATAAAATAAAACCCCCTAATGATAAATAGCTAATATAATTGTCTTATAATATTAGTGCACATTAATTATTGGAATATAAAATTCCAACATCAACATCCAGATAAGATAAATGGCTTCTGTTGTAGACCTCCATGGTATAAAACCAAATTGATTCTCTGCAATCCTTGTTTCTACTCTTAATCTATGCTCAATCACTTTTTCCCATAGCTTCATGGTGTGACTCAAAAGTTTTATACCTTTGTAGTTAGCACAATATTCGATATTTCCTTTGTTCTTAAAAACTAGGACCAAAGTACTCTTCCTTCACTCATTTGACATCTTCTTAGATCTTAAAATCTCATTGAAAAGCTTAGTGATCCGAATAAAACCTTGTTCTCCCATACACTTCCAAACTTCAATATGGATACCATTTGGACCAACAACTTTACCCTTTCCATTCTTTTAAGACTTTTTTTTAACCTCACCAATGCAAATTATGCCATAACAATACCAATTTCATTCCTCCTCTTGGATTTCTAACCCCTCCATATTAGTACTTGAATCTTGACCATCATTGAAAAGCATGTAAAAGTAATTCTCCCATCTCTCTTTGATATCCTTATATGTAACCAAAACTTTCCCTTTTTCATCTTTAATGCATCTTACTTGATCAAATCCCTTGTCTTCTTTTCTCTATATTTTGCAAGCTTGTATATCTTACATTCTCCATTATTTGTCCCTAGATCCTTATAAAACTCTTTGTATGCTTTGGGTTGTGCTTCACTTACCACTTTTTTGTCTCATTCCTAGCATTCCAATACCTTGACCAATTTTCAGCATTGTTCCACCCCTACAAGATTTTGAAGCTCTTTCTTTTGATTTTAACCTTTTCTTGAACCTTCTCATCCCACCATTAAGATTCCTTATCTCTTAACCCAAAACCTTTTGAGTCACCCAAGATTTCTTTGGCGACTTTCCTTATCTTTTTAGCCATGTCATCCCAAATGAGGTTAGCATTTCCTTGTAATTCCTAATTACCTTCCTCCAATAAATTATGCTTAAAAGCCAAAAGTTTGTCTCCCTTCAAATGCCACCACTTGGTCCTTGGGTTTGAGACTTGTTTGTTTTTCTATATATTCTTTTTGAATTGAACATCAAGAACCAATACCATATGTTGTGTCGTTAGTCTCTATCTTGGTATCACCTTACAATCCTTACAAGCCCTTTTGTCAACACTTCTCACCAAAAGAAATCAATATGTGACCTTGAGCTTCCACTTTTATAAGTTATAAGATGTTCTTCCCTTTTTTCTAAACAAGTGTTCATAATCTTAACATCATATGCCATAGAGAAGTCAATAATAGTCTGGCCTTCTGTAGTTAAACCTCTGAAACCAAAACCACCATGTGCACATGTGAATTGCCTTTTTTGACTACCAACATGTCCATTTAAACCCCCACCTAAGAAAAACTTCTCCTCTTGTTGATTGCCTTGAACCAATCCCTCCAAGTTTTCCCAAAACTTTTCCTTCACATGTGTCTCTATTCCTACGTATGGTTCATAAGCATTAATGATATTGATAGTCTCTTATGCCACCATTAATTTTAAGGCTAAAATTCTATCTCCACCACACTTTCTTTCCAAACCTTGTCCACCATAATACCTACATTATTCTTTCCTCTAATTTTCCCTATGTACCAAAGCTTAAAACCTATAGTATCCATCTCCTTGGCCTTCTCTCCAATCCATTTAGTCTCTTGTGAAATACAAAATATTCCACTAGAAGGAAGGTTGAATAGTGTGTTAGATAAAATGAAATCCTTTTCGAAAGTTGTTTTTCACAAATAGATATGCAAAAACCAAGTTGCTAACAATGTCATCCAATGAATAAAACCAGTTTTGATGGAAGAAAAAAAAACATTGTCGTCTAGTGGTTGATAAAAATGGTATTTTTACAAAGGTTTTTTAAGATAAAACTCGTGTGACTAAGTGTGTCAAAATAAACTTAAGAGAATACTAATCAAAATACTTACGAGAGAAGTAAAAATACTTAGTTTATATTGGTTCACTTGAACAAAGTTATGTTTAGTTCTCCTTCACAAACCAGTGAAAGGTTTCACGAATCAATGATTGATTACAAACAAATATTTTGTCTTGCCACTCTTGGCTACAATAGTATTCTCTAGGCCACTACTGACACACCCCTAGACTCCCTTTGAATCTAAGACACCTAAGTATTGTTTAACACTAAGTCACTCTTGACTTTCACAAACAAATATTGTTTGAGTGAATACACAGATTCAAATCACTCAATAGAGTGGATAAACAATTAAGCTCGAATACAAATGAATAACTTTGGTATGCAAAGGATGAATTAATTAAGCACAATAATGTATCATCCACTAGTTTGACAAAATCTAACTTCAAATGCTTTTGCTCGTATTTCCCTTCATTTTCTTGTGTTTGATAATAGAGCCTTGGTCGCTTTAAATAGACTTCACTGAAGATATCTGTTATAGGATTAGCATTTATCTTTGATTTGATTGTTGCCTCACAGTTGAAGACAATGCTAAATGTCGTGCTCTTGTGGAAAGAGAAAGAATAAAAGAATAAAAGAATAAAAGTACAGACAACTACACGTGCTCTTCTCTTTAGCAATAATGACCTCTGGAGAATATTCTTGTGAATTCTTCTATTTTCTTCTATTTTTTTGTTTCTTTCTCAAAATTTAAATGTTAGTAATTCAAAATAAGAGAAGTAAAATGAATTTACTAAAGTTATGGGGAGATATGTTGTTCATTTTTATTCCTTGTAAAATTGTATTTTTCCAATATTGGTCCCTATAAGCACTAACCTATTGGAACTATAAATGAAAAAAAATTGAAATCTTAAAGACACTAAAATTGAAAAAAAAATACAAACTTATAAGATCTAAAAATGAATAAAAACTTGTTGGGACCAAAATTAAAAAAAATACCAACTTATAAGGATTAAAACTGAAAAAATAAGCTTACAAAAAAAATAAAAAAGTATTAACTTATTGAACCAAAAATATATTTAAGAAAAAAAACATATTTAAACCAAAGATATAACACGAAAATCGAAACAATTACACGTTACAATTATGCACTGCAATAATTTAATGTTATCTACTTTCACAATTCATTTTAAGTTTTCAAAGGAACAAGATGATAAAACATATAGATCAATATAATAGTGAATTTAAACGTTTAGCATACCCTTGGTCATTGGTGTTGGTTGGATGATTGGGTGATGTGAATTAGAAAAAAAGAAGCAATATCAATACCACAAAAAATTTGCTACTTAGCGGCGGCTACACGTGCCAACTACTATAGGTTTCAACCACCGCTAGGCAAAATCTAGTGATTAAAAAATTGAATTTTTCCTATTGGTGTAGGTTGGATCATTGGAAAATTGAATTTTCACTTTCTCGATTCAAAAATAGTTTAGAGTTTGAAGCTTTGTCCCCTCAATATATATATATATATATATATATATATATATATATATATATATATATATATATATATATGATGTTAACCATTTTCTCCTATTGCTGGGCGATGACTTCTACGGTGGAGAAGATATGTTTTTGTCGGCGATTGATGAAAAAGGGGGCCACGCCTCTGCAAGATCTTCGTCGGCACCAATGTCATCCAGCACGGGTTTAAAGAGCGATGCTCTTCTTGGAAAAGAAACTGTGATGAAGGCTCGTGTGGCTAGTGGAGCATATTTGGTGGTGCGATGGGTTTTTGCGAAAAATCTTGTGGTAGCGTTGGTTGTGGTGTGGTGGTTCTCACAGATCTCGCAATGGTGGTAGCAAATCTTGGTCATGGTGCAAGGGTTTCTTGAGGATCTTGGTGGTGGGTTGGAGAGCTTGATAATAGTGCTGAAGAGGAAGAGAAGAGGGTAGAGGTGGCGACAAAAGAAAGAAAAAAATAGTGCATGTCGATTTGATAGACAACTCGACTTGATCAGACCTTTGAGTTGCGGTCAAACCAATTTGATTCGGTTTGAATTTTTAAACACAGTGTGACGGTGTTGTGATCAGAGGAGGCTCAAGAGTTGCCTATGGTGGAATATTGAGGGACTACATGGGTTTTTCATCTTTGCTTATGCGTGTAGATTGAGAATATGTTTCACCATTCAAGTGAACTACGACTAATCATGGCCTCCAAATTTCTTGGAGAGAGATTTTCACAAAGTAATTTTGTATATGCTTGTGAGTAGGGTTGGGTATGGATTAGATTTTAAAGAATCTAATCCATATCCAATCCATATTTACTTAAATGTATTGGATCTTAAATCTATATCCATATTTTTTAAATAATAATTTAGATTCAAGATCTAATCCATTCAAGTGGATATTGATTTGGTCATATCCAATTTATATTCACTTACATGTTATAAGGATTTTATTTTATTTTTACAAATTTTAGTAATTAAATGCTAAAAAGTGAAAACTTAGCACCTACATTTAAGAACTATTTTCAATCGAGCTTGGTCAAGATTATTTTTGATTGATCTTGGTTAGGGTATTTTCGGCCTACCTAAACTAGGACAATTTGGACTGACATCGACCCAAACATTTTTAAACTGACGTCAGTCAGTGTATTTTTTATTGACGTCGGTCAAAGATATTTTTGGTCGATCTTAGGTAGGGTTATTTTATGGTTGAGGTCGGCTAGGGTTTTTAGTCAATGTCGGTCAATAATATTTTTTGGCCGACATCAACTAGGGGTTTTCGATTAGTGTTGACCATGATTGGTTTTTTGTCAACGTTGGTTACGATTTTTTTGGTGGACATCGGTAAGGTTTTTTTGGTCGATGACGGTCATTGATATTTTTTGGCCAACATCAGCCAAGATTATATTTTGGTTGACATTGGCTATGTTTTTTTTTGTTGGCCTCTACAGGGGTTTGTTGGCCAACATCGACCATGACTAATTTCTTTTGGCCAATGCTGGCTAGGGATATTTTTTGTTGACATCAACTAGAGTTTTTTTAATTGACGTCAATTAGGGGAATATTTTGGCTGACGTTAGCTAGGTTTTTCTTATCAATGTCGGTCGATGATTTTTTTTCGGTCGATGTTGGCCAAAAACATCCTAGCTGACGTCGGCAAAAAAATGTCTTGTCTAACGTCAACCATAAAAAACCTGGCCGATGTCGGTCAAAAAACCTACCCAACGTTGACAAAAAAATAATATCGACAAACATCACAAAAAAGAAACCCTAGCTGACGTAGACAAAAAATAACCTCGACTGATGTTGGCTAGAAAAACTTTGGATGACATCAGCCAAAAAATAATCCCAACCAATGTTGGTCAAAAATACCCTTATTGACGTTAATAGAAAAATAGTCTCAACGGATGATGGCTTAAAAACATCATTAGTTGATGTTGTCGAAAATAACTCTAGACGAGATCAACAAAAAATAGCTCATATTGAAGTTGGCTAAAAAGATGTAACTGTCATCGTCCCAAAAATTGTATTGAATTTAAAAATCCAAACAAATATCCAATCCATATCCAATTAATTGAATTTGGATATGAAACCAGATCATTTAAATGGATTTAAAGTGGATTAGATTGGATTGAATATGGATTGATTTTATATATTTGGATTTTTTTGCACAATCGTAATTGTGAGAGCTTTACGATATGTCCATGCATGAGCTATTTTGAGTTTATTTCTATAAGTTGTCTAAAATAGTTAATAAAACAACTAATAGCTTATATAAAAATTGTTCAATCCTATTTTTACTTTAACTATTAAAATAACTTAATGAACCCGAGATCTAATTCTAAAATCAATCTTGAATGGTTCGAATGAATGAGACCGGACGAATCATGCATGACCCCTTATAAAAAGTGGCGGAGCTTGACAAATTTTTTTGGAGGTACCAAAATATTTAAGAGTGTAATGCATAGCAAAATAGAGAATTAAGTTGTAAATTATTATTGTAAAAAAATTTGCAAACATATCAACTATTTTTTATACAAAGTAAAATTTGTATGAGAATATTAAAAAAAATCATTAAGATTTTCTATATATTTTCCAACGAAATTAAGAAAATAATATTTTCCAAAATCACAGGAAATTTTATAGAAAAAGTTTTCAAGAAAATCACTAAATTAAAAAAAAATTGCATGAAAACCCATAAGAATAAGTATTCATTGCATGTATTATTTTCATAAAAAAATGACTTTCAATTAAAATGTTATGCTATATTCATTCGACGACTTAAGATAGTTAATAATTAAAAAATAAATAACTTTCAAGGTATTTAAAATTATTATAAAAAAAATATTAGAAACAACTAAATATAAATATGTTGAAATTTTCTTCTATAGGTCTATTATATGTGCCCTGTTGTCAGCTATGTATGTCTTGTGCGTGATAGTGTTACACTATTAGAAAATAATTGAATCAGACTAAGTTTCAAGCTGCTTATAAGTTTAGAAAGTTATCCTGTTTTAATCTGTAAAAAAAATTGCAGCGGATAAAAGAGAGAAAGAATGTGCATGCGTTCATACAACATAGTTGCCTTTCATATCGTTCTCTGTTCTTCTGGATTTGTCCTCGCCTTCCTTCGACTTTCAAGATCTAGAAGCTTCCTTTCTCCTCCTTCTTTCCATGCGCCCAAATTCTTAATAAAAAAAACTCAGATGTGACACCTCCGATTTACTTTTCCTTTTTTATTTGGTGATTATGCTTTGAGTGGATTTTGTGCAAAAAGATTGTCTCTTGTACGGTGGTGGTAACGACAACTTGCAATGGTGGGACGGTGATGACGATAGTCATAAATCTATTTTATAATTTCTTCAAAAGATCTGATTTATGTATTTTTTAATTTTTTCAATTTCTTGGTTTTGGATTTGTTTTGTAATTTCTTTCAAAAAGGATATCTAATTTCTGAATCTATTTTTCAATTTCTATGATTTGTTTGTTTTTAATTTTTGAGATTTGTTGTTGTTGATGTTTGAATGTGGGAAGTGGAGGTTGTGAGAGGTGTGGAGGGGATCGATAAGAAGTGGAAAGAGAGGGAGGGACAAATCTGGAAAAGAAAAATAAAAAGGAGAAAAGAAAAAACAATCTTAACCGTTAACTTAAAAAAAATCTAACGGTATGAAAAACTTTTTCACCGTGGAGGACCTATTAGGCTTTCCACCATCATCTATCATTATATAAACAAGACCTTGGATACATGTCAAACTATGGTTCACCGCAATTCCCACCTAAACATGGCAATTCGTGCTACAGTGCTTTATTAAACGACGCGTTTCCAATAAACGAAACGATGCGTTTCAAATAAATAAAACGATGTGTTTCAAGTAACTAATAAATTAAACGTTTCAAAGACCGATGCGTTTCCAATACTCATGCTTTTCGAATACCAATACTCATGCTTTTGGATTACCAATGCTTTTCGAAAACCAACAACAATTATGATCACATGACAAGACGTTTGTCCCTTTTATTCATTTGTAATTAATTGCCACACAATTATCGATGTACTTTTTTTTTAAAAAATGTAATTAATGCGCTTACCGATGCACTTTTTTATATTTACATTTACCAATGCACTTTGCTTCTGCACTTCCATTTCACGCTTCTCCATATTTAATTGTTTTTGTCCTTTTAATTCTTTTATTGCATTTCTTCTTTCTCGATATATTTGCATTTTCATTCCCGCAACGACCATTTTTCCATTCTCTTTTCTCGTTCTCCCTGAGTTCTCTCACCCCAATTGGTATCTCCCCATTCTCTCTTATGTTCGTTCTCTCCATTTTTTATTTTCATTTCCCACCGTAGCTGCATAGGCATAATAATCCTTAATTAGTTTTCATTTCACTTCCCGTCTTCTATGTTTTTTTACATCTATTGTGTATGATTGATGATTGAAGCGTTTTTTTTGTTTTTTCAGTGCTTTTCCCTCCCCTTTTTGTCACGTACAAATACTATTTGATTTGGATTTGATTTTTTTTGTGTTATGCCTTTATTTTGTGTTCATAAGCCTTCTCCAACGTGTTTATTGTGATATATTTGATTTCTGGGTTCTGTTGGTACAAAAGATTGAATTTTTTTGTGTTCCTCAACCTTATTTAATTGTGGTTGAGTATTGTTCTTCCTTTGCAAGACAAAAGCTTTGATTTTTATCTTCAAACTCCATGAATACAGGTTCATGTGCTTGCTTTCTTTGTCAAAGCTTAAATTTTTTTGTGTTCCTGAGCCTTCTCTGATGTTGTTTTCTCTTGGTTTTCTTGCATTTTGGGTTCAGATCTGTAGCGTTGGGTATCTTTGTGACCGACTGCAACAACGAAGAAAACAAATAGTGTCCGGCATTTGGAGGACAGGTTTGTGATGTATTTCATTTCTCCAAAAAGCTTCGATTTTGTATGCGTTTTTTTTTTGTTTTTTGTTTTTTCACTACATGTTCATTGTTTCTTCTAAACTTCATTTTTATCTCAAAAAGCTTCGATTTTTATCTCCAAACTCCATGAACACAAGTTCGTTTTCTTACTTTATCTCAAAAAGCTTCGATTTTTGCCTCTATCCCTCTTGATGTGGTTTTGATGTGTTTCGTTTTCCCTCCCCGTCTTCTTCTACGCTTTCTTTTTTTACCTCTATATATTTGCATTTGTATGCGTTTTTCTGTTTTTTTTTTTTCACTGCATGTTCATTGTTTCTTCTAAAGCTACGATTTTTTTCTCCAAAAAGCTTTGATTTTTGGGTTCTGACAATTCAAAATATTGATTTTTTTTCTCAGCCTTATTTGACTGTGGTTGAGTATTGTTCTTCCTTTGCATTTGGTGTTTCTTTTGTTCTGTCTTTGTTTTGTTTTGTTAGTTCTCACAGTGAAAAAGATTTAATTTTTTGTTGTTCCTGAACCATGTTGACCTTTTTGATGTTCTTGAACATTCTTCACCATTCTTCGTTTTCTTTGCGGGAGAAAGCTTCGTTTTCTTTGCTCACGATGCTGACGTTGTTGACGTGGACGTGTCCGTGCTTACGTTTGGCAATGTCAAGAGCCTTCATTCCCACCCAAAAACGTCGGTGTCAGCCTCCATTTATTATTTTTATTAATTAATTAATATTAATGATTTTTATTAATTTTAATTTTATTGTGCATTTAATACTTTGTCTTTTGCGTTGCTTTTGCTTCGGTTTTATTCATTTATTTCCATTGTAAATGTAAATATGTAACAATTAATTATTTGTATTCTGTTTCTAAGACGTTTGCCTTTCCAATGTATTTTTCTTTGCCTTTCCAATGCATTTTTCTGTTCCTAAGACTTGTCTTTCCAATGTGCTTTTCTGTCATGGTGATTTTAATCATCATTATAATAATTTAATTATTTTAAAATTTAAATGTTAACATAAGATTAATGTTTCAAACGAATAATTAATAAATATATTATATTATTATGTGTCAGTCGCTCTTACCATTTTAATCATAAGCCTTCATCAAACCTATTTTTCTTTTCTCTTTCTCCTTTATTCATCATCAAAATAAATCAAATTCGTTAATGTCAATTAGCATTTATTATTTTTTTTATCTTTTGCGTTTAATTTGCTTCAGTTTCCCTTGAATGAATGTTTCTTGGGCTATTTGGATTTTGTTAGCTTTCACTTCAATTTTTTAGTATTTTGTATGATATGGAAATAATCATAATTTAGACGTTTACTTATTCTTACTTAGTAGGTACTTAACAATCAATTTTAAATATTATACTATCAACTTTAACATATTATTAAAACCAGCTTCAATTTTGTATTTGTTTTTGCTGTAATCATTGTCAATTTATTAATGTTTAATTAATAAACATATTTTTTTCTTATTTTTATTAATTTTCATTTCAAATTAAATGAGTATATCATAATAAAAACATGATAAAAACGATAATGTGCATAGATTAATTTAATGTCAATATTAGGAAAATTGTGACATGCACTATTCTTTCAATGCATGAGTATAGAGATTTCAAAATAAAGATAGTAAAAACAATGGACATGATAAAGTAAGTTATAGTATTAAAAAAAGTAAATAACTCACACTAATAGTGTAAAATAATTTATACATTTTGAAAAAATAAAAAAATCATTAATTGTAGCTAATTTTTTTTTATCAAAAATAAGTTTCATACTTGAATCAAAGAGAGATATTTCAAATTTTTATTGAAGAGTTAGATATTTTAATTATGTTAGTTAAAAAAATAAGATTAATGTTAACATAAGATTAATGTTTCAAACGAAAAAATAAATAAATAATTAATAAATATAATTTAATGTCAATCATCATCAAAATAGTAGGTACTTAACAATTGAAAAGACTTTGCTAAAGTAATGAGCATGTTTCAATTTCAAACTATTCAAAAGCATATATTTAGTTAGGATATGAAAATAATCATAATTTGGACGTTGACTTATTCCTAATTAGTAGGTACGTAACAATCAATTTTAAAAATTACAATATCAATTTTAACCTATTATTAAAACCAACTTCAATTTTGTATTTATTTTTGCCATAACTATTATCAATTTATTAATGTTTAATTAATAAGCATATTTTATTCATATCCATAAGAATATTTTATTCGTATTCGTATTTTTGTTAGTTTTCATTTCAAATTATTAGGTACTTAACAATCAATTTTAAATATTCAGTTAGTATATGGAAATAATCATAATTTTCAAATTAACAAGCATATTCGGTTACGATATGGAAATAATAATCATAATTTAGACGTTGACTTATTCCTAATTAGTAGGTACTTAACAATCAATCTTAAGTATTACAATATCAATTTTAACATACTATTAAAATCATCTTCAATTATGTATTTGTTTTTGCCGTAATCATTGTCAATTTATTAACTTTTAATTAATAAGCATATTTTTTATTCGTATTTTTGTTAATTTTCATTTCAAATTAATAAGTACTTAACAATTAATTTTAGATATTCTGTTAGGATATGAAAATAATAATAATTTTCAAATGCATGAGTATAGAGATTTTAAAAAAAAATAATAAAGACAATAGACAAAATAAAGTAAGTTATAGTATGAAAAAAAAGAAAATAACTCACACACTAATACCGTAAAATAATTTATACATTTTGAAATGGTACCAAACATGCTTCAGTTATGTGGTTAACCCATTTTTCCGTCCAAAAATGTCAACATCAATACCGGCTTAGGTGGCAATTTTTTACGTTTATACGCTTTTTATATTTTTTTTAAATTAAAAAATGAAATTAATGTGTTACCTTCGTAATTAATATAGTACCAATACTGATGCATTTCACGCTTCTCCATTTCACGCTTATGTGACTCATTTCACACATTAATTATGACATCATTATCAATGCACGTGCATTAATTGTAGCACAATTATTGATACATCAAATATGGTACTAATGACGTGATCCATTTCACGCATTAATTGTGGCACCATACCAATGACGTGACCCATTTTATGCATTAATTGTGACACCATTATCAATGCACGTGCATTAATTATAGCATCATTATCGATGCACCAACTATGACACCAATGACATGACCCATTTCACGCATTAATTGTGGCACCATTTCCCCAATGTTTGCATTTTTCAAATATGTTTATATTTTGAATTTGTTTCTGAACCAAATGAACTCGAAGGGTTTTCGTGATATACTCACATTTGGATTCTCTCCATCTTCCATTTTTGTTCCTCTCCATTCATTATACTGATCAACAATAAATATGGATAACGCACGAAAATCGTAAAAGGTTAGCACTTAATATACTAAGTAAATTATTAGAGTATACATATGAATTAATAGACTAAATTTTTGCTGAGAGGCAAAAGATTATCATGGGAAGTGAAAAAGATTATCATTATATGATCAGTAATAAATATAGATAACCCACGAGACAAACATATTATTTTCCATGTTGACGTCATGGGACCTCTCATACGCTTTTTTTTATAATTGTTTGTTCGTGGATATATGGAAAAGATTATCATCAATGTATTTGCCAAATCCAGTATTTTGTCATGGTCAACTATATGTTGCACTTTCACAAGTGCAAAGTAAAAAAAGACTGCATATTCTTATTCATGATAAATAAGGCATTGCAAAAAAATACTACCATTAATGTAGTATACAAAGAAGTATAAGCAAACTTATAAACAAGTATGCTTACCAAATTGTTATACTTATAAGTCCTACATTCTCAACCTACTACATTTTCCTTTGACATCATTTTCAACATGTCATTATTTGAGTTACAAAATTTCCACATATAATACATTTAGTTCTTTTTGTTGTAGCATCACATAACCAAGGCAACAGTTGGATATTTGTTATTATATCACCTCCACTAAAGTATATTGATTTTAAATGTCTACTTTTTAGGTGAATATTGGTGTATATAGTACCATCGTCATACTTATGATTATTAAATGATCACTAACTGTATCCACAAATCTAATCAACTTATTTATCTCCCTTTATTGTGCAGCCTCTCTTTCATTACTACAACAACACCACCAACAATATACAATAGCATTAGGTTTGTTTGTATTCTTACTTTATGTTACTTTTTCTAAACATAGCTTAACATTATGATCATACAAATGAAAATCGTTATTGACCTTTGCTCATTTGTTGGTAATATTCAAATAGGAGTATGAGCCCGTGCATCGGCACGGGCAAAACGCTAGTTTATAACTATAATAGAAGTGTCCAACCAAACTATCAAGTGCCACCATGTTATTAACACTTTGTTCGGTAAGGTGGAAATGGTGGAAACATAGTAAGGAAATGTGTGAGAAATGAAAACTGAGGTTGTTTAGTTACGAGGAAACTAAAGTGAAAATGAGATAATTTTATGATGATTTATTTGTACCGCCTAGAAATTGATATTTTATGGCATTTTATGTGTTTTTTCACCGTTTAAAAATATCAAAAACAAACTTATTTGAAACAGTTAAAAAAATCACTAGAAATTGAAATTTTTGTAGCAATTTTTTGTATTTTCCAACAAATTAAAACCAGAAAAAAGATTGATTTTTAAAAATAAAATTAATAATCTATAAAAAATTATTTTTTTAATTTTTATTTTCTTTATTTCTCTTTTATTTCTCTCAAACCGAATATCTAACAATCCACACTACTTCTCATATATTTCCATTCACTTGATATCTCTCCTTTTGATTTTTATCCATTTTATTGAACATTTATGTTGTTCCTTCTTACAAAACACAACATAGAATTTCTACCTCCAAAATATATGATATATGATGTGCCATCTTAGATGAATACACGACTTGTAAATACACTCATTTTATTTTATTTTTTTTTCTTATTTAAAATGAGAGATAATATATAAAAAATTACAATTATATTTAACTAACAATAGTAAATTCCTTATTTTAGCACTGACTCTAGTAAATTCCTTATTTTCTAAACATAGCTTAACATTATGATCATACAAATGAAAATCGTTATTGACCTTTGCTCATGTGTTGATAATATTCAAATAGGAGTATGAGCCCGTGCATCGGCACGGGCAAAACGCTAGTTTATAACTATAATAGAAGTGTCCAACCAAATTATCAAGTGTCACTATGTTATTAACACTTTGTTCGGTAAGGTGGAAATGGTGGAAAAATAGGAAGGAAATATGTGAGAAATAAAAACTGAGGTTGTTTAGTTACGAGGAAACTAAAGTGAAAATGAGATAATTTTCTGATGGTTTATTTGTACCGCCTAGAAATTGATATTTTATGGCATTTTATGTGTTTTTTCACCGTTTAAAAATATCAAAAACAAACTTATTTGAAACAGTTAAAAAAATCACTAGAAATTGAATTTTTTGTAGCAATTTTCTGTATTTTCCAACAAATTAAAACTAGAAACAAGATTGATTTTTAAATATAAAATTAATAATTTATAAAAAAAATTATCTTTTAATTTTTTATTTTTTGTATTTCTCTTTTATTTCTCTCAAACCAAATATCTAACAATCCACACTACTTCTCATATATTTCCATTCACTTGATATCTCTCCTTTTGATTTTTATCCATTTTATTGAACATTTATGTTGTTCCTTCTTACAAAACATAACATAGAATTTTTCCCTCCAAAATATATGATATATGGTGTGCCATCTTAGATGAATACACGACTTGTAAATACACTCATTTTATTTTATTTTTTTTCTTATTTAAAATCAAAGATAATATAAAAAAATTACAATTATATTTAACTAACAATAATAAATTCCTTATTTTAGCACTGACTCTAGTAAATTCCTTATTTTCTAAACATAGCTTAACATTATGATCATACAAATGAAAACCGTTATTGACCTTTGCTCATGTGTTGGTAATATTCAAATAGGAGTATGAACCCGTGCATCGACGCGGGCAAAACACTAGTTTATAACTATAATAGAAGTGTCCAACCAAACTATCAAGTGCCACCATGTTATTAACACTTTGTTCGGTAAGGTGGAAATGGTGGAAAAATAGGAAGTAAATATGTGAGAAATGAAAAACGAGGTTGTTTAGTTACGAGGAAACTAAAGGGAAAATGAGATAATTTTATGATGGTTTATTTGTACTGCCTAGAAATTGATATTTTATGGCATTTTATGTGTTTTTTCACCGTTTAAAAATATCAAAAATAAACTTATTTGAAACAGTTAAAAAAATCACTAGAAATTGAAATTTTTGTAGCAATTTTCTGTATTTTCCAACAGATTAAAACCAGAAAAAAGATTGATTTTTAAAAATAAAATAATTATTAATCTATAAAAAAATATTTTTTTTAATTGTTATTTTATGTATTTCTCTATTATTTCTCTCAAACCAAATATCTAACAATCCACACTACTTCTCATATATTTCCATTCACTTGATATCTCTCCTTTTGATTTTTATCCATTTTATTGAATATTTATTTTCTTCCTTCTTAGAAAACACACCGTAGAATTTTTTCCTCCAAAATATATGATATATGATGTACCATCTTTGATGAACACACTATTTGTAGATACACTCATTTTATTTCATTTTATTTTTTTCTTATTTAAAATGAGAGATAATATAAAAAAATTACAATTATATTTAACTAACAATAGTAAATTCCTTACTTTAGCACTGACTCTAGTAAATTCCTTATTTTCTAAATATAGCTTAACATTATGATCATACAAATGAAAATTGTTGTTGACCTTTGCTCATGTGTTGGTAATATTCAAATAGGAGTATGAGCAAACACTAGTTTATAACTATAATATAAGTGTCCAACCAAACTATCAAGTGCCACCATGTTATTAACACTTTGTTCGGTAAGGTGGAAATGGTGGAAAAATAGGAAGGAAATATGTGAGAAATGAAAAATGAGGTTGTTTAGTTACTAGGAAACTAAAGTGAAAATGAGATAATTTTATGATGATTTATTTGTACCGCCTAGAAATTGATATTTTATGGCATTTTTTGTGTTTTTTCACAGTTTAAAAATATAAAAAACAAACTTATTTGAAACAGTTAAAAAAATCACTAGAAATTGAAAATTTTGTAGCAATTTTCTGTATTTTCCAACAAATTAAAACCAGAAAAAAGATTGATTTTTAAAAATAAAATTAATAATCTATAAAAAATTATTTTTTTAATTTTTATTTTCTATATTTCTCTTTTTTTTTCTCTCAAACCAAATATCTAACAATACACACTACTTCTCATATATTTCCATTCACTTGATATCTCTCCTTTTGATTTTTATTCATTTTTATTGAACATTTATTTTATTCCTTCTTACAAAACACACCATAGAATTTCTTCCTCCAAAATATATGATATATGATGTGCCATCTTAGATGAACACACGACTTGCAGTTACACTCATCTTATTTTATTTTCTTTTTTTCTTATTTTAAATGAGAGATAATATAAAAAAAATTACAATTATATTTAACTAACAATAGTAAATTCCTTATTTTAACACCCGACTCTATTAAAAATTGACAAACATATATTTTGAAACACTCATGCATTTTAATTTGTAACAGTGTGATTTGATGCAACCTTTACCATCATTATTCATTAATTTGGTGGGTGTTTGGGAGCCGGAAGAGGGTAAACCCTCCGGAGGATAAGATTCACATTGCAGTGAAAACCATACATACCCTAAAAGCGTCGATTTGCAAAACCCAATAGCGCAGTTTCAATCTCAGAATCCGTCTCTCGCTCTATCTCGCTGCACGTTTCGAAGTTGAATCGAGGTTATTTTTTCTCTTACTCTCTCAATCTTCATTTTTTAATTGCACTCTGTATGCTCTTAATTTCTTTCTTGCCCTCTTTGTTACCTTTTACTGATGAAAACATGAAATGAATCTGAACCCTCTTTCTGCGTTCTTGTGTTTTAAATTTTCATTTTCAGCAGGAAGAAAGCATGTCACTTTGTTTTATCATATCTTATTTTGTTTAAAACAAAATGAAAAAAAAGAGAAAAAGAAAAGATGTTCTTTGGGGTCTATGCCTGAAACTGAGTGGGAGAATTATGTATAGTTAATTATGGATTCAGCAAAAATGACAGAAAATTTCTCTTTTGGTATAATGTTTTGTGATTCTGTTTATCTAAACCATTTGTGATTTGGGTATTCAAATTTCATTTCTTGGTTGGATTGGTGAATTTAGGACCTAGGTTTTGTCTGCAATTGCATCACGACTTCAATGTCAAGGATGGGGATGAAATTTAAAACCTTGTTTAGGACACTATTTGGAGTTCTAAAACTTTGTTTGGCTGTTTTGGGCTGATCTCTTGTTTTGGCTGACTATTCTTGCAGGCTTTTTGAAAGAGTCTGTGGCGATAAATGGGAGTATAGATTCGATAGGAACAGTCCAATCGGGAAATTTAACAAAGGAGAAGTTGAACTTCTTGTAAAATATATAGGTACAGAGCATTGTGGATTTGCTGGGTGATCCCGTAAAATATATTTAGATACAGAGAAAGGTGTTTTTGCTGGGTGATCTTCGATTATCGCTACTGGTTTGATATTGGATTTGCAGGCTCTATACATTTTCTAGTTTAGGAGGTGCTTTGCCGTTTAAAGATCTGTGATGGATGTTGTAAATGATTTGCATATGGGGCCTCCAGCAACAACCAATATGGGAGGTTCCACTAGTACAGAGGATGTAAATTCATCACAGAAGCAGAAAATGGCGAGAAAGAAGAAACAAGCTGTTGAGTGTGAAGGTGTTGATTTTTCACTGGATAAGTCTTTACCGAAGACGGATGCTACTATAAAGCACCCATTACATGGGTCCCCAGCTTTACCTAATTTCTTAAGTTGCCAAATATTTGTAGAATATTCAACAAATAATGAAAAGAGCAAACGGCAGAAGACAACACATAATGCTATTGAAGACAATGTTAATGGTTGCGGCACTCCAGAGTATATTTTTTCACCAAAAGCTTCCACACCTGCATTGGATATGCCTTCAGAACATCCCATTCAATGTTTTTCTAGTGATCCAATAACTAGTCAATCTTGTGTGGAAGTGGGTATTTGTCAGGGACATAATGAAGAAAATGAGCAAAATATGATCAATACAACTGCAGAAAATAGCAATTCACAGCATGGCATTCCAGAAGAAAGCTGCAATCACATTTCAGTTGCAGCAAGTCCTGAGCCTTTTGTGAAAGAGTGTGTGTCAGAAGTTGTAAAATTGAACACAGAGCATGGTATAAATGATAACATTCCCAACCCTGAGGATAAGAATGGTTTATTAATGAATACAAGTCTGGTGAAGAAAAATGTTGATGACTCACCGGATTATGGCTTGTCTGATAAAAATCTGTGTTATATAACCTATGCAAGGAGAAAAATGGTTAATTCCAGTTGCAGAAGAAACAGTGGTTCCCCAAGTCCTGAAAATGGTAACAAGGAACCAACTATTCAGGATCATCAAAAGGATGATTCACACGAATCTTCTGATGGACCATTGAGAGTTTGCTTGATGGATGGAGAAACAAAACTTTCAATTGATCAAGTTACCTCACAAAGTGGAGCTGCTGCTGAGGAAATAAAGTTGAGTGCTGACAACATTAATGAGCAAAGATTTATGACTACATCTTCTGCAGTAGACATTCCTTCGGAGCATCTTGAAACAGATGGTAGACAGCTAGATCATACTGGGATTACAAGAAATTATCTGTATTGTGCAGGTGATGTTTCTGATTTAAGTTTAGACACAGTAAGAGATTATTGTTTAAAGTTTTCACAATTCTGATTAGACTTAGTGTTGTTGGCAAGTCAAAGAATAAGCTTCTTATTCTGTGTTGTCCAGATGAGGAAATAGAGTTGAACACTGACAACATTAAGGAGCAAAGATTTATGACTACCTCTTCTGCAGTAGACATTCCTTCGGAGCATCTTGAAACAGATGGTAGACAGCTAGATCATACTGGGATTACAAGAAATGATCTGTATTGTGCAGGTGATGTTTCTGATTTAAGTTTAGACACAGTAAGAGATTATTGTTTAAAGTTTTCACAATTCTGATTAGACTTAGTGTTGTTGGCAAGTCAAAGAATAAGCTTCTTATTCTGTGTTGTCCAGATGAGGAAATAGAGTTGAACACTGACAACATTAAGGAGCAAAGATTTATGACTACCTCTTCTGCAGTAGACATTCCTTTTGAGCAACTCGAAACAAATTGTAGAAAGCTAGATAATACAGAGATTACAAGAAATGATCTGTGTTGTGCAGGTGATGTTTCTGATTTAAGCTTAGACACAGTAAGAGACGGTCATTTAAAGATTTCACAATTCTCACTAGACAGAAATTTTGCCGACAAACAAAAGAATAAGCTTCTCATCCTTGATTTGAATGGACTGCTTGCTGATTTTGTCAGTATCAGTGACACTCCTTTCCGAATATATAGACGAGAACCAGAGCCAGATTTTGTGCTTAGAGGGAAGAAAGGTGACATGGTCAAATATCTTGTTTCCTCATTCCAGATTTCATATATTGCTCTAGCTCAAATTTGACTGATATGTTACTTTTCCCTTTTGCAGTATACAAGAGGCCCTATTGTGACGATTTTCTACAGTTTTGCTTTGACACATTTCATGTGGGAGTATGGTCATCTAGATCCAAGTATTTGCCAATCTGTGACAGATTTTATCTTGTTGTTTTTGTTTATTAGTTTGACCTAGGCTTAAGATGCAATCGCAGATTGGTTGATTTGTATTTCAGCAATAGAAAAGTGGTATTCAACTATTCATACATTGTTTACTGTTCCTCTATTGGCAGGAGCAATGTCAATGAAGCTATCAAATTTCTTATGGGGAAATCTGCGTCCAAGCTGCTCTTTTGTTGGGTAATCTGTTCTAAATCTTTTGTAGTTTTTAGCATAATTTTTAGGGGCTTTTGGTTAGGTATACAAGTCTGCTATGTATAATTTCTTTTCCTCAACACAGTCTTAGGAATTAGAATACATCTTCTGTCGGGGGTTCGAATGCCCCCACTGACATTTATAACAAAATTAACATATTAACATTTGCCGTTAAAAAGAAAAAAACTCATGTATGCAATACAACTTGTTATATTTTTGCTTCCCGACTGACATTTGTCTTCTATCCAGGATTTTCCATATCATTAGTTGTATTTTTTTAACTATCATCACCAAACAGAAGCAGTCTTGTAATTCTAGTTGTCATTTGAATTGTGTGTATGTGCATGGGTGTGGACTGTGGATGGATTTCGGTTTGGACAAATTGGAATTGGATTGATGTTGTTAAATCATAATTGCATTTTAGTAAAATAATTTGTTGTTTCATCATTATTGATGCAGTTACAACTTGCAGATGGTTACTGTTATCAATTCACTCCTGCTTGGAATTTATCTAGACACTATTAATCTCTGTATAATGCTCTATATGTAGAATCAGTCCCACTGTACTGAAACAAAGTTCACTACTGTTGAGAATATAGAGAAGCCCCTTGTGTTGAAGGAAATAACAAAGTTGTGGGAAAAGGAAGAACCTGATCTACCATGGGAGAAGGGAGAGTTTAATGAGTCAAACACATTATTATTGGATGACTCCCCTTACAAGGCACTAATGAATCCTGTAAGCTCTCTTGTTTAGTTTTCCTTGCAAAAAGCTTTAGTTTCTAGTGATATATCATATTTCCTCCTATTTTGTCAATTCATATATGAAATTTATTTTCAGAGGCATTCTGCAATATTTCCTTATTCTTACCGGTACTACCACACCAGAGACTCGGAATTAGGTGGGACAATCTTCTTCTGCTCACCTTCCTCTCCTTTCTCAGACCCCCGTATTTCTTTACAAATAACAAATGCTTTAAGCATATTGATGTGGAATTCGTCTTAAGCCTCCCGTTCTATTATTCCACAGGACCAGGAGGTGATCTTCGAGTTTATCTAAAAGGGCTGGCTAAGGCCGAGAATGTGCAAAACTACGTGTCAGAAAATCCGTTTGGCCAACGGCCCATAAGAGAAGCAAATCCATCTTGGGTTTACTATCGTAGAGTTATAGAGTCACTTAAAAGAAGCCAAAATGCAGGGTCCTCATTACCACTCTGATGAATGAATAGCTGTTGAGTTTTGGTTGGTAAGGTGTCTGAAATAGATCAGTCTTGTATACTTGCTACTTAAAGCAAGACTAGCTGGGCACATGATTCTACTGTGATTAACGCCTTCTTCATGGTAGTGCCTAAACTGTATTCTGTTCATTATTTTTTGGCCTTCAAACGTGATTGATTTCACGTTGGAAACTGTTGACCAATGAATGCGAGTTTAGAGTCGGTCAAAATTGATTTTGTCTTTGACTATTGTTTTTCGCACTTCTCAAACCTGTATTAACTGAATAAACTAGAATCTGATTTGAAGCTATTTCCAGTAGCTTTTTGGGTCCGTTTGAAAAGAACACAAGTCTATGAGGTAATATTTCCTTCTTTCATATATAGTATACCGATTGCTTCTACGGTGGGAAAGTTGTATAGTTTTCCACTGTGAGAAAGAAAATTACTATCGTTGGATCTATTAAGTTTCAAATGAAAGGTCAGGATTTTTTTTTTCTTTTTTCTTTGCTCTTCCCCGTTTGTCCTTTGTCCTTGGCCCCATTGGATCGCATAACCGCTGTCAATACCAAATACAACGACAATTCGCCTCTGTCACGACACCACCGCAACGGACCCTCGTCTGTGGACAAGCCGAGATGCCAACAGGAAAAAAGGAATAGAATATATGATGGTACCTCTTGACTAGGCAGAGGAAGATGCTTGAAAGGGGTTGGGATTTTGGTTATTTGACTAGGTGTGAGTGTGATTCGACTTCAACGATTCGGGGTTGGATGATTGAAGGTTTTGCTTCTTGGCCGTGGTGGTGTGAAGGTAAGATTAGGGTTCAAAGAGGGAAAATTGAGAGTGAAAGGATCGAAGGAGAGGTGGGAGTAGAGGGACAAGCTGGAAAAAAAGGAAAAAAAAAATAAAAATACAATTCTTTACCTTTAATTAAACAAATATATTTTTATCAGCAAATAAAGTATATATATTATATATATGAACAGGGTACTAAATATACCAAAGTTACAAGAGTTAAGTCACCTCTAGAGTTGGTTAGATCACATTTAGAAGCATATGGTCCAATAAATGCAGAATAACCAAGAGATACAAAATCCAACCAATTGTCACACTTAAGTCTACCAAACACCCAACCAATACAGTCCAATCCCGATACCTTGGGATGCCATTCAATGCCAAAATGAGCAAATACAAAGTGCAGGATCCACGTTCCACTGAACGAATGTATAATTAAATTCCTTTGAGATACCTTTAAGCCAACTCCATGCATGAAAGAGAACCCTATGCATGACCACAACCTTGTTGAAGGCTCCACCATTGAAGATGATGCTATTCCTTTTGTTCCAGAGACACCAAACAACCGGAGACCACAAGGACAACCAACATTTCCATTCTAGTTTGGAGGCAAGAACGATTGGAATTTGAGAGAAATGATCCTCAATGCAAGCAGGTATTAGAGTTGTACTGTAGCCATCGGAAGCTTGTCTTCCATATATCAAACATCACCCTGCAATGGAGGAATAAATGATAGAAAGACTCATTTTCCTCCAAGCAGAGACAACACCTGTTCGAACCACCCCTATCCTGGAGAATATTCCTTCTCAAGAGGTTATCCATTGTGGGTAACCTATTGAGAAAAAGACACCAAAGAAAAAATGATACCTTTGGGGGGATGTCCAAAAGCCAGATGCTATCAAGAAGAGAATTATCCAAGCAAGGGAAATTGATGTCCATGATTGCAAAGTAAGCAGAACATTCAGTGTAATTCATGCAGGGTTCCAGCTTTCATCTCCACGAGTCTTGTACATCAAGAGTAAGATTGATACCATGGATGGTATCTTCAATTTGCTTGAAAGAGTCTAGTTCCCACTTAAACCAACGACGCCTCCACCTCAAATCCCAATGCCACCTTCCATCAATCCAACTCCTCATTTCCTCCACAAGACAACCTTGGTGACATGAATTTAAATATAGTCTAATACTAGCAAAATCAACTTCTCCTAACCAACAATCATCCCAAAACCTAATCTTGCTATCATTCCCAATCGTCAACTCTATTAACCTATCAAACCACCTACCCTCACTTTCCTCCCCACAAATCCTCCTCAAATATCCCTCCACCATAAGCATGAATTCTTCCCCCCCTCAACCCCAAAGAGACCCCTCCAACCTCCACACTTAGGCACCAAAACTTGACTCCAAAGAGAGCCATGTTGGTGAAAAAGATTCCATCTCCATTTTGCAAGCATAGAATCATTAAAGGAACCTAAGATTTTCACCCCTAGCCCACCTTTCTTTTTTATAATAACACACTCTTTCCCAACTCACCCAACTTACTTTTTTCCTCTCAACCGCATCCCCCTAAAGAAAGTTCCTTTGAATCTTTATGAGTTTTTTTCCCAACCCCACATGACAATTTGAAAAAGGACAAGTAGTAGAGAGGAAAAGAAGTAAGGACAAATTTTATGAGACAAATTCTCTTGGTAAAGGAAAGTACCTTACTCTTCCAAGAGGTTAATTTCCTGTCAAATTTATCCACAATAGGCTGCCAAGTGTTCTCTTTTCTATGGATTGCCCCCACCGGAATACCTAAATACAAGAATGAAATATGCATCAACCTACAATTCAACATTCCCGCAAACCTTGTCAAAAGATCATTCTCCACCCCAATAGCCCCAAGAGAGCTCTTAAAGAAATTGATTTTGAGACTTGATACAAGCTCAAAGCATCTAAGCATGCTCTTAATGAGAAGAACATTTTCTACCTTTGCTTTGCCAATGAAGATAGTGCCATTAGCATATTGGAGAAGTTCTACTTCCATTTGGTTACTCCCAATGGGAAGTCCTTGAAAGAGTCATTTCCCAACTGTGAATGTATGTATACATGATTTTGATGATGTCAAAAGAAGAATCAAACAAGGCTCATTTTGCTTCAAGATTAATACAAGATTGCTTCAACAAACAAAGTCTAGATTCAAGATTTCTTCAAGATCAAGCCTTGCCTCACAATGAAAGGTTTCAAGTCATTCAAGGCACATGTAATCGATTACCAATACATGTAATCGATTACCAATGGTTTGAAAGTGTGTAATCGATTACACATCATATGTAATCGATTACTAGAGACTCTGAACGTTGGGAATTTAAATTTTAAATGAAGGGTCACAATTGTTCAAGAAAAACAGTTGTGTAATCGATTACACTAATTCTGTAATCGATTACCAGAGAGGATTTTCAAGGAATATCGCCAACAGTCACATCTTATCATTTGGATTTTGAATGGCCATCAAAGGCCTATATATATGTGTGACTTGGGACGAAATTGAAGATAGAGTTTTGCTTGGCAAAAATGTCTTATCCTCTCAAAAGACAATGAGAGAGATTCTAAAAGAACTTCATTGTCAAATGCTCTCTCAAAAGAAATCCTTGGCCAAACATTTGCAAAATCTATAAGGATTCTTACATGATCTTCATTGTAATATTCTTCTCTTGAAGAGAGAATTCTTCTTCCATTCTTCTTATTCAATGAGATTGGTTAAGAGACTGTGAGTCTCTTGTTGTAAAGGATTCCTGAACACAAGGGATGGGTTGTCCCTGTGTGGTTCAGACTTTGTAATGGATTTTACAAAGATAGTGGAAATCTCAAGTGGGTTGCTTGAGTACTGGACGTAGGCACGGGTTGTGGCCGAACCAGTATAAAACTGTGTTTGCATTCTCTCTTCCCTTATCTCATTTATGTTATTGCAATCAATTTTGCCTTGCATGTTTATAGAACATTATTAAATTGATTGTTGTTGCTTCTTCTGAATTCTAAGCCTATCCCTCTTAAGATTATTGAGGCCACAAGGTCCAACAAGTGGTATCAGAGCGGGATTCTTGTATAAAGTTTAAAAACTTTAAGAATAGATATGACCTCATCCAAATTTCCATTTTTTGAGGAAAATTCTATCAATAGGCTCTTATGTTCAATGGTGAGGGCTATCATTATTGGAAATCCCGAATGCAGATCTTTATAGAAGCCATAGATCTAAAGATATGGGAAGCCATTGAATTTGATTCATTTATTCCTACAATGGTAGAGAGAAATGCAACTACATAAAAAAAAACTAGAGAGGAAAGAACATGATGATGAAAGAAGAAAGAAGAAGGTTCATCTTTAGCCCCAAAATGCTGAGTGCGATCAACTTGGGCACATGAGATTCAATTGTCCTGTGTTTAAAAGAAGAATGGAAAAACCCGACAAGATGAATATCAAAGAGAAGAAAGAAAAGAAAGGATATATCACTTGGGAAGATAATGTCATAAATTATTAAAGTGATTCAGAGAAGAAAATCACAAGTCTGGGTATCATGATGAAAGACTATGAAAATGGAGAAGAGCAAAGTCGATACATTGATAGCAATTTCTCCAAACACATGGCATGCATCAAAGTTTATTCACATTTCTCCCCAAGAAAAGTGAATATGCGATATATGGAGATAACAAACAAAGGTAACTTGATCAACAACCCCAACAAGTAATATCAAATGATACCAACAGGTTACTTGTCTTTAATTGATTACTTTTGATGCTTGTTTTCTACTTGAGTTTAGACTGTTCTTGATGATTGTGATTGAATTTGATTGACTGTGTTTGATGATTGATTGATTGTATTTTTGATTGTGTGTTTGATTGTATTGTCTTTGATGTTTGTTCCTGATTGAGTTTTTGATTGTTTTTAAAGAATCTATTAAACTTTTCAAATTAGTTTCATGTTTTAAGAAAACTATTTCAAATTTAGAAAAGGAAATTTTGAAATTGAAATTTGAAATTGAAAATTGAAATTTGAAAATTGAAAATTAAAATTTGAAATTTGAAATTAAAATTTGGAAGTTGGAAGTGAAAGTTATTGGAAGTTGAAAGTTGAAAATGCAAGTTGGAAGTTGGAAGTTGGAATTTAAAATTTAAAATTTGAATTTTGAATTTTGAATTTTTTTTAATAGAAATTATTGTGTATAGTTAGTTGATTGTTAATTTAATTAATTTGATTTGAAATATTTGATAATTGATTGTATTTGATTGTGTTTGATTGATGCGTTATTGTACTTGTTTTTGCTTGATTAATATTGAATGATTGTTTTAATGTCTTTTGGTATCACTTGATTCTCATACATTGCAACAAGTGGTAACATCTTTCTCCTCTCTATTCATGATTTATTTTTGATGTTGACAAAGGGGGAGAGAAAGATAAAAGATAAAATAGTAAGAAAAATTATCTATTGTTTATGAGACAATTTGTTTACATATGAAAAATATGAAATCTTCATCTGTCTCATATAAGCAATCATTGCAAAACCAAGGGGGAGTAAACTATATGCAAATAGATATTTTTTCTTTGTTGTTGCTCCTAACCTACAGGTGATTGTCATCATCAAAAAGGGGGAGAATGTAAATCATGAAGATTTTGATGATGTCAAGAAGAATTAAGAATTTGCTTGAGAAAGGGGGAGAATGTAAATCATGCAAGCTTTGATGGTGTTGAGAAGAAATCACATGTTTGTCATCATCAAAAAGGGGGAGAATGTGAATGTATGTATACATGATTTTGATGATGTCAAAAGAAGAATCAAACAAGGCTCATTTTGCTTCAAGATTAATACAAGATTGCTTCAACAAACAAAGCCTAGATTCAAGATTTCTTCAAGATCAAGCCTTGCCTCACAATGAAAGGTTTCAAGTCATTCAAGGCACATGTAATCGATTACCAATGCATGTAATCGATTACCAATGGTTTGAAAGTGTGTAATCGATTACACATCATATGTAATCGATTACTAGAGACTCTGAACGTTGGGAATTCAAATTTTAAATGAAGGGTCACAATTGTTCAAGAAAAACAGTTGTGTAATCGATTACACTAATTTTGTAATCGATTACCAGAGAGGATTTTCAAGGAATATCGCCAACAGTCACATCTTATCATTTGGATTTTGAATGGCCATCAAAGGCCTATATATATATGTGACTTGGGACGAAATTGAAGACAGAGTTTTGCTTGGCAAAAATGTCTTATCCTCTCAAAAGACAATGAGAGAGATTCCAAAAGAACTTCATTGTCAAATGCTCTCTCAAAAAAAATCCTTGGCCAAACATTTGCAAAATCTATAAGGATTCTTACATGATCTTCATTGTAATATTCTTCTCTTGAAGAGAGAATTCTTCTTCCATTCTTCTTATTCAATGAGATTGGTTAAGAGACTGTGAGTCTCTTGTTGTAAAGGATTCCTGAACACAAGGGATGGGTTGTCCCTGTGTGGTTCAGACTTTGTAATGGATTTTACAAAGATAGTGGAAATCTCAAGTGGGTTGCTTGAGTACTGGACGTAGGCACGGGTTGTGGCCGAACCAGTATAAAACTGTGTTTGCATTCTCTCTTCCCATATCTCATTTATGTTATTGCAATCAATTTTGCCTTGCATGTTTATAGAACATTATTAAATTGATTGTTGTTGCTTCTTCTGAATTCTAAGCCTATCCCTCTTAAGATTATTGAGGCCACAAGGTCCAACACCAACCGCCTCCCTCATCATCCCACTCAAACCTTCTGACAGTGAATAAGAAAGGTGCAAGAGGATCCCCTTGCCTTAAACCCTGTTGAGGTGAGAATTTCTCTGATTAACTAAAATGGAGATGTGAGTGGATACCAGACATTTCTTAATCCATCCAATCCATTTTCTTCCAAAGCCAAGTCTTCCAAGCATGCAGAGCAAGAAATTCCAGGAAACCAAATCAAAAGCTTTTTCATAGTCCACCATAAAAAACAAACACTTTTTTTTCCTCCGTCTAGCCTCATCAATCGGCTCGTTAGTTGCAAGAACACTATGTAAGATATTCCTCGCACTTAGAAAAACACTTTGCTTCAAATCAATAACACATTGTAATACCAACTAAAAGCTTTCTAGCAAGTACTTTCGCCAAGATCTTATATATGCAACCAACAAGTGAGATTGATCGAAAATCCCCTAAATTTTGTGAATCATCCACCTTTGATATGAGAGAGATGGATGATTCATTACATCCTTTTGGAAGAATTCCATTGGAGTGAAATTCATCCAAAAACCTCATTATATCTCCCTTCAAAGTTCTCTAAAAAGCCTTGATGAAGTGGAAGTTAAAGCCATCTAGATTGGGGCTTTGGGAGCTCCCACATTCCCATATTGCTTCTTTGACTTCATCTTCCTCAAATCTTGGAATGAAACTCTCATATTGTTGTTGAGAGATTTGTTTTAATCTTGTCCCATCAAGCTTTGGCCGATCCAAATCCTCCACCAAGAATCTTTTTTGAAAGAAATTCTTCACCTCCCATTTTACTTTCTTAGGATCCACCTCCTAAATCCCATCAATATGTAAACCCCTAAGTAGATTTTTCCTTCTCCTCCAATTAATAGTACCATGGAAGAATATTGAGTTGTTGTCTCCTTCCACTAACCATCTAGATCTAGATTTTTGTCTTAGAAATGACTCATTCCTCCTTGCCAATATCCAAAATTGCTCTTTCAAATCTATCTTCATGTTCAATTCACTCTCCACCAAAACTCTAGCCTCCTCAAGCTTATCCAACTCATTCATTTTCAAGGCAATTTCTTTCTGTGATGAATGTACGTCTCCAAAACATGTAGCATTCCACTCTCTAAGCACCTTCTTGAGGCCTTTTAGTTTTTCCTTGAGGACATATGCTCCCCACCCATGTATAGACATGTTCCTCCAAGCTCCTTCCACCACCTCTACATAATTTTCATGTTGAAACCAATAATCTAATGAGCGGAAAGGCTTTGGCCCCAAATCAACATTAGCATCTTTAAGAACAATTGGACAATGGTCTGAAATATTTCTATCCAAGATGAATTGGATGCTTCCTGACCAAATATTGAACCATTCCTTTTGGATCAAGAACCTATTGAGCAAACTTTTTGCTTTAACGTTGGGCCTATACCAAGAAAATTCTCTCCCCACCTTTGGTACATCTTCCAATTCCATCTCAATAATGAATTGATTAAACATGGAGATTTCATCGTTCCTGGATCCTACAACACCATTCCATTGCCTTCCTACAACACCATTCCATTGCCTTTTATTAATCTTTCGAAGAGTTGAAATCACCCAAAATACACCAAATATCAACATTGATTCTAGACTTCCTGGCCACCAATTCCTCCCACATTGGTTTCCATTGAGACAGGTCACAAGGTGAATAGAGATGTTCACAATTGTGATGTAACAATCTTTTTCTTTCCAATTACCTTCAAGCCCGAAATACCCCCCTCCTACAAAATGACTTTTTACTTCAAAATTATCACTACTCAATAAACATAAAAGGCCTCCCGCCGAGCTGATGGCACATCACCTCATTATCTCCCCCACAAAGTTTGACATAAGACTTTGTCAATCTTTTCTTTTTTAGTCTCTTGAAAGCACGCTAGTTGAATTCTCTCCTTCACAATAAGTTCTCTAATGAATCGGCATTTTACTGTCACCCAGCCCCTTTACGTTGTATGAGAGCAACTTCATAATTGATCATGTTTGTTCCCTTCCATGCAAGATTTCTTAACTTGTTCAATGCCTTTTTGGTCCCTTCTCTACATAATAATTAGTTTATGCTTCTTTTGATCTTTGCTTCCTTCAAAAATCAGTACTATGTTAATTCCCAAATGTAACAGAGTTTGTGCCTCACCATCTTCTTGCCTTTGCCAAAAGCTCTTGTTGCAGGTTTTGATGTCGTCATCCACAATGTTGTTGTGGTTACGACCTACCGACCTTGTAATTCTTCTGTTATATAGGATGCCATTGCCATTGCTATTTGTAGGTCCGAGAGTGAGTGAGGTAGAGACAATATCACTTAGGACATCGTGTCTTCCTAGTAAAATATGCCTCGAGTAACATCCTCCACCAAGGGTGTTGGTCTATTAAGATCATCAGAATCAAGAAACAAATTTGTCTCGATAGTTTCCTTTTCATGCTCAGTAGTCTCGTCACCAGTGAAACCAGCAAAATCACATGAAGTATTCATATATGATTAGTGGTTGTAATTTCTCTCCCTCGGTGGGGAAACCTAGGCAACTTTCCCATCGTAGAAGCAGTGATAGTATACCTTTCTTTTTGGCAAAGGGGAGCTAGTGGGAAAAAAAAAATAGTACCCTAATGCCTAGAGGCTTATGAATTCTTGCTATGCAAAGGTATGAGAAAAGATCATGCAAGCAAAGAGATTATTTCTAAATTCGAATCCACAACCAACCAATCACAAGACAGAGAGCTAGTGAGTTATAAAAAAATTACTAGGATTAAATTATAATTTTTTAAAATGTGAAACCAAATTAAAAATTTAATAGGACTGAAATCACATGTAAATCTTTTGCTAAATAAATTTTTATTCAAAATTTTTATATCTTGTTTTGATATAGAATTGAATATGGATTCTTATAAATAATTTTTGTTATATATATATATATATATATTCTAATTAATCTTTATTTTCCTTTTTATTATTAGTTATTATAATATTTTTTATTATTAGAAAGAATAAATAGAATTGAAAAATTATTTTTTTAATAAAATCAAAATTATCGCAGGCGAATTTTAAGTCACATTATTATGATAAAACAATTGAAAAAAATAATGACGTATAATATATGTCAATTTTTTTATATTCAAGTTGCTTTGAAGTTTGAATGCATTGATGCATTTCATATAGACTACGTGAAGGGAAACTGGTTTTGCGTTAAATTGACTTGGAAGTTGGAAGGGGTAATACTTGCGTGATCCACACTATTCAATTTTCTTAGATGCTGTTAAAAATATTTTAATGGATTAAATATTTTTTTTATCTCTAATAAATATTTGATTTTATATTTATTTTTTAATAAATTTTTATTTTGTGACGAGTGTAACAATTTTTTTTTATCCTTGACATCTATTTTTAACCCTTAATAAATTAGCAAATTTTATATTTGCTCTATAATAAATATTTTTCATTTGTTATTAATATTGACTAAAATAAAATTTGTTAATTTATTAGGAAATAAATACAATTTTTTTTAATTTATCAGGAATTAAAACAAAATATCAAAAATAAAAAATAAGTATTATTTATTAGGGATTCAACACAAAATAAGAATTTACTGGGAAGTAAGCTTAAAAATAAAATATTTATTAAAGATAAAAAATATATTTAAATCTATTTTAAAAATCGTAATATAAATACTATATAAGAACCATTCTTATAAGTGGAGTTCATGTTAACCTCTTTCAATGATCATCCTTAGTAAGGACCATCTTTAATAAGAATTGATTCTTAAACTTAAGAACCTTACAAGAACTTGCAATGAAGATATCTTTAAAAACGAAATTTGTACTAAAACCTATTAAAAAATTAGTGAGGTCCATTTAAAATACTTTTTATTTCAATGATTCATCGTCTGACATTTTAACTAAAACCTAATAAAAATTTAATGAGGTCCATTTAAAATGAAAAAGAGAGTTGCTGAGAGCAACAGCGTGGTGATCAACTTGAATTGCTCCCCAACGGTTATTTAGTTGCTCTCAAGAGTCAAGAGTAGTATAGAAGTACTCACAAAGATAAATCAGCGTTGGAGATGAGCTAAAATATTAGCTAATATACAAAGGAAAATGTTAATTAACAATATACTTTTAGCACGTTTTAAAAAAGCCAAGTTCATTCCCCTCGCTCTCGGGTTCAAAGTGCAAAACTCATGACTAAATAGAGTAAGATGTATTAAGATTTACTTGCATGTGTCGCCTAGTAACGTGTTAAGAAAAATATTCTCAATATTACTCAATACTTTCTCAGTATTAAATATAAGAAAAAACTATATTTTTCTTGATTTCAAACATATATAAGAAAATTTCAATTAACTTTATCATATTTAATGTTATTATCTTATTTTGGTTTTAATTTCAATGATTTTTTTTATTCCTAATAACAAGTTTCAATGAAAAATAAGTTAAAAAAAATTAATTTTTAACTGATATTAGTATAATTAAATATAATTAACTGACTTTCTTATTTAGAGTGAATCAATTTTTTTTATATTTAAGATCAAAGGTAATATAAGATAAGATTCATCAAGAAAATATATGAATAAAATAAAATATAACTATCCTCCAATAAAAAATATCATATATAATAAATTTTTTAATTTTTACAATAAGTTTGCCTGAAAATTAGTTATAGATGACACTATTCAATCAACAATGATATTTTTTTTTTATTCTCGATGTGTATTTTCTTTTCAGAAGCAATCTTACTTGAAATAAGGTCAGACACTTGGATATGATTACATCTCTGAACATGAATTTAACTCTTAATTCACCCGTTGCAGCAAACCAACCCTTTTTATTGGACTCAACCCTACTGTTGAATGAAACTATACTCTATATATATTGATCATCCAAGCACTAAACAAGGTTTGTACAAGCTAATACAGTAAACACGGTGGCTGGATTTTATTGTCTGCATTGACCTAACGCAACTTTAAAGATTTGCTGAAGTACGTGGAATCCTCGTCTGAGAAATCAGAAGTTGTTGGACACGTAAGTAATAGTGAATAAGAACATTTTAGTGGTCTGAGTTGTCAAAGATGTGCAAGCCCCCTGCTGAGCATGTGGCAGTTGGAGACACTGTTAAGTCTCTAATTAAACTCATTGGTCAATTTTAACCAAAAAAAGCCCTCTTTTAATAGAACCAAAACAACCCTTTATTGGCTTAAAGGGAATAAAAAAAAATGGTTACATTGCCTCTCATAAGTCATAACTCATAACTGCTTAACAAACAAAGTAAAGGCATCCAATTAACTACCGGGTCCATGAATTGTTAATACATTTTTCTTTTCTTTTCAATAAAGCAAAGAAGTCAAGAGCCAAATAGTGAATTCACCATAATAAAACCTATTACTAACAAAGGTCGATTCATCAGGGAAAAAAGGGAGGCAAAGGTCAAATTAAAGCTTTCAAGTAATTTTCTTTAATTAAGAATAAGAGTAGGTACTGCTTTCTGATTTTAGGCCCACCAGATCCTAATGTTTGGCATTCAAGTCCCATAATTTTATTTTGCAATATCTTCTTCACTGTCACAATCTTAATATATTCGTGTGAGTATACTGTTTGCCAATGACAGTTGAAAAATGCTGTAACCCAACCACCATTTTCCCTCGAGCTTCTGTGCCATGAGTTAAAAAAAAGCATGCATGTGTTTCTATTCCCAGTGTTGGATGCATTACACACCAACCATGCTATGACTCCTACTTCCATGTGCATGCATGCAATCATGCAACTACTTTAAAAACTAATTCTATACTTATTTTCCAAAAAATGTGCTGCTTAGGACCACAATTAATAAATCCTAGGCCGCCTTCTTTAAGCTACAAAATGGTCCCAATTTCTGTTTGTTTCTCCCATAACAGCTAAGAAAAAGCACATACACAAAATCCAAACTAGAAGTCACTCAACAATATGTGGATGAGATAACATCCGGATTTCTTTGGTGTCTTCTCACGTGACCAACTCAACTAGTTATTATAATTATAGGCTTAAATATGAATTCAATTAATCTATGTAGGTTTGCCTTTTTTTTAATTTTAATTCTGACTAGTTTTTTTGTTTGTTTAGTTCTTACAAAAATTTACACTTTTTTAATTTTGGTTTTATGATTGTTTTTTTGTTCATGTTTAATTCAAGTAAATTTGCGTATTTTCAACATTCAACTCTTTAATATTATCTTTTTATATTTGTTAGTTTCTGTATGTAAATTCCTATTTTAGGGATTAAAATTGAAAGAATACAAACATGTAGAGATTAAAATAAATAATAAAAACTTACAAGCATCCAAATTTAAAAAGTGTAAACTTATAAGAACTAAAAACAAAAGAAAATTTACCATAACCAAAATTAAAAGATGCAAACTTGTATGAACTAAATTCATATTTAAGTAAATGGTTGGTAAACTTGTACTATATATAGTTTCATCAACCGATCGAGCATGTGCTATTGCAGCCGTGATTTAGATTATCTGTCATATAAATCCCCATGCTGATGACTATTCTAAATTTTCTTACTTACCTTAAAAAGATTTTTATTCAATTTGTTTGACCTTTGTAGGATAAATCTTTCATTAAATGAAGCGGTACTAAATCCCTTTTTTAGGTTCCATCATATTATTGTGGAGCAAGTAACCTTTGAAATGTCATTTTCGTGGTAGTAATTATACGAATAACAAAATACCAAATACATGTAGGTGAAGAAAGCTACCAAAAGAATGTGACATGTTCCGCACCTTCTTTGTCATTTATCTCCCACAGCATCAATCTTTGTAAAATGATTTGTTAAAAATATTTTAAATGGTATTATATGCTTTTAATTTTGTTTTGAACGTTAAAATTTATTTTTGTTTAACATAAACTTTTGATTTGATTTCATGTTCTTAATAAAATTTAAATCAGTTACTTTAATTGCGTGATTTGATTATAAGGTTTTGAACGTTGTGATCAATTGGCTTTAATGCTTTTTAATAACTTTTAAAGGCATAAGACCTTACATAAAGAAAAAATTTATAGCCGAACGGGACTCAGAATGTGAAAGAAGTTGAAAAAAATAGTATTTTTTTGGTTTTAGTGAATTCCTGAGTATTAAGAATTTTCTTTGTGGGTGTTAGTTTGTGGGATTCCGTTATGTGGAGAGGGTGTTCTGACTCATTTGGAGGTCTGTTTTATCCTGGGGAGAAAGAGGCTGTAGACTGCTGCATTTTAGGCAGAGCCACCAAAATCTTAAAGAGAGCGACTTAGTTAGTCTGCGACTCAATCTTATTTTTCTGTTTGTTATTTACATTTACAACAATATTTTATTAATTATGCTTGTATTTGATATATGCACTAACAATTTTAAGATGTTCTGTTTCCGCCATTTCTACTAAATACAACATCACTTCGAAAGATTACTCATAAAATCTTCTCTCGAAGGTACAATTATTATGAATATTTTGTTATCATGATAATTGTTATTATATGAATATTTGATTGATTGCCGATAAAGTACTTAGTTATTTCTGGTACACGAATTTATAATTTGGGAGGAAAATTATATATCACGGGTTTTCCTTGGTTACAAAGATATTTATATTGATGAAATGAAATATGTGTGGCTTCAAAATAGGCTAAAAGTTTTTCAATTGAATATGATTATGCTTTGGAGTGAGATACGTATTCTCCATGACTTAATTTTAGTCACGTTGATTTATGTACTTATCAAAATCTAGAGTTATCTCATGCCAGGGTCGATGTGATCAACGTGGGCTCCAAGATCTCGTACGTCGGATTGAAAGTAGTCTTTGTTAAGAGGACAAGAGGGAGGACCTGCAAAGTAAAGGACTTCGACGCTCAAGTAAGTACGCAAGTTAGGAGAGTAAGAGAGTATGAAAAAAGTGAGATGGAACCTGGTACTTGTAGAGTGAAGTGGGAGCTGTGGGTCCTTGTTTGTAGGGGCTGCTATGGTGGTGTAATAGCCTTTGCAGATAATTACCAACTTGTAGATAATAGCCAGTAGATGATTGTGGTTTGTAGATAATGTTTACCTTATAGATAATTGAATTCCTGCTACGAGATAAAGAGGTTACATCATATTCAAATAATGAAGTGGTTAGAGATAACCTATCTATTGAGAGCTCGGCAGCAAAGGGCTTGATGTCTGTGCTCTTGTGCCAGGGCTGACATGGAGTGCTAACATGTGTCTCAGAGTGTCACATACTTGCCACATGTATTTTGTGGTCCCTGGACAGTACATAAGCCCCCAAGCTCTGAGTCGGCTTGTGGGTGAAAGAGGTTGTCCAGTGTCGATGGAGAATGTCTCATGTCGAGGGTAGTAGCCTTGACAGATAGAAGGGTTGCGAGTTCATCAAGCCCCCAAGCATGGACAAGAGTTTTTCAGTGTTAAGAGTGGTGACCTTGACAAGTGCAACAACAGTTGCAGGTCGGTGAGGCTTGTCAAGCCCCCTAGCCTGGACAAGTGTTTGTCCAGGCTGCTTTTGTCAAGTTGTCCAGGGTGGACATGTTTTTGGTTTTGTAGGCAAAATTAGACATTTCAGGTGAGAGAAGTCTTTGTATTGGACAATTATGCCCTTTTTCTGACCGTTGGAGAGTGCATTGAAGACAAACATTTTGTTTTGTCTTTTGCTGTAGGCGAGTGTAGCGCCCGCGCATTACTCTTGCATACATGTCACTCGTGGAGTGGGCACGTATTGGAGTTGTGGTACATGGGTTTTTGGAGCTGCATCGTGGTGCAAAATTTTAGGGCACCATTTTAGCTCCTGTTAGTTACCGAAGAGTCGCGCCTCTACTTTAAGTGGAATGGACATTCAATTTGTGACTATCGTCACTTTTGAATTTCTGATTTTTCTTGAAAACTTCCTTGCCTTCCATTTGCAATTTGTGATTTCCCTTTATAATTTTCTTCATTCTTTAAGGTATTCTCTTTGACAATGTCTTCTTTCATCTTTGACTCCGCCATAGGTATGGGTGGTAGTGACTCCGGGGGTTCGATTCAGCAACCCCTAGTGGACCGAGAGGTCATCTCCATCGACGGTTCCTCCTCAGAGAAGACTCACCATGGGGCTTCTAATAATGATTCCTCTTCCTCGGAGAGGTTGACGATCTCACGCCATGCTAGTGGAGGCACTTCTCGCTTCTATGGGAGGGTGCAATCTTTCGCTGCTTCTCCGGTCGGGGAACCTATTCCAGTCACCATGATTCTCCCCCTTCTGTTTCTTGGGGAGCAAGGAAGAGTGGTGGCGGGGATGTTAAGGCATACCTTGTGTGTGGCGTAGCCACAGTGCTGGGTCACCATTGTCCCCCTCTACCGTTGCTGGCTTTGAATGGGTGAGGGATGATTTTCTGAAATATCGGTCCTCCCTTACCTCTGCAGCGAGTGTCGTCGCTCAGCAGCGCCAAGTGAAATTGGCAAATCCGGAGAATTCATGCAAGCTAGCCATCCAGGCTTGTGGGAGTGACAATTTCCCTTTCGTGAGGGCAATATCAGGTAGTTTGCCCTTCTTTTTTATGTACAAATGTCTTTTTGGCGTTATGGGTCTGGTTCTTCCCTTGATTGTATTCCAGTGTGCTCTACTTAAGCACTTGAACGTAGCCCCTTCTCAACTCCACCCCAATAGTTAGGCCATGGTGAGGGCATTTGAGATTTTGTGCCCTTTCTTCAACATTTAGCCTTCCTTGATCATCACCAGTGGAAGAGCAACAAAAGTTTTGCAAGAAGAAGGAAGAACAAATTTAAAGAGAGGAAGAAGAATGAAGAACAATTGAGAGAAAAGGAGATAAAATAGTTTGATCTTAAAGCTTGCACAACAAATTTCTAAATTTGTTTTTGTGCAAAATGAAGTAACTAACTAACTAACTAACTCCACTAATATATATAGTGACTAATCAGACGGAAAAGATGGGCCTAGTTTAAGCCCATATAATATACCTAATTAAGCTAATTACACAAAGCAAAGCTCAATTTTGCAGCCCAATTATTCAAGTGCAGAGATTCTGAATATCAAGCCCAATATGACCCTCAAAATGGTACAATTGACCCAAGTGTATTTCTAACACAAATGAATCACTTTTTCTTAGCTTTCTAGGGACTACTCACATGCTCCATTTGGAGTTCTGTAGTGTCCTATAGGCCCTGCACAAGGCAGATAGGTCAAGTAAGCGCAAAATCCGAAATCCGAAAATAAGCAACAATTATTAATTAAGCTCAATCATTTTCATAAGAGGTTAATTGATCTAAGAATAATACGAAAATACTAAACTGCAAATGCTCAATCAAATTTCCCCATACTTTATCTTTTGCATGCCTGGGCAAAACTAAAAGAAAGACTAAGAAAAAGAAATCAAACTAAAAAAATAACCACAACTAAAAGATGGGAATGAACAAGGCACACATATTTTTCAAGGGATACTAACAATGCACAAAAGTGACAGAGATGAAAAATGGAAGAATGGTATCAAAGTAACAAGCAATCCATGAACACATGATCACAAAATGTAAAGTAGACATGTAGTCAAGTCAAAATTTAGAATGTAACATAGTGATAGAAATCCCTCAAAGAACAACACTTACCTCACCAAATGTGTATGAGTTTGTGTTTACACTCAACACCACAAGTAACTAGCACATCCAAATCTTGACAAGACTCCAATCCATTCAACTTGAACTCCACATGCACCAAAAGATCGAAAGGGCTTTTATTGGTTTGTAATGCATGACTTAGGTAAGGGTGGATATGAGAAGGATATTTAGGCTAAAACTAAGGGAAAAGAGGGGCAATGGGGAGTAAGTCAACAAGTAAAAAGTGGGGTAGAAACAAAGTGGAGAACAAAAAAAAAAGGAACTTACAAGAATGAAAATGAACCACAACACACTTTTTTTTTTGCATTTTTTTCTCTTCTTCTTTTCTTTGTACATTTTTTCTTTTTGAACTTTTGTTTTTTATACTCCCATTTTTTTCTCTTTTCTTTTATAATTTTTTTTTCTTTTGTTTTTTTTCTTTTCAACAAGTCACAAGAAAATTAAATGACGAAAATAAAGGAACATTCATACAAACAAAGTACAAATCCCTCACACTATTTTGAAACCCACTCCCAAAACAATTCCAGGGTCCCTTTTTCTCCCTAAAGTTTAGGACAACATGATTTTCCATTTTTTTGGCTTATAATAAGATACAAAATGAAAGAAGGGGTTAAAGGCTCAAAGAGGGTGACAATGGATATCAATGCAAGGTAGGTTTATTTGGCTAGTGGTTAAAAGAATGAAGGCCTAAATCATCTTAATCAATGCATGTGCAACAAGGAATGACAAAAGAGGCAAGGAAAAACCTAGAGTAATCTAGCACAAGGGTGAAATCACACATGAACGAGCATGAATGAAATAGTGCAATCCATCCACAAAAGCCCCAAAATTCACAAGGCATAATTCTATCACACATGATCCACCTCCAATTTTTTTCCAAGCCTACTTATCACTTCCACAATTGCAACAATGGTCCACATCAAGTATGAAATCTCTCAACTAAAAATGATGCATCTTTCACAATTTATACAAGTTAAAAATCCTATGAAATACATGAAAACACACCTAAATTCAACAAAAACAATAGAAAACAACAACTGCAAAATCTTTATTTTATTTTATTTATTTATTATTTATTTTAATTTTTTGTATGTAAAAACAGTAAAACAATAAAACAACACAAATACAACAAGACAAAAAGTAGGAAACAAAAAACAACATCAAAGACAGAATAACATATAGATACAAAAAAATAGACAGAACAAAATACAAATAAATAGATACTGACACAAAAAATGAAACAAAATACATAAACAAAAATAACAACAAAAACAATAAAAACAAAAAATAAAAAACAGAGAAAATAGGAAATGGATTTTTTCTAAATCCTCCCTCTACACTTGAAATGTACATTCTCCTCAATGTGAGCATTTAATGAAATGCAAACAAAGAGACAACATATAAAAGAAGGAAGAAAGAAACTCCTAAAGTGCCCTTCAAGGTACATCTTCACATAAAATTGGCAAGACCAAAAAGAGGTCCGCCACAAATTCCTCTTCCACTTGGGGGACTCTCAAAAGAAAGCTTGAGTTGGTGACCATTCACTTTGAATACTTTGTCGGTAACTTAATTTTTAATCTCAACTACAGCATAGGGAAAAATATTAGTAATAACAAAAGGCCCATCCCATCTGGATTGAAGTTTACCGAAAATAAGCTTGAGCCGAGAGTTAAACAAGAACACTTTTTAGTCAATAAGGAACTCCTTCCTAAGAATCCTAGAGTCATGAAACCTCTTCACTTTCTCCTTATAAATCTTGGAGTTCTCATAGGCTTCTAAACGAATCTCCTTAAGTTCTTGCAATTGAAGCTTCCTTTCCATACCCACTTCATCAAATGTCATGTTACAACCCTTCACCGCCCAATAAACACGTTGCTCAATCTCCACCGAAAGGTGGCATGCCTTACCAAAAACCACCCTATAGGGAGACATCCCCAAAGGTGTTCGGTAAGCGGTCCTATGGGCCTATAGAGCATCCTTAAGTAGCTTGCTCCAATCCTTTTTGTTGGGCTGCACTAGCTTCTGCAACACTTGTTTTATCTCTCTATTAAAAACCTCCGCTTGTCCATTAGTTTAGGGATGATAAGCTGCAACAATTGTATGAACAACCCCATACTTTTGGAGCAAGGATGCCAATGACTTGTTATAGAAGTGGCTCCCTTGGTCACTGATAATGGCTCTAGGCTGACTAAACCTGCAAAAAAGTTAGATCTCACAAAATCCACAACAACTTTAGAATCATTAGTTATGGTGGCATTAGCTTCAACCTATCTAGAAACATAATCAACAACATGAAAGAAAAATGAAAAACCATGAGAAGCAGGAAATGGACCCATAAAATCAATACCCTAAACATAAAAAAATCTCACAAAAAATAATTGGTTGCTGGGGTATCTCATGCCTATGTGTAATGGTCCCTCCCGCTCTTTGGCACTGCTCACAGGTGGTGGAAAAATTATGAGCATCTCTAAAAATGGTGGGTCAATAGAACCCACATTCTAAGATCCTCCTAGCGGTACACTAAGGACTAAAATGACCGTTAATGGGTGTGCCACGACAAAACTAAAGAATATACTGAATCTCATGATTTGGCACACACCAGCGGATCACTTGGTCACTCCCAAACCTCCACAAATAACGATTATCCCACACATAATATTTGGCATCACTCTTAAGGTTATCTATTTGAGACCTAGATGCGTGAGGTGGGATAACAGATGCAACAATGAAATTCACAATGTCAGCAAACCAAGGTGTAACATGTGATGAATGCAGCTGCATCAAATGCTCATTAGGGAAGTTATCCCTAATAGGAAAGGAATCCACATGTCCCTTAATCCTGCTCAAATGATCAACAACCAAGTTTTCCACACCACTATTTTCTCTAATCTCAATATCAAACTCCTGAAGAAAAAGCATCCACCTGATCAATCTAGGTTTAGCATCAGGCTTCAAAAGGTACCTCAAAGTTGCATGGTCAATAAAGACAATAATATGGGAGCAAAGCAAATAAGATATGAATTTATCTAAAGCAAAAGCAATAGCTAAAAGCTTATTCTCAATGGTGGTGTAATTAACTTGGGTTGCATCCAAAGTGTGTGAGGTGTAAGCAATGACATGTGATAGTCTATCAACTCTTTGCGACAAAACAACCCCAAGTGCATAGGTGGAGGTATCACACATGAGTTCAAAGGGAAACTCCCAATCCGGTGACTGGATGATGGGAGAGGTGGTAAGCCTCCTCTTCAACTCCTCAAATGCCTTTTTGCCAGGCTGGTTAAGCACAAAGTCTACATTCTTTTGAAGAAGCTTGGACAATGGCAGGGCAATCTTGCTAAAATCTTGGATGAATCTCCTGTAGAAACCTGCATGTCCAAGAAAAAAATGCATTTCCCGCATAGAAGCGGGGTAAGAAAGAGAAGTAATAACATTGATCTTGGCCTTATCAAACTCGATGCCTCTGCTAGAGACCAAATGCCCTAAGATTATACCTTCATGGACCATAAAATGACATTTTTCAAAGTTAAGAACAAGGTTAGTCTCAATGCATCAGTCAAGAACTCTGGAAAGGCTATTCAAACATGCATCAAAAGAACAACTATAACCAGTGAAATCATCCATAAACACCTCCATGAAACTCTTTAACGAATCGGAAAAGATACTCACCATGAACCTTTGGAACGTGCTAGGAGCGTTGCATAAGCCAAAAGGCATCCTGGTGTGTAGGAAAATTTTCCAAATGGACAGGTGAATGTGGTCTTGTGCTGGTCCTCTGGTGCAATATGAATCTGCATGTAACCTGAAAAACCATCAAGAAAAAAATAATGTGATTTACCTGATCAATGAATGGGAAAGGGGAATGGTCCTTGTGAGTTGCTTGTACAGGTGAAACCAAAGTGTTATTTGAAATGGGAGAAATGATCCTTGTAGCTAGTAACTTCATCACCTCCTTCTTCATCATATCAAGAATGGCGGATTCAACCTCCTCTATGGCTGCCTTATAGGCTTGCAATCATCCTCCAAGAGTATCCGATGCATGCACATGGAAGAATTTATTCCAAGAAGGTCAACAAGTGTCCACCCAATGACCTTTCTGGGGACTCTCAAAATATACAACAGCTTATCCTCATGCTTAAGTGAAAGGATGTTGGATATGATGATTAGGAGCTTTTGAGCATCATCTAAATAGGCATATTTAAGGTGTTTAGGTAGTGGTTTCAGCTCCAAGGAAGGTGGCTAAATGCTGGAAGGCAAGGGAAGGTTGACGACTGGTGGAAGAGAAATAAGAGGATCAGGACCTGCACTTGCATCACAATCAGAGTGAATTGAAAAGGAAATCTTGGCACAAATACTATATACAACAGCAAAATCATCAGAATCATCACAAGCATAATCAAAAGAACAAAGACCAAAGTCATAAAAGTCAAAAAAATTAGAAAGTAAATTTATACAAATATCTATACTATCTACTGCACCATCAATGATATCTACAAGGAAAACATAATGCTCCTCTGCAGGATCTCTCATGGCCTAAAAAATGTTGAAATGCACAACATCATCACCAAACTCCATGGAAAGAGTTCCTGGATGCACATCAATTTTGGTTTTGGCTGTCATCAAGAATGGTCTCCCTAGGATCAATGTGGACCCATGTCTAGAAGATTCATTCTCCATATCCAAAATGTAGAAATTTGTTGGAAAAATCAGATCCTTAACTCACACCAGCACATCTTCAATAACTTCAAGTGGAATCGCAACGCTTCGATTGGCTAGATGGATGACAACACCAGTGGGTTTTAAATTATCAAGATATAGTGATATGCAAATCGATGTGGGCATGACATCAATTGAGGCTCCAAGGTCAAGCATTACATCTCTAAAAGTCCAATCTTCAAGGGACAATAAAAGTGCCAAGATCTGTGCACTTTTGTGGCAAGGTAGATGATGAAATGGCAACAACACTTTTGCTCTGTATAAGTGCAGAAACATTTCTGTCCATCTTGACTTGCTCATTTCCCTTCAGCTTCCTCTTATGGGTACACAAATCCTTCAAGAACTTTGCATATTTTGGAATTTGTTTGATGACATCCAAGAGGAGAATGTTGATTTCCACACTCCTGAAAGTCTCGAGAAGATCATAATCAAGCTTCACTTTCCTTGCAAGAATGGATCTAGAAGGAAAAGATAGAGGAATCTGTTTTGGTGCAGAATCTATTTTGGCACTATCATCAATTTTGGCACTAGCATCTGTTAGCTTTGGAAGATCTCTGCCACTCCTTAAGATAATAGTACTCTTATTTCCTTTTGGATTAATAATTGGTTGTGCGAGAATATTACCAGAACCTTGTTGCTGCAACTGGTTGACATTTGTAGCTAACTTTGCAATCTGAGTCTGCAAGTCTTGGATGGTGGCATTCTCATTCTATTGAAATTGAATGTTGTTGGTGGCCATTTGCTTCATCAACTCCTCTAAGAAAGGTCCAAAATTTCTATTCTGCATAGTTTGTGCAAGTGTAGGTGTAGACTATTGGAATTGTTGTTGTTGTTTGAATGGAGAAACTTGGTATTTGTTGGTAGAGGGTTGATATTGTTATTGTCTAAATGGTTGTTGTTGTTGTTGTTGTGGACCTAGACCATGCCTCAAGTTCGAATGATCTCTCCAACCGAGATTATAGATGTTGGATTAAGGATTACATTGTTGTTGTTAAGGTCTAAATGGTTGTCTAGGTTGCATGGCAAAAACATCAACATCCTGCTCTATTTCTTGGAGTGTGAAACATGCATGTGTTGGATGATCAGGTGCACAACAGATACCACACAACCTTGGTTGATTGGCTGCCATTACATTTTATTATTGACCAATGGCCAACTGTCTCATAAGGGATGCCAATTCTGTAAGTTTATCAGCAACCATAGAAACAAAAACTTCATTTGTAGCAGGCTTGGATGGTACAACAACTCTAGTAGCAAGTTACTAGTAATTTCCTGCCATGTTGGAAATCAATTCTCTGGCAGCAACAGGAGTTTTGTCCATTAAAGAGCCTCTTCTGGCTTCATCAATCATACTCCTCTCCATTAACATCAACCCTTCATAAAAATACTGAATCAACAATTACTCACCGATTTGATGGTGAGGACATGTAGCACACAACTTGTTGAATCTCTCCCAATACTCATATAATGTCTTTCTAAGTTGCTGCCTTATACGACAAATTTCTTTTCGGATGGAAGTTGTTCTGGATGCAAGGAAGAATTTTTCTAAAAATCTTCTTTTCATATCTTCTCTTCAAAGAGAATGGAAATGCTTTCATCTTCACATAATCTTCATGAATATGGTCGCATGGTGGAACATACTACATGAAACTCCTTAAGATGCTTGAGTGAATCTTCATCTGCAAGGCCATGAAACTTTTAGAGCAAATGGATTAGTCTTGACTTTAGCTCATAACTAACCTCAATCTCAAGATATTGAATACACCAAGGTTGATACACAACATCTGGTGTAGCCAATTCCTTGAGAGTTCGATTGTTATCAGCCATTGTATCAACACTAATTTTTTCAAAATCAGAAGCAATAAAAGCAGACTCAAAAACAGAATTAACAATTATTTCAGTATGAACTATACTACTATCCAAAACTACATTATCATGAACAACTATACTCCTATTACTTCTACTCAACCTATGAAATGTCTTATCTATCTCAGGATCATATGGATGCAAGTCCCCTAATTTGGACTTAGTCATGCACATATCAACTCATTAGTGACAACAAAGACAAAATTAACAGAAATAACAGACAAACTACCCTACCAGGACACTATTCACAATATTTGTTGAAATGCTACAGAAAATGGAAAATTGCCAATTTTTTTTAAAAAAAATCTAAAACACCACAATAAAATGTCTAAAAATCATTTTTGATTTTTTGGTAATTTTTTGGTGATTTTTAAAAATCATGAAAATAGAAAAAAAAGTGACCTTGATGTATGAATTTCTTCTACATTCTGATAAAGTTTCAGCCCATTCTGAGCTAGTTGCATGTGAAATGACCAAAATGCCCCTATGTTGAAACTCCTATTTAGAGGCTGAATTTGCAAATTTTGACCCAAACCAAATGCTAAAGGGATTAATTTTTCTCAGAATGTGGGATAAACTTTGGACACCAAGTTACGCAGCCAAACTTTACAAGACAGTTTGCTTTTGCGACACACACTACACTACACAATGCACAACACTACTCCTCTGCACTATTACTCAATGTAAAACACTCTACTACTCACACATATTATGCATAACAACATTAACAAGACCAATGTAATATGTCAAAAAGTTAGTGTATAAAGAGTGATAATGCATATTGTTATAAAATGCAAAACATGCACAAATGTGTATTTTTTTCTTTTTCCAATAGACGGATGCAAACCTACTTTACTAATGCCAGTTATACCTACACTACTATCTAGTTATGAGTGAATTAAGATTGGCACACAATGAATCATATCCCCAGCAACGACACCAGTTTTGAAAACGACTATCGAATTGTTCCAAAACAAATAAAACTAGGAAATTCTGTTGTACAAGATTAACCTAGGTCAACTCAGAGACACAATTTGAAATACTAAACCAGAATTGAAATACTAAACCCGAACTCAAATTCAGCCTTGCTTGGAGTGGATCATTGGATTGATTGAGTGTTTAGCCTTCCATGATCATCACCAGTGGATGAACAACGAAACTTGTTCAAGAAGGAAGAACATAATTAAAGAAAGGAAGAAGAAAGAAGAACACTTGAGAGAAAAAGAGAGTAAAGAGTTAGATCTTAAAGCTTACACAACAAGTTTCTAAATTTGTTTTTGTACAAAATGAAGAAACTAACTAACTAACTAACTAACTAATTCCACTAATATATATAGTGACTAATCAGAAGGAAAGGATAGGCCTTGATTATGCCCATCTAATCTACCTAATTAAGGTAATTACACAAAGCAAAGCCCAATTTCGCAGCCCAATTATTCAAGTGTAGAGATTCTAAATTTCAGGCCAAATATGACCCTCAAAATGGTAGAATTGACCCAAGCTTATTTCTGAAAAAATTGAGCTCTATTTCTTAGCTTTCCCGAGACTACTCACATGCTCCATTTGGAGTTATGTAGTGTCCTGTTGGCCATGCACAAGGCAAATAGTTCAAGTAAGCACAAAATCCAAAAATAAGCAACAATTATCAATTAAGCTCAAGCATTTGTCTAAGACCAAAACTGAGTTAAGGTGAGAAAATAAGAGTCAAAGAGAGGTCAATTGAGCTAAGAAGAATAAAAAATACTAAAATACAAATGCTCAATCAATTGTTCAGGCATTTGAGCAAGGGTGTTGTCAGCCTTCTTTGGAATAGCTCGTCATCTAAGATGACGCAGTACCTGGCCTTTCATTTGAGGCATCGAGCTGCATTTTTGTCTAGTGGCAACACCCCCCGAATTAGGAAGTTCTTGTAGGGGGTTCTCAAATTTGGTTCCTCCTCTTCTCTTGCCATGATTTCCTGGGTGTCTATGGTGGGAGTTTGGAGTGTGTTATGGATGATGGTCTTAGGATGCCTGGTCTTTTCGATGCTGGCTAGCTTGGAGAGCAGGTCTGCTCTAGTGTTTCTCTCCTTAGGTATGTAGTACATCTCAAAGCATTCGAGATTGTCGATGAGAGTTTTGGCGATGTGGTAGTACCTGAGCAGCACTCTTTCCTTGGTTTGGTATCTATTGGCAACTTGCCGTGGAAAAGCTGTGAGTTAGTGTGGCATCGTAGCTTCTTGGCCCTGACTTCTCTTACTAGCTTTAGGCCTGCTATAAGTGCCTTGTACTTAGCCTCATTTTTTGAGGCTTTGAAGTTGAGCTTGAGGGCTTGCTCTAGAGTGACATTGTCATGGCATTCGAGTATGATTCTTGTCCTGATTCCCTTCATGTTGGACGCACCATTAACGTAGAGGCTCTACCAGTCTGGGGTGGTTTAGTCGTTTTCGATGAATTCTGCCAGAAAGTTTGCCATAAATTTTGTCTTCATGGGGTCTCGAGGTTCGTACTGGAGATCAAACTTTGAAAGTTCTACAGACCATGCTACCATCCTCCTTGCCAATTCAGGTTTTTCCAACACCTATTTGACGGGGTAGTTCGTCTTGACTACCACCTGGTGACTCTGAAAGTATGGCCTCAGACGTCAGGCCAAGGTAATGAGTGCTAGCGCCACCTTCTCTATCATTTGGTAGTGCTTCTCAATGTCATGGAGTATGTGATTGGTGAGGTAAATGGGAAGTTGGTGCTTCCCTTCCTCTTGTACGAGGGTTGAGCTAACGACTTCCTCAAATACTGAGAGATATAGAAGTAGGGGTACTCCTGGCCTAGGTCAAGTCAGGACTGGCAGTGTGGCAATGGTCTTCTTAAAGACCAAGAAGACTTGTTCGCAGGTCTCGCCCCACAGGAATAGCTTAGTTTTCTTGAGCAACTTGTAGAATGGATTCGCTTTTTTGGCGAGCTTTGGGAGGAACTTGGACAGGGATGTCGGTCTACCATTTAACTTATGGACTTACTGGACGTTGGTAGGACTGTGCATCTCTAGTATGGCTATGCATTTTTGTCGGGGTTGGCTTCTATTCCCCGATGTGCGATCATAAAGCCTAGGAACTTGCCTTCGCTGACCCCGAAAGTACATTTTTTTAGGTTGAGGCACATGTCATATTTGCGGATTTCTCCGAATACTTCTTCCAGGTCTACCATGTGTTGGGCTATGCTATGGGATTTGATGACCATGTCTTTGACATAGACCTCGACATTTCGTTTGATCTGCTGTTTGAAGATCCGGTCCATCAATCTTTGGTATGTAGCGCCTGCATTTTTGGCCAAAGGGCATGACCCTGTAACAAATGTTGACATCTTTAGTGAGGAATGTCGTCTTCTCTTCGTCTGGGGCGTGCATTCGAATTTGATTGTATCCAAAGTAGGCATCCAGGAAGCTTAGTACTTGGAACCCAGATGCTTCATCGACTAGCTTGTCGATGCTGAGCAAAGGATATTCATCCTTGGGTCATGCCCTGTTAGGATTGGTGTAATCATTGTACATCCGTCATTTGTCATTGAACTTTTTTACCATGACGACGTTGGTGAGCTAGGTAGAGTACCTGACTTCTCTGATGAAATTGGCTTTGAGGAGCTTGTCCACTTCCTCTCTGACCATTTTGCGTCGTTATTCCCCCATCTTCCTCTTCTTCTGTGATACTGGTTTTAGCTTGGGGACAGATGGCAAGCTTGTGGCATATAATGCTAGGGTGGATACCCGGCATGGCTGCCAAGTGAACAAGTCAGCATTCTTGTGTAGGACATCTGCTATGCGTTTGTACTAATGACTGGTGAGGTCCCTGCTAAGTTGTATACACTGCCTGGGTTTGGGCCTGAGTTGTAGTTTGATGAGTTCTTCAATGGGCTTTGGTTCTTTATCAGTAGTTTCGTTTCGTGGATCTACATCAAATATGTCATCCAGGGTTGCTCGATAGACGATTAGGGCTTGGATTGGAGACCCTTCGTCCATGCTCATGACTTGAGTATCGCCACTCGTTGTGAGGTGAGACTTGGTAGGCTCCCTGGTGAGAGGATAGGGTACCACCTTCAGGCTTTCAGCATAACACTGTTGTGCTTGCTTTTGATCTGATTGTAAAGCTCCTCGAGAGCTGGCCTTGATCAAAGGTGGTAATGAGGCCGATGTAGCCTCTGGTCTATACTTTTTCTCTTGCAAAGCCAAGGAGTGGACTGAAGTGATGCTGGACAGTATTAGATGAGACTTCAAGCCTCTAGAATGTCTTCAAATATAAGATGTCGAAGGAGCTGCCCTGGTCAATGAGAACCTTGGACACGATGAAGTTGACGATTATGATGGAGACAACCATGGGGTCGTCTTGATTTATAGGGTTGATACCCTTGAAGTCTCTATCGATGAAACTGATAGGAGGGAGACTTCGTGGGGATGGTAGGTCGACATAGTTGATGTCGATGTCCTTAATGGCGTGGAGGTGACGCTTGCAAGATTGGCTGGATTGCCTTCCGTAAGAGAATGTACTTGCAATGATGTTGATTACACCTCTTATTTGCTGGATGGGCTTGTTTTCCCGTTCTTGCGGAGGTTGTTGACCGCGTCTTTGCTTGTGGTGTCTCTATCTTCCTCGATCTTCTGCTTTGTCCCTTCTTCCGTCGACATCATGATTCCTATGTTGATCCTCTTGGTGTCCTCCAGGTCTCGCTCTTGTTGGATGATTGTCCAGCCTCTTTATGAACTGGGCTAGATACCCAACTTGTATGAGCTCTTCTATCTTGTTTTTTAGGGCCCAACAATCTTCTGTGTTGTGACCGTAGCTGCAATGGTATCTACGGTATTTGGTCCTGTCTAACCCCAATCTGGGAGGAAGCGACAGAGGTAGCTTGATGGGTACCTCTATGTTGAAAGCCTCCTCAAGGATTATAGTGTGATTGGCCATCAGGGGTGTCTAGTGTTCATACCTAGGCCCTTTTGGGAGAGGTTGGCACTTGTCTGGCTTGTGCCTTTTGTGTGAGTCGGTCTTGCTACCTCCTTTCTTGTTGTGTTTTTGTGCAGCTTGTTGAACCCTGTTTCTGAACTTGGACATCTCCTTCATCTGGATGTAATCCTTGGCTCATTCGCACAACTCGTTCATGCTACTAGGGGATTTTTTGCACAGACTGCCTGCAGACTTACTTAGCCATAGGGCAAGGAGCATAGAGTGTAGTGATACCTCTGGGTTGAGATTTCAGATCTGTACAGTAATGTGTCCAAACTTATCCATGAATTTTCGGAGAGATTCATCATCTGCTTGTCGTAGACTAGCTAGAACAGCCGATGTTTTACGATGTGGTTGACTGGTTGCATATTATGAACTGAAACACTTGACAAGAATGTTGAAGTTGTTTATGGACCTTGGAGGAAGTCCACCATACTAGGTTAATGCCGCCCTTTTGAGGGACGTTGGGAAGACACGACACAAGATTACATCGTCATTGGTGTATAGATTCGCCTGGGTGAGGAATACATCCAGGTTGAGTGGTTTCAAACCTAGGGGTATGTTAGCTTCTATGATGCAGTCGACAAAGGGGTCTCAACGAGTAGTTTGCCCTTCAGAACGATGTATGTGGAAGAGACTGGGATCATCTTGGGTGTTGACTGTGTGTCGGGGGTGTGATTCCCCTTGAGTGCTCTTAGGTAATGTGTGAGAAGAGTACTCGTCGCCCTGGTGGCATCTCACACGAGCCTCTAGTTGATTGTGATCAGCCTTCAGCTTTCTAAGTTACTCCATATGGCGTCGCTCCATCTCCGTAATGCAAGTTTGGAGTTGTTGGGGAGTATCAGTACCTGTCATGGTTGTTGGAAGAGGATTGGAGCCTTCGAAAGGGGTCTCGCGTTTGAGGCTAGACCGCATGCTAACCATGGGTGAGAAAAAGAGGCCACGAGGTATGTTTTACCGTGGCCCCACGATGGGCGCCAAATGTACTTACCAAAATCCAAAGCTATCCCACGTCAGGGTGGACGTGGCCGATATGGGCTCTAAGATCTCACATGTTGGACTGAGAGTAGCCTTTTGTTAAAGGGATAAGAGGGGGGGACCTAAAAAACAAAGGACTTCGACGCTCAAGTAAGTATGTGAGTTAGCAGAGTAAGAGTGAGTATGAAAAAATGAGATGGAACTTGGTACTTATAGAGTGAAGTGGGATTTGCGGGTCCTTATTTATAGGGGTTGTTACGATGGTGTAACAACCCTTGTAGATAATTATCGGCTTGTAGATAATAGCCAATAGATAATTGTGGTTTATAGATAATGTTTACCTTGTAGATAATTGAATTCCTGCAACGAGATAAAGAGGTTACAACATATTCAAATAATGGAGTGGTTAGAGATAACTTGTTCGTTAAGAGCCTGGCTGCTAAGGGCCCGACATCCGTGCTCCTATGCCAGGGTTGACATGAAGTGCTGACATGAAGTGCTGACATGTGTCTCGGAGTTCCACGTAGCTTGCCATGTGTATTTTGTAGACCTTGGGTAGTACAATTTATATATTGTATGGTATATTGTGCCAATTTTTATTTTTCGGTATGTTGTGCATATTAACGTGATGATAATTTATGTTTTCTTACCCATGCACATATTAACCTGGAAGAGGAATTAGTATTATGGGTTTTTCCTCTTTATACGAATATATGGCATAAAGGATATTTGTGTGACTGTTAATTGTTTTGAAATTTGCCAAAAGTTTTTTATTTTATAAAATGTATAAATAAGTGAACAAAAACAAGAAAAGTGCATGTTTTCTATTTCTCGTTGAATTTAGTTACTAGAATTTTACTTTCATGGTTTTTGTGTCATGATTTGTATAAATATATGGTAATTTCTAGTGATGTTATAGCATTGTTATAGTATGATTTCAAAAATGTTATTGAACTGAATGATGCCATTTCTTATCATGTACCTATCAATACATGTTATGATTCTTTATATATATATATATATATATATAAACCTACAAGAAAAAAAAGAGCACGACTGGTGAAAGTTTTGGTCTTATTTTTTTATGCTTGGAACAACACATGGTTTTGTTCTTTCTAATCATGACAATAAAGTATGCAAATTAAATTTTTGTATGGCTTGAAATAAGCAACTATACAATGACTATCTTTGGTAAAAAAATTCACATAATTTCTAACTTTTTTTACTAGTTGAAAAACTTATTTGATTGTTCGACAAACAAACTTTTTTAGAAGCTTTTAGCATTCTCCGAAACACTACTTGAAGTAGCGTTTTTTAAAACACTAGCTTCTATCTTCTAGCTTTTTATATTTTCTTCCATTTTTATCCTCAATACATTTATTCAATTTCCTTATTAAATTTTTTAAATAAATCATGATTTTATTAATTTTCTATCATTTTACACTTTTCAACTATCAACTAGTTTTTCGGCTAGTTTTACCAAACATAACCAATGGCATGAGAAATTTTGATAATGTAGTTATGTCACATGGTTGTTATTAACGAATTGATAACTGCATATATCATAATAATATTTGCACTATTATTTTATGTGGATGACTTGCTTATCTTTAGTTCTAATATTCATGTGGTGAAAAAATGTCAAAAATATGTTTTGTGAGAATTTTGACATGAAGGATCTCAGTGAAGTAAATTCTTGAAATTAAATTACTATAACTAAAAGGGAACTTCTCTGGATCAATTTCATTATACTATGTAAGTATCAAAGAAATATAATTACTTTGATTGTAAACCAACATGTAACCTCAATAATCCTTGTGTCAACTTATTCAAGAACGTCAGTGACACTATTATTCAATCTAAGTATGTGAACAAGATTGGCAGTTGATTGCATTAGGCTTGATATAGCTTATGTTGTGGGGGTTACTATGTAAGTTTACAAGCAATCCTAATAATGTATACTATTGAAAGGGTCATGAGGAACATAAAAGGACCACGAATCTAGAATTACATTATCAACGTTCTACTAGAAAGTTACAATGATGCTGATTGAAACATTCTTTCAGATGACTCAAAGGTAAGGGTGGCAAAGCGGGCCGATCCGTCCCGTTTTAACCCGTCCTGCCACTAGCTTGCCAAAAATAGTTGGGATGGGCGAACCCACCTTCTAATGACGATCTTAAAATATTGGCCTGCCCCACTTAGGGTGGGTAGGTGGGCTGACAAACTAGAAATGAAAAAAATAAGAAGAAAGTTTTAATATCTTATTTCATAAAATTAACCAAAAATAAATAAATTTAGTTAGAGAACATAAAGTATACAAATAGTTTATCCTGAACTTGATTTTAATATACATTTTCCTATTAGTATTGGAGGAATTGAATTTATAAAATAATAATAAATATGTATTTTGATTTTTGAATAACACTGTAAACTTATAAAAAAATACAAAGTGGCAACCTAAAGATTAAACACATATTAGTATTTATGTTTTTTCTATAAAAAAATAAATATGTATGGCAAGTCAACCCACCCTACCTTGTTGGCGGGACAGGCCAATGAGGGCTGGCGGGTTGAGTCACCTAGTCCGCCCCACCATTTTTTGCGGGCTAGCAGCTGACCTGCTGGGCGAAGGCCCACATTGCCATCCCTACTCAAAGACGACTAGCGACTATGTATTTAGTTGGGAGGGGGGGCTTGTTTCATGGAAATTTAAGAAACAAACTATATTAGCGCAATCTATTATGAAGTCAGAAATAGTTCCATTGGCAAATTGTTGTGGAAAAGTAACATGGTTGAAACTTGTGGTAAGATATTCCTACTTGAGAAGAATTGATTCCAATCACATGGATCCATTGTTATAGTACTGTAGTTGTAGGCCCACATTGCCATCCCTACTCAAAGACGACTAGCGACTATGTATTTAGTTGGGAGGGGGGCTTGTTTCATGGAAATTTAAGAAACAAATTATATTAGCTCAATCTATTATGAAGTAAGAAATGGTTCCATTGGAAAATTGTTGGGGAAAAGTAACATGGTTGAAACTTGTTGTAAGATATTCCTAGGTGAGAAGAATTGATTCCAGTCACATGGATCCATTGCTATAGTATTGTGGTTGTAGGGATGGATCATGTGAGTTCTGAAGAAAATTTGGTTGATCATTTGATGAAAAGATTAGCAGGAGAGAAGTTTTTCAGAACCTCAATAGGAATAAGACTAATGTCCATAGATAAAACTGTTTTTTTTATAAGAGTAACTCAACCTATAAATTGGAGATCCCAAGATATGGGTTTAAAGGGTAATAACAACTTATAAAGAGATGTGTAAAGACAAATATCATAAGAAAGGGGTGGGGGTTGAATTGTGATTTTAAGAAATTTTCTAAACCTTTTTCTAAAACAAAAGGCTATCATATGAAAAATAACTTTGAAAATAGATAACAAATTTTTGCACACACAAACTCGAATGATAGAAACAGATTTTGCAAAACAGAATTGTTTTAAAAAAAAATCAAATTCAAATCCTATGTCAATTTAAACACAAGGAGAGTAGAAAGACTATTAGACATATTTATATTGGTCTGTCTCAACCACGGAGACTACGTCTAGTTTTTGGTAAACCACTAAGTTCTACTAACTTTACCAAAGTTGCAAGTATTAGTCATTATCACTACTAGCTCTTCAACAAGCTTTACACCAAGCTTACAAATAGCTCAATATTCTTTATCCTACCAAGTCCTTATTGGCTCTAATACAAATAAAAATATTTTTTATTTATGTGCACACTGACTAGTTCTTAATCGTCTCACAGACAAATATACAAGCTAATCACTTAGTCTTTTCTCTCAGGATACTCAAGGTGTTTTGAGTGCTTTTCATCTTTACAAGAAAATACAAAAGTAATTTGAATGGCAGTGCGTAGGATTCATAATCCAATTCTTCAAAGCTTCTGGTATTTATAGGTATTTTTCAACAAGTGTCTATTGTTTCTAAATGGATAAATTTATTCACTTGAGCTCGCATTTGAAGATTCTAGCTATTGGAGTATTTAATGTCCACGTACTTCTTCATGTTAGAAAACCATTCTTGTTAGCTTTCATGTAGAACACTTTAGCTAGAAATCACTTCTTTTTCATCAAAGCAGGTCAATCATAGCAGGACACATCTTTTGATACTCTTTGAACTTCAAATTGTTTGAATGTTCTTTTGTGCTTCTTAGGATTCAACAAATCCTAGGAGAATGTCGTGTATGATAGCTCCTGCAAAATGGAACATAGACACAAAGTATTAAATGAAGATCTTAAGTGCACTCTTTAATGTTGTATCAAATCGTGGTATATCTCTACTTTCATCTGGAAATATAGACACAAATACATGAAGCACGGTCTGATATCGCATAAAATGCAAGTTTTAACCTTTGTATTTATTTGTATCTAATCAAAATAATAAAGGGTCGTGATTCGTCTTAAGACACAAATGTTTTTTGGACTTAACAAGATGTGAGAATCATGCTATATTAATTGCTTTAAGTCTCATTCATATATTTTGAGCATGGTATTCTATAGTGTCGAAAGGTTGAATTAATTTCTTAATAAGTTCTATATTCTATATGGAGTGGACAAAATTTTCTAGAGCATTCACTATATTGGGATATACGTGTATGACCTTATTGCACGAGCTTTTAAACTACACCCTGAAAGATTGTGTGTATGATATTGTTAGCGATAGAGTTCAAGACCCTATATAAAGAAAAGATTTATAGCGGAAAGTGAAAGATAAAGTTGAAAAAGTAGAACTTTACGATTTTAGTGAGTTCTTGAGCAGTAAGAATTTTCTTTGTTGGTGTTAGTTTGTGGGATTCTCTTATGTGCAAAGAGGGTTCTAATTTGTTTGGAGGGTTGTTTTATCCTAAAGATATAGAACCGTGAAACGTCTTAAAGAGTGACCTAGTATGTTACTCTTAACCTTATTTTTTTATTTGTTATTTACATTTACAAATATTTGTGTGGAAGTTTTAAATCTGGTGTCAGAGCCACCATTGAAGCCCATTGTCGGAGCCAAAAGCATCTAAGGACATTGTACATATATTGAATCATAGTTGTTATTTCAACAATAAAAAAACAATGATCCACTCTAAGATCATGGATTTTGATTACTTTGTGACAAGTGGTCTTCAATATCAGGAATTACTCTCTGAGCAAGAATTTGAAAATTTTGTCTCACTTGGCTAATAGTGACTTACGTTTTCAGGTTTGTAAAGTGCATATATTGAGTGAAATTGTGTCATTGGTTGTCTTGTAGCAAATTCAATGTACCAAGGGCAAATTTTTTAGCTTTTAAAACTTCCTAACAACATTAGGTATGATGTTGGTGAGGCATTGGATGCGATCGATGGTAAGACCAAAATTGCAAGGTTGTAGTTGTAAAAATGCTAGTAGTTTGAAAATTGAAGACAAACTATTGTATTATTTGAAAATTGAAACCGTGTCATTGGTTGTGTGTAGCAAATTCAAAGTACATGTTCACATTTTGATGCCACGAGGAAGCAGCTATTCACAAGTTTTGAAGGATGATATTTTTGTTCTTTGGGCTATCAAATAACAAATTCGAATGAATTGATCATACCTCAATTGTCAATATATGTACACGTGTAAGGTGAATGGGATGTCCCTTCCATATGATTTTTCTAATAACCATGATTATGGAATTTTATTGCATTCTTCTTCATGCAGAGAAAAAAAACTTTACTTGGTTGGTGTAATAGTTTGAATAAGAAAAGCCTTAAGAAATTGAAAATCATACAAGTGGATGGAATGTTGCAACATGTTGATCACATCATGTTGATGCCCATGGACCATGGATAGGAGGAAGCTGACTTAGATAGTGTTGGAGAACTTGAGAGTGGCCATCTTGAGGCATCCCAACTAACTCCTAATAGTCATATATTAAACTAAATTTTAACTAGTAGTATGCAAGGTTTACAAGAAGGAATAAATGGTTTAATAATAACTGTGCGTGAGGAGTTCAAAAGGGTTGACAACAGGTTTGCTGAGTTTGACAAAATGGTTTGAAGATTTTCATCATTACTACCATCAAGGTCCATCTTAGTAGAATGTAGTTTTCCTTTTGTTGACATTAGACTACGTCTTTAGATGATATTTGTCTATATTAGTAGAATAACTTTATATCTTTGTTGGTGCACTTTGGATTTGTATAATAGATTGATATTATGATACGATGAAACATTATTATTTTTTGTTGTATGTGGAATGAATGTTATCATTTAGATTGTGATCTAAGATGACTTTATTCTTTGGGCTTGTTTAAATAATTTAATTTAAGTTTTGATTTTTACGATACAAGTTATGACCATGACATTACTTAAAAGTTTATAAATGGATAAAGTTTGTGCATATGGTGGTCTGTAGCTATGTAACAAAGTGTAATAAAGTTAATAACTTGGGTACTAACTTGGGTAAATTTTGCAAAACATTACACCAATTTTAAGCGCTTGAGAGTATATTGACATTAGATTGTCTTCACATAATTTGCATAATGTATAGAGATTTGAAACAACATAATATGCCTTTGCTTAAAAAGCTTAGGTTAGTATTGACATATCATAATCGATTATCCATGTGACATAATTGATTAACTATCATTTTTTATACTTTGGGACTAAAATTATAGTCATGTGATTGATTATGCAATGATTATAATCAATTATAGGTAATGAATCAACAAAATATGTCATTGTCCTTTGGTATGACATATAATTGATTATGATCTTGATTGCCATAATCGATTATATATATGAAAATAAATATAAAAAGATATCATTTATTACATTAGGATAGTCAATTATGACCTTAACATACTCAATTATATGGTTATGAATTGTAAATCAGGCTCTCGGTTAGGTCATATGATCAAGTATGACCTTACCATCATGAGTTATGACCATGAATCCCAAACATGCATTTTATTTGGTCATGTAATTGATTATGGTCTTGAAGTGTGTCCCATTAGGCCACATAATCAATTATGACTTCCCATATTCAATTATGGGTGAATTTGTTTAAATATAAAATAACTTATATAAACACTTTTCTAACAAGTAGATAAAATTTATTTTTTATAATAAGTAGAAAATTATTTTTTTAAGCATAAACATTTTAGATAAATATATTGAAAAACATAAAAGTGCTTATTTTATTAAAATAAGTGTTTATTTTAATAAATAAGTTTAAACAAATAAATTCTATGTGACTGCAATTTATGTGATTGATCCAACTAAAAAAATAAATTATAAATAAGTATTGATAATAAGGTTAAAATGGTTTCTTCAATGGATTGATTTTCTTTCTCTCTTTCTTTTTCCTACTAACCAAACAACTTGAAAATATTCTTTTTGTTTTTCTTCAACTAATCAACCTTTCTTTCCACCTTATTTTTCTTCTTTTCTCTTTTTACCTATTCTTTTCCATCATTCCCTTCTTTTCCTGCCCCACGTCCAAACAGAGGATGAGAGACGGAAAATTAATATAAGATTATCGTATGGAATATACATAGAATTGATTAATAAACTAATAGCGCAAAGTAAATTACTCAAAATGACGTTTGAACTGAAGATCGGAGCATCCGGGATGAAATAATTCTTGGGACGTGATGCGCATTTCAGCAAATTAAAACATGGAGTTGCTTATATTAAAATAGTGGAGAATCAACCAACTACTTTCGTTTTCAGTTTTTCCTAGACTCAATCAATAAAAAGCAAAAGAAGTTGAATAAATAATTGATGACTCAGCTTTATTTAATTTGCAGTGCCACTTTACTTCAAATCCAAGATTGGATCTAAAATATCGCATTTTAGGTTTCACTTTCACAGCCTTAAAAAGCAAAAGATAAAGTAAAGTTTCAATTTCCCCATATGCCATCATGCATCTCAACAGTTCTTCAAGATGAAAATCTCGTTTTTTGGTTAATTACACAATGAATATTATGTTTAGAGGAAACTACTCACTCTCTCTCCTCTTGACTTTTCACTCTTGTAGGGGTTATTATTATTATTATTATTATTACACTTATAGGGGTTAGATCACACAATGAATATATTTTTTGTCTCTTAAATTTGAAGTCTGTTTTTTTATCTTTTAAATTAAAATTTATATTTTTTAATCCTTCAAATTTGTGAAATACTTTTTTAGTTCCTGCTGACCTATTTTTGATGATTTGAAGGCATAATTTATGATATTTTTTTAATTGCATATAAAGTTAATAAAAAAAAGGCACGTTTAAGTTTTTTTTTAAGGGCGCTTAAAGGGGGTTAGATATCCCACCTTTTTGTATATTTCTCATGCTGATTGAGGTGAATCTAATAGTCTACACATGATGATTATAAGTGGGGGGATGCTTTGAATTCCTTACAAAAAGGTAAGGCATAATGTGCCAATCAAAGAGGGTTTCGGGGTAATGTTACTATGAACATGGGTTAGTGATGATTGGGTTAGGTTTTGGTCCTGCCTGATAGAGTCCGGCACATCACATGTGAGTTCCTTAACTTTGTGGTGTGGGGTAATGTTGCTAGCTAGGCCTGAACCTTCTGTGTCCCCATATATCACTATCACTTTCAATTGCAAGGAGATAAGTGGATACAATATAGTGTTATAATGTATTCATCTTCATGCACATAAAAAAGAAACGAATAATAGAAATGGATGTAATGTGTATGCATACACAAGTGTACAATTATCATTTTATTATACCAACACGGACCATGCATCTTCTTCCATGTAACAGCGGGATTCAGCAACATCAAGTATTTATCCACCCTGACAAAAAAAAATGATGAGGGGAAATTAAAACAAAAAACATTGTTATTATGACCACTTTTTTAAAAAGAAGAATTTAGCATGCTTTAATAAATTGATAAATTTAAATTTCTCTAGCTTTTTGATATGATAACATATATTTTTATTTTGATGTAATTGCATCGCATAAAGACACCCACCATTAATTTATAACATGAATTCTGGAACAGTTAAAAAAAATGCAAATCCTAATAAACTGAAAGTCCAAAATAATTAAAAGCATTAAGAAATAATATGCACATGGCATGCAATATTCTTAGGTGTGAGATTTCAAAATTTAAAGAATTCAAAAAGCATGGAAATTTAATAATTTCAATTAAATTTTATTTATTTAAAAAATATTTTATTTGAATAAATAAATTTAAATTTATTTTATTTTAAAATCTATATTTAGATAAATTAATTTAATTTCTATTGTATGCAAATTTATTATTATATTATTTGAATTTATTTTATTCTAGGTATTATTTGTAATTACTTCATTTTGTTTGAAAAAACCCCAATTAAATTTCTACCTTTTTAAAATTTTTTTGAATTAAATACTCAAATAAATTACGTTGATATACAATATTTTAATTCACTTAACAATTAAATTTCTTAATTAAAATACTTCGTTCAAACACATCAATGCTCATTAGCGATTTCTCACTAGCAAAACTGGAGAGTAAACACGAGGCTCACATTTGGCATAAGCTTCAATTATGGATGTATCATGCATTGACATACATATCATCAATAAACTGGTGATGATGAGAGATGTTTCTAAGTGATAGTCGATTTAAAATAAAGGATTAATAATCAACTGAATGTGTAAATCGTTAATAAATTCGTTTATGAAAAATTAAAATTTAAAATTTAGTTTTGAAAAGTGTAAAAAGTATAATAAATTTATTTAGTCATTAACTTTTATTCGTTATTGTTAATAAAATGGCCTATATATGTGACACAAAGGAACGAATTTATCACAAAATAGATGATCAATGTAATCATACTGGATAAATTGGACGAAAATGTGAATAAATTATCATTATTGGATTTAAATGTCAGAAATTTTTTGTTGAACGAAGATGTCAATAATTTTAATTTGGACCAAAATGTCAGTATGTTCTCATTGGATAAAAATATCAGTAAGTTGTCATTATTAGACCAAAATATCAGTAATTTTTTATATCAAAATGTCAGGAATTTTTCATTGGACGTAAATGTCAGTAATTTTTTGTTGAACCTAAATATCAATATGTTTATATTAGACTAATTTATTAGACAACAAATGTTTATTAGTAAAATGAATATATTAATATGATTATATAAAATGTTCAAAAAATTAACATAAAATTGGAATATGATACAATATTAAACATTAAATAAGAGATTTCTTCTAACAAAATTCCAATTAAGATCATCGAACACTTTTCTTTTGAGTATTTTATATTATTGTAAATTTTGAAACAAATTAAATAATATATATGCAAATATTAAAACTAAATATCTAAAAAATCCACTCTTTTTTAATAAAACAATATATATATATATATATATATATATATATATATATATATATTATTCCAAATGAAAGTATAACGGACTTTAGATGAAATAAATTTATAAAATAAAAGTATATTAAATTCATCTTTAAATTTTGTAATTTTTTAACTATCATTTTAGTTTACCTGAAATAAATGAGTACATTTACATTCTAAATGATAATAAATGTAAATTTGTTAAAACTATTTGCTTTTTTTTGTATTTTTAGGCAATTTTTTATGCAAAAATATATCTTTTTCCTTAAAAATTAACCTTACAATTCTATTTAAAATATAGTCATAATTAAGGATTTTCATTCATTCTCAAGTTTGCTTAGTATATATAGTTCCACAAATTCAAGTTGAATGAGTCACACCTTTAGAGTTACCAATAAGAAAGAATAAATAGATATTTTTGTCCCTGAATGTGTAAATGGCTAATAAATTCGTTCCTGAAAGACTAAAATTACTGACATTTTAATACAATTAGAAATTACTAATATTTTGGTCCAATAATGGTAACTTATTGACATTTTTGTCCAATGAAACCGTATTGATATTTTGGTTCAAAAAAAAATTTACTGACATTTTCGTCCAAAAAAAATTATTGAAATTTTCGTCCAACAAAAAATTATTATCATTTTCCCCAACAAAAATTATTGTCATTATCATCCAATCTATTCAGTATGATCATGTTGACGATTAATTTTGTGACAAATTCATCTCTCTGTATCACGTAGGTTATTTTATTAACGGTAATAAACAAAAATTAATAGTAAGATAAATTAGTAGCATTTTTTACACTTCTAGAACTTAAATTTTGAATTTTAATATTTCAAGAATAAATTTATCAATAATTTATACATTTAAAAACAAAAATAATTATTTGTCCTAAAATAAAAGACCGCTTCGGACATTATTTATGAGGATTGATTGGACCCATATATTCATTTTAATTATTCTTTTTTGTAGTGAAACTCAGTAAAAACAATTTAGTAAGGATGAAAATGCACACCTACATGCATAGCTTGTAGGGAGAATTGGAATGCATTAGGGATAGGTGGGGAGCCATGTGCCCGAGGAATCTGACACGGAGTTCCGAGTTTCCTCAATAACGGACTTTTTCATCATTTACTCTTCCCCCAAATGTTGCAATCTTACATGCAAATAATAACGCATGGGCGCCTAGTAGGATAACAGAAATGGAATAAGAACCATTTCTAGCTAGCTAGTGCCAACTGCCAAGTCAATTACACATGAATAATTAACATTATTGTATTTGAATCTAATTTTCATTAATATCCGTTTTAATTGTATAATCAAGATTAAATTATACATATATATGCTCACCAATTTTTTTTTGTTACATATATGTTAATCAACATATATTGTTGAAATAGAACTTATTCAATCACTCTCCCCTTGGGAAAGACCTTAATTGAAACTCTCTAAATGAAATAAAATAAAATAATTGAAACAAGATATCTTACTAAGAAAAAGTCAGTTAGATTTTTTAAATTAATTATCAACAAAATTAACAAATATCTCGCACTAATATAATAATAACAATATATATATATATATATATATATATATGGACGGATCCAAAAAACCTATTAAGGGGCTTACTTTTTTTTCTTCTCAATCATTATAATTTTTAAATGTCTAACATTTAATAAGTAATAATATTTTTTTAATATTTTTACATATAAAATTAAACATAATTTTTATTTCAAATGATAGTAACATTAATCGTTATCATAAAACAACAAACACATAATTAGTTAATTAAGTTTACATATCTTTATTCTAACTATCACCTTAATCATTACGACAATAATAAAAAGTACAACTAATTTTATACTAGCTAATCTTAACTATTATAATAATGACATAAATAATTAATTTTACACACTTTTATAAGTGTAAAAACAGGAGTCCTCGGGCCCTTAATTACCCACCCCTCTTCATCCGTGTGTATATATATATATATATATACACGTACGCACACGCGCGTGTTAAATATAAAAAGGATATATAAATTGAGTGTGTAATCAATTGCATAAAATTGTTTAACTGCATTAAATATTTAAATAGAATTTTTTGAATTCAGCTTGTGTTTGGTGTAAATTAAGAAGAAAATGAGGGAAATATAAACACAGAGTGAATTTTATGTAGATTTCACATCTTATATATTTTATTTTAATTTAAATATTTTTATATTATTTTTATTTTCTTTATTTGCATCATGTCAATCAAATACACTATGGTAGACTCGGTAGTGTCTAATTTAAGTTAAACAATATGGTCTCCTGTAACGAATTATAACTCATGGTTTAAAAAAGAAAATACGTAATCAACGGTCAACATCGTGGTCGAATTAAATACATGGTGTTGTTAATGTTAGCTGAAGCTGCTTTGAGACTTTTGGGAATCGAGAATAATGGCCTCCATGTATGGTGACGTATTTTTAATGAGGAATAAACTCATCAACGACACAATAAATTGTATAGGTTGTCAATAGAAAAAAATACAGAAATCCAGAGAGAGAGAGAATCACGTTATTACAGCATGCATGATGTAAGCTAGGAATTTTGTTTAATTAAACAATCTAACCCCAGACAGAATATTAACAAACATTTTGTCTTTTATCACTAATAAAAAAAAGTGAATGTGGATGTTTGTAAAATATGTAGTTTGACGTGAGTAATACTTCTTCTTCAGTATTCCCTATGGTAGAAACCCAGCTTCTAACCTTATTATGGGAAATAATTGCCATATCTTTCAGAATGAACCAATTTCTTCTAACTACAAATTGTTTTGGCACTTATATTTCACATCCTCCAATGATGCATGCTTCCATCTCGAGTACTGTTTTCAGCTTGTTAAGATATATTAAACCGTGTATTAGGTTAAGGAATGGACTATTTTGCTCTTGCTATTTTAATGTATCAAAGTTGCCTTTACATGTACATGTCTGTATTTGCCTTTATGTATACATGTCTGTATTTGCCTCGATGTGTACATGTATGTGTGTATTGTAGATATGTGCATACTATAAATATCATGACCAGTCTATTCAATGAATTCCCAGGGATTAAGATTTTGACTTTCTTATTTTTTTTTTTGTCAGATTTTGACTTTCAGTTTAGATATTCCAAATTCACCATAAAAATAAAAATAAAAATAAAAATCAATAGAAAGGACCACACAATACATTCATTATTTTATGATGTTATACAACGAGTAAACATTAGATCATCTTTTTTTGTTGACGAAGTGTGATAATTTTCTTAAAAAATATAATCACTATTTTTTTTAAAAAAAATCATAGCTGAGTAATTTGGTTGGAAATATATAGTTAATAGTTGAAAAATTAGTGGATTGTCTTAAGGGTAGAAGATAAAGACATGAATTTCCCAGAAAATTTAAAGAAAACCAAATAAATAAATTCAGTTTATTTTTAATCTATAAATTCAAGATCATATTAAAAAATTTATTTGCTTAGTTACTTTACCCTGTTTAATTACCAAGAAAACAACATTTATTCTTTTAAATAAAATTTCAGATTTGAGTTTTATAAATACAAGTTCTGAAAATATTTATTTCTCAAGTTGAATTAATCTGGATTCAATATATTCTTTTAGACATGGAGTTGGAAGGTTTCAAATAAAAATAAAACGGTACTGAATTTTAAATGACGAAATAAAGAAATTTCCCCTGAAAAGAAAACAAAAAACTCGAGTTCAGAGTTCAGACTTTCAGGGGTTGAGCCATGAGGAGCGTAGGCCGTAGGATACAGATACATATTATTATATGATGAAAGGGTATAAAAGTGATTCAGTACCTGACAACTGTTTGAAAAAGAAAGGTTGGACTTTTCACTTTGCAGCTGGTAAATAAGAGGAGAGAAGAGAAGAAACATCCTTTTTGTTTGATTCAAGGTTAACTTTTTTTTTTTTTCAGTACTTAAATAAATTATAAAGTAAGGCATCTACTTCGGATTTTTTTTCCTTTTCTAAATATCAGACTCGATTTAATTGTTAAGTAAAATAATAAATGAGCAATATTATAAATACAGTTACTTAAAAAAATTATAAATACAGAATACGTAATCTTTCATTCATGTTTTTTTAATGTTTTCTCTATAATAAATGGTTAAAGATATAATTAATAAAAAAATATTCATCAGAACTTTTGAGTTATGGATTAATGTGAGATTATTTGTTACTTAATCAAAAGTTTTGAGTTTAAATTTTATATATATAACTATATTAAATAATTTAAAAAATCTGAATTAAATACTTGAGTTCAAGTTCTAGCTAGTAAAAGATAATCTATAGAAAAAAATTCATGTTATGTTTGTTTTTTAAAGTAATTATTAAAAACATCAACTTTCTAATTATACAATAGAGCCTATGATTCCTGTTAAAAAAAATTAGAGCCTATGATTAAGTGAGAGTGTACATTTTCTTTTTTAAAATTAAAGAATATTTAAATTAAATTCTAATATAAAAATAAATTAAAATCCTAAATATGTTATTGGGAGAGTATATTCATTATTCAAGGGTATATATCAGTCGATTAAATATGATATGATATGTAAATGTGGTATTGTAAATTGGTTGATAGTTTTTTATTAATTCTTGCTGAACAAAAAAAATTTCTTATTCAAGTTATATATTTCTGTTACACATTCTTCTCAGTCCCTCTTTTTCTACCCTGACAATATCACATGCACATGCAGACAGCTCCACACCTACACATCTTCATCCCACATGGATGGATCATCATCGTCTTGTGATCTATTAGAGTCTACATGACATCTGACCCACACAAACATTTCTCACCCTCTTCCTCCCCACTAATACAATTAACAATCTGCTAAAAACAAAATATAATAATAATAATAATAAACCAAAACCTCTGTGCCAGCTCTAACCAGATTGTTATTGCACATTCTTAATTTCTCATGATACCCCCGAAGAAAAAAAAAATGACCCTTTTCAGTTTTCTCTTATCTCTCTGTCTTTCCTTCCATTGAGACAGACACATTTGTACTAGTTTCATTTTTGGAGCTTTAAGCCATTGTTCATCTCTTCTCATTTGTGTCCACTGTAAGAGGGTGTTGTGTTGGGTTACCCTCTCTCTCCATCTGCATTGTTTGTGGCTGTCAGTGTTATCATACAAGGTGTTGTATGGTTTCATTTTGTGAAACTCAACAAATTGATTAAGCTTTCTGGGACTTCCCTTTTCACCTTGCAGTTTTCCTTGGCTTTTGCAAGTGCTGAGGAGGTTGGGGGAGAAGCTGTGACAACCAAAAAAGAAAAAAATGGGACTTCAGTTTCTATGTGATAAAGTTTTCACCTTTCATGACTGGGAGGACCCAAATCTGTAGAATTTGGCGAAATTGGCTGGAGGGTATTTTTTTTTTCCTGTAATTTTTCCAGAAATTGTTTGCTTGCAACTGGGAAAGCATATATCTTTCTGAATGCTTCCATCCATTTGGAACTACAGAACTGTGGAAACTATTTCATTCTTTTTTTTTTTTTGTAATCATCAGGGTTAATACTGCATAAATTGAGGCCTGCACTAAAGTTTGAGGGTGAAGGAAAATAGAGGAGGTTGAGGTTCATTTAGTTTCTCTTTTGAGCTCAATGGATTTTGTTTTAGGATGGTGATGGTCCCTGTGAAATTGTGAAGTTCTGAATTCTGTGTTGTTCTATTTGTAGTAGCACCATCAATCATCATAATCCTTTCTCAAAGGGGTTTGCACTTTGCAGTGTTGTGTGAGTAGATTTAAGAGTAATAAATCATAAAGCTTTTATGAAGAGGGTGTAATTGATTGTGGTGGTTGAAGGGTCTAGTTCAATTGCAGAAGAAAAAGGTTAATATGGCAGCAAAGCTCCTGCATTCTTTAGCAGATGACAACCCAGATCTGCAGAAGCAGATAGGATGCATGACTGGGATTTTCCAACTCTTTGATCGCCACCATGTTCTCACGGCTCGCCGCATTAGCCAGAAGAGGCTTGCTTCTGGTATTCAACATAGTAGGAACATGTTCAATTTTACTGATTCAGTTGTGTTTTATGTCTCTAATTTTTCCTCCTTGTCAATCTCTGAAATGATTTTACATTTTAGCCATTGACTTTAGAGATGATTTTGATTACTGATTGATTTATCACATTGATGCCAAATTGCCAATCTTGTATCAGTGTTAGTTGCATTTGCATATTCATAGTTTTCTTTTTCTTTCTTATGAATTAGCGTCTGATTGGTTATTCAAGGTCTTCACAGTTTGGAAAGGAGGGAGGGGGGTAGGATGTTTTGCAATTTTTTTTTTTCAATTTTGTATCAGGAGGTATTTGAATTTTCTCTGTATTCAATAAAAGTATAAGGTGTGGATAAGACGCTTGTGATAAACTATTTAAAGAGATTTCATTTCTTATTTTTTATTGTAAGTTCAATCTGAATCTTTTTTGTTGTATACGTGATCCTCTCTGTGAAATGTTCTGCTCATGTCATTTGCGTCACCATTGTTGGTTCTTGGTCATATGTTTCAGTTTCATTAGAGTAGAGTATTTGCCAACTTGCATCTAATTCTTATGTTTTCCTTAGGTAATTCTCCCTTCAGTGAGGGCAGCTTGGAAAGAGATTCTGATATCATACTCCATCAACAAACAGCAACTGTAAGAAACTTCTTTTCGCCCTCATTTTCTACTTTTTTTTTTTTGTCTTACTGTTTTTCAGTTAAAATTGAATTGAATTAGGCTTTAAATTGAGGCAGGATTGTTTTGTTACCATATCATGAATCTATTTACTGATTCTGTCCATCACTTATGAGTGAATTTGACTGCCATTTATTGGAGACAAATGTAAAAGGCTGAGACTTGAGAATGTTTTAATCATCCTCAGAATCATTTTCAATATTTAACATCTCCTTGGTCCTTCTGCACAATCATCTGAATTTTTTTTTGAATAAATTTCATGTACAGATACTTTCCAATGCTGATGCATGTTTTTGTAACTCGTGCAGTATTAAAAAAAATGCGCATGAAACCTAGACTTATGCAGCCTATTAAATTAATTGCAGGATACTAGCTTAAACAAGGGTGTGAATGAAAGGCAAAGAATTTCTACCGAATCATCAAGAGCATCATTCTCTTCTTGTTCATCATCGGTGTCCTCTCTGGACTGCAAGGCTGAAGCAGAGGCTCCATATGACCGGATTCTTTTTCCTGAAACTCCTTCAAGGGATGCAGTTATGAACCAATCTACCATCTCTCCCCATTTTGGATGTAACTCCCTTGATCTGAGGGATGTGGTGAAAGATTCAATGTATAGGGAAGCTCGAGGACTGTCATTGAAGACTACAGCCAAAGAGGAATCTGCCATTAATGCCACAAAGCACAGGGATTCACCGCGACCTATTCAGTTGTCCAAATCTGTTGATGGATCTTACAGAGTTGGAATAGATGGAAAACAAAGTGTGCCTATTGATCTAAAGGAGTCCATCCGAGTCCTTGCTAAACTTAGAGAAGCACCTTGGTATTATGCAGAAACTAAAGAACTTCCGAGATCATCACATGAAGTAAAAGATGGACACTGGCATTCCATCTCAAAGGGTGCTCCTTGGTTTCCTTATGAAGGTAAAGAAATAAGCCGTTTATCTTTTGAATCGCGAGAAACCATCAAATCCACACCAAAGCTAAAAGAGCTTCCTAGACTTTCACTGGATAGTAAGGAAGGTTCATTGCGCAGTTACAGCACTGACTCAAAAGCCACTCACCACTCAAGAAACATTTACAGTGGCACCTCCACCTCAAATGACAAATTCCCTACCCTACAACAGCCTTCAGCAACCCCAAGTCGTCCACCTAGTGTTGTGGCAAAATTAATGGGCTTGGAAGCTTTACCGGATTCCTCTTTGGCTGGTGATGGTCAGTCAAGTTCAACTGAAACTTACTCAGCTCAAGATAATGGTCAATTCCCTAGATCATCAAAAAATGGACTCACCAGGCCACTCCGAGTTTCTAATTCTCCAAAAATGTCTTTGAAAGACCCAACTTCCCCACGGCGAAAGAATCATGATCTGGTTATGAAACCCATCCGAAGTTCAAGGGTTCCCATTGAACCAGCACCATGGAAGCAGCAAGATGGAAATCAAAGCTCCCAGAAACAGAATTTAAGGGGCGTAAAAGCTCCAACGAGAGCACCGGATTCCTTTCCTTCTGTTTATAGTGAGATAGAGAAGAGATTGAAGGATCTTGAATTCAAACAATCTGGAAGGGATCTTAGAGCATTAAAACAGATACTTGAAGCAATGCAAGAAAAGGGACTATTAGAGAGCAGAAAAGAAGAACAAGCTCCAAATGTTGTTGGAAGTCAAAGTGACTATGAACCAAAAGCTACCAATCAAAATCAGAATACAAGGTCAGTAAGGCAACAAAACACTCAGAGAAACAATTTTCTATCTTCCACAGTCAAAGGATCTGACTCAGCAAGGGCTTTTGAATCCTCAATAGTGATAATGAAACCGGCAAAACTTGTTGAGACAACTGTGATTCCTGCTTCTTCAGTCATTCCAATTGGTGGCCTTTCTGGTTCCCAGAAACACCAGAATGGTGCTGTATATGTTGATAATAAAACCAGTACATCTACTACTCGAGTAGCAAAAGATAAGTCTCCCAGAAACATTCACCGGGATGTGTCTGCCAGTTCCATTGATAAGAAAGCAAGTAGTAGTAAGACTACAAGATTAATACAATCTCAATCTAGGTCTCAACAACTTCCAAAAGAAAATAGACAAAGTTCAGTGAAGCACTCAGGATCTGTGAGCCCAAGGTTGCAACAGAAGAAGTTGGAGTTAGAGAAGCGGTCTCGTCCCCCTGCCCCACCATCAGATTCCAACAAACCCAGAAGGCAATCTGGTAAGAAGGCAACAGAATCGGGTTCACCAGGTGGAAGACAAAGACCCAAATCCCTCAACGTACCGCATGGTGATGAGCAATTGAGTGAGATTAGCAATGAACCAAGGAGTTTAAGTTTCCAGGGGGATGAAATTTCTCTGCAATCAAACAGTTTAACTGTCAACTCAAAGATGGATATGGAAGTCACAAGTAGTTTACAAACTGTTGAAATTGATGACAGCCAAAGCCCATCTTTGAAGGCTGTGAAGCAATTGATTTCAGAGACAGTGCAGAAAGTAGGAGCCATTTTTATCTCTTTATATTCAAGCTTTCTGATTAGCAAAATATAATGTTAAATATTCGCAAATAGCTTATCAGTTGATAATGTGTATGTTTTGTTTAATGTTTCAGAAATCAACTCCAAGGTTGGATGAGGATGAGACAGTTGCAGAACTAGCAACAGATACCCCGGAACATCCAAGTCCTATCTCAGTTCTTGATGGCTCAGTGTACAGAGATGACATGCCATCCCCCGTAAAGCAGATATCTGAAGATTCAAAAGGTATACTTTCAGCCTTCTAAATAAAGAAAAAAATATAAGATACAGATGATATCTAAGGACTATACTAAATAAAATTATAGGACAAGTTCTTGTTTCAGTCAGTTCAGCATCCTGATACATTGCAATTTTGTATATAAAGTGAACTCTTATCCTTTTTCTTTTTGAAATGTTTCCCCAAGAAGTGGTTGAAATTTTTTTCGTAACTTAGGAGTGACAAGTGATAACAATCTCAGTAATAAATGTAAGATTTGTCTCCTAGAATGAGCCTCTAGTGATTTGAAGTGTATGTACGCAAAGAATTAGTCACTGTCAAAGGCAACAATGGTAATGGTGCCAGCTAGAAAACAAGCACATACGTTAGACATAATTGAAATTGTAATGGGCCATGGCATTAAGCAACCTTTCGGCCTTGTACATTCTTCCTTGTTTAATCTTCATGTCCTTAAGATTTGCCCAATAGATATCACTTGAATGCATCATATGATATTCCAAAAGCATGTGATTTTTTTCACCTATCTAATTATAAGATCAAATTCTGCAGGTGAGGATGCTCAAGAATCCAAAGAAAATGAGATTAAAGATCAGTGGAACCCTGCAGATAGCCTTTCATTTAACTGCACTGGATCCCTAGAGATCAATCGCAAGAAATTACAGAACATAGACCACCTTGTCCAGAAGCTTCGACGACTGAACTCCAGTCACGATGAAGCTAGAATCGATTACATTGCTTCCCTATGTGAAAACACAAATCCAGACCACAGATACATTTCCGAAATATTATTAGCTTCAGGTCTCTTACTCAGAGATCTGAGTTCCGAGTTGCTGACATTTCAACTTCACTCGTCGGGTCATCCCATTAACCCCGAGCTATTCCTTGTCTTGGAACAGACCAAAGCAAGTAGTCTACTTTCAAAAGAAGAAAGCAGCCCTGGAAAAGATGCTAACATGAAGCTAAACAAAGAGAAATTTCACAGGAAACTCATCTTTGATTCTGTGAATGAGATTCTTGGTGCAAAATTCGGCTCCTCACCCGAGCCATGTTTTCAGCCTAACAGTAACAGACTCACAAAAAAAACCTTGAGTGCTCAAAAGCTTCTTAAAGAACTATGCTTTGAGATCGAAAAAATTCAAGCCAAGAAGCCAGAATGCTGCTTAGAAGATGATCATGATGGTCTGAAAAATATGCTGTGTGAAGATGTTATGCATGGCTCAGAAAGTTGGACAGATTTTCATGGTTACTTACCTGGGGTTGTGTTGGATGTTGAGAGACTGTTATTTAAGGACTTAGTAGATGAGGTTGTGATTGGTGAATCATCAGGTTTGCGAGTCAAGCCATCGGTTAGGCGCAGGAAGCTATTTGGAAAGTAGTTTGTTCAATTCTTCCCTTTTTCTCACTGATATTAGATCCATATAATTTTCTTGTCATTTGCTTATAAAAAAATTTCTTGTGTCAAGGCATATAAGTTTGCTTGTTAGAGCTTTGGTTATTAATTTTTTTTGCTAAGGTGTAAAGAAATTTGAGTTACCATGAATTTGTGGCCATACATAATACATAAAAACCAAAAGTTCCTTATGTGAAACATCTTTTCATTGTACATTATATTTTAAAATGTGTGTACATGTAGGGAAGAATAAATCCATGTTCATAATCTTGATCTAATCGTGTAGAGAAAAGAATGAGATAGAATTGTTCTATGTCTAATCACTAGGGTTTTTTTTTTTTTTTTTCAAACTTGTGCATGCATTAAAACGATCTAATGAAGCAACTTTTATAGTCAGGTTAGATAAGAATAGAGACCATTATTGAGTTACTCAATTTGAGTACCAAGTCAGTGGCTGAACCTATCATGGGCTATCCAGATTAGAAGCCCAATAACAAATATCTATCATGTAGTGTTATGATTAAATTAATATTTTTTTATAATTAATATATTTCATAATTCAATTTTTTTTTAAAATAATTGATTAATGCTAACCTATTAATAAATAATGTATCCTAGTAAAATGTATTCTTAAATGAAATCTCAAACTACGAATTTCAATGGAGTGTGGTGGATCTCATTTCTCAAATTGGTAGATTTATACGAATTTAATGAAGAGTGTTAGAATGAGTGATATTGACTATGTTAAACTATGAAATCTTAAATAAATTCTAGTAAAATGTATTAATTGAAATCTCAAACTATGAATTTCAAAGGAGAGAGCGTGGTGGGTCTCATCCTCAAATTGCTAGGATTTATGTGATTTTTTTTTTAAAAAAAGAGTGTTAGATTCACTGATAGGGAATATGTTACCAGCACTTCTTAATATATAGATGACAATACAAAAGAGAAAAAAAAAAGAAGATATTTCTAAAGTAGATATATAATGATCTCCTATGATACAGTATTCTCACTTTCTCTCTATATAAATTAGAATTGTTATCTTAAATGAGAAAGTTTTAAGAATCTATTATTCAAAGAGAATTTTTTTTTGTGATTTTTTATTAACTTTTTATTACTTTCAATCTATTCTTTTTTTTAATTGAATTTTAATATTTATCAAAAGAAACTATTAATAGCTAAAAAAATATTATATCAAAATATAAATTATTTATCATAAATTTAAGTAATTTATATGCTCAAAAATATTTATTTATTATGATTTTTAATTATAATAAAGTATATATTTAAAAATATTTATTTATTAAAAAATTTAGTTATATGAAATAAACACTTATCTTATGCATTGCTAATGCTAATTAAATACTAGTTATTTCTTATGATACGGTAATCTTCTAAGAAGGCAAATTTAAAATAGAGAAATACCACTATTCAACAAAAGTGGTAGTATTTTAGTCAGGAATATGGTAATTGTGATGTTCAGATCACTCTAATGTCTATAGAAAATAAAAATAAAGAGAGCAGGTTATCTTTTTATCAAGGGTTTAGTGCTTGTCATTTATGCATAATGGATTTTTGTAAAGTGAGTTCATCTTTAATGTAAATAAATGTTTTTTTATATTTTAATTGATTAAAATTATGAACACCTCATATTAAGTCACTAATTGATAAATTCTTTTTTGATAAGTTTCTAACCTTGAAAACATATGGATAGTTGATATAATTTTTTATGCAATATGGAGTGTTCATAATTATGAGATTAGCTTTCCAGTTAATAGCCATGAAAAGTTGTAAATCTCTAGAGTTGAATGGGTGGATAATGAGAGTTAATTATCTTCCCTAAGAATTTTAGAAAGAGTCTATTTTCTATATATAAATTGTTTAGGCTATTTAAATGACTTCAATAACCTTCTTTCATTTATGACAATTAATCACTATGGGGACATTTATGTCTTCTATCATTCTTTTCTTTTACTTCTTACACTTTTCTTTCTAATTCAAAATTCAAAACTGAAAAAGCTAATATTCTTCTCTGTCCCAAAATTTTCTCTCTCACGAGAAACTCCCTCTCCCTCACATCTCTTCCTTTTCTCCTTTTCATCTTCTCTCACTCTCCATCTCTCTCCTTTGTTCTCCTTTAATGAAACATAGGTAGATTCTAAAGTCCAAGAGTTCTATCTATTTCAATTCTACTAATATTTTTATTGCTTAAAGATTTCCTGTCTCCAGGTTAGCTTGAAAATGTGACAGCTTTTAATTCAAAGTTTTGTTATTGGATTATGATTCCCAATACATCTGATTTTTTTTAAAATATTGTTGTAGGATATAAAGTCTATTTTATCAAATTTGAATCACACCAAAACATGGCAATAAAACCAACTTATAAGATTAACTATGTCCTTTCTTAGCAATGTATTTCACTAATACCAAATTATAGTATTGGTTGGTTACATCACTCTTAAACTATACGTGTCATTTATACTTTCACCTATAATTATCTATAATGAGTAGCTTAGTATGCTGGACTTGAGTGGTCCTGCAAAAACAACTAAGGATGACAGAGACAAAAGGAATTAGTAGAAGGAATGAGAGTAGCATGACAAATGCGAGACTAGAAATTAGTATTGAGGGAGGTGGATCACACATTGGGGAAAGTGAGTTTTTAAGTTATGAATTTGGACGCTTTATGCCTTTAGCTAGGAGAACATATCAATAGAAGGAAGAAAGGGTGGGGAGATAACAAAACTTAGGTAGTAAGTCTAGTTTTTAAGTGTCTCATTAAAGTACGATGACAAATGTGGGACTAGAAAATAGTATTGAGCAAGGGGGATCACACATTGGGGAAACTGAGTTTTTATTATATGAATTTGGAGGCTTTGTACATTCAGCTAAGAGAACATATCCAGAAAAAGAAGAGATGAGAAAAAAAAAAAGCAAGACTGAGGTAATAAGTATTTACTCTCTTTCAACTTATACACTAGACTGGTTTTTAAGATTCATATAATAGTTCAAATATTATAGCAATGTGAATCTTGTTCCTCTCACCTTAATTTATACAATTTATTATTACTTAACCTATTATATTATTCCTCTCACCTATTGTTGTTATCTAATTCATAGATATTACCGGCACAATTATCTAATTCATTGTCAAAGTCTAATCTCTTTTGAAAGTCGTTGAATTGGATGACAAGTACCTAGCATATGATTCTTTTGAAAACTATTGCTCTCCTCGGAAGGGACAAAATTTGGAATCAATCAAAAAGAACTGGTTTCTACTTTGGATAGGTATGCCATTTATGATAGCAACACAGCAGCAAAACCATACGCAGCCCACATTACAGAAAACACCAACAGGCCTAAGAGAGTGAGTAAGAAGCCCACTTACTTGCAACTTGCAGGACTTCGTGTGAAACCCGTTGGCGCCAAAGTCCTTTTTGCTTGAAGAACCTACGAGAGTTTGTTATAGCAATTCCACTAGTTTGTTGTAGGGAAATTCTATTTCAGGAATTTGAATTTCTGTTAGATCAATAGTATAAATGTAAGAAGAAGTGGAATGGATAAATCATCAGAAAGCTTATCTCAATTTAGTTCTTCTTTTATCTTCTCCCTTTTACTTAGAAGCCTATCAATTTATCTCCTTAGCCAATGACATATACGATAGTCTTTCAACTAAGTTCCATAAAAAAATGTGTAAATACACATAGCAAATTTAACAAAAATGATCATCTCTCATAAACCTCACCCTTGAAAAATAGTCATTAAACTAACTTGGCCTTTTTTATTTTTGAAGCTACTTTGTGATTTTATTCTACCTTATTTACTACCTTTTACAAAAGTGTTGCAGCTTCAATTTGTTTCACAATTCCATCTTGCAGATTTCACATATTTCAACGTAGAATGGATAACAATGAAAATTTATACAAGGAAGTTGTTGCTAAAGCTCAATTGAAAAGGAAGAACATCATGCACAGTAAACGTGAAAATAGACAAAGTAGTACACGTCAATTTAAACAACTATGTCCTGAAACAAGATCAAACAAGTTTACACTTTGATTAGTTGTATTAGTGTATGTTTTGTTAGAGAAGAGAATGTGCTAGAATAATTGCTATATTTGTTACTTATCCAATGGATATGGTTTGATGCAGTTTACTGTGTAGGTATTTTTTTTTCCTTTCATTTTTATTTTTTCGCCAAATGCTTGCTTTTCTTGTGAGTTAGAATGGTAGCTGAAAATGCATAAAGAAAATGCATTCTTTAATATTGTAAAATTAAATGGAGTTTTTGTTAATCTAGTTTTTATATATTGTGGATTCTATTTTGTTAGTCTGTTTTGATTGTTATTATTTCTCTGTTTTTTAGTTTTTTTATTATTTTAACCATGTCATTTACCATAGTAGAAGTTATTTTATAGAACAAAGTGAAAAGGAAGCTTATGTATGCACTACTGCAAAATAGTCCTTTAATAGCACATAAATTAGGCTTTAAATAACACTTAGACATGTTATTTATCTCGCAACTATTAAAGGGGAAAAGGCTTTCACAACGCTTATTAAGCATTGTTAAATGGTCTCATTAGACAATACTTGGTTAGTACAAGTACTGTTAAATGGGAACCTTACAAAATACTTGTTTAGTACAAGTGTTATTAAAAGGACACTTTAGACAACACTTGTTTGGTACAAGTGTTGTCAAATGCGAACCTTAGATAGCACTTGTTTAGTAGAAATGTTGTTTAATTGGTATTTTAAATAGCATTTGTACTATTTATACAAGCGATATAGAATGTTTTTTATTTTTTAATTACATTTTTGTTTTTTTTCTCCTATATTAATATATAGGTTCATTTATTGTTCAAAATGACTCAATAAACCACCAATAAGGCAATACCATTCCATTTCAAGAGTTAATAAAATTATCTTTCTCTTTTGCATAGTTCAAAACAATAATTCATGCACAGATCACCATTTTCATAATCTAATACGTACAACTTAATTTAAAATCACTCCCTTAAGTTTTGAACAATAAAATTTGTATTGTTCAACATTTAAGTATATATAAAAAATACAAATCAAACTACACATCAGTTTCAACAATTGAAACTATGTTAAACCATTTTGGACCATAAAATGACACCAATTTTCCTTGACTTCAACTAGTTGGTCATGCGAGTAAGTAGCACACTTGTAGTTAGGGAAGTACTACAAAATAAAACATCAAAATAAATAAAGGTAGAATTAAATAACATTAATTGATTTGTAAAAATTAGGAATGAGATAAATATAAATTACAACTAAAATTGTGTATCGTAACTATGATGATATTTTCATTTTGTGAAATGATTTCTTTCATGAATCTCATAACATAATAACCACAATCAATTATTTGACGTGGACACTATACAAGTCAAAATGAAATATTAAATGAAAGTTGTATTATCCTTATTTTGGACAATGAATTTGTTTGATCTAGATTTGGGCAAGAGATTAAAGTGTAGAAAACTTTTGTACATACCTATATAGGGATCCAAGTGATTTTGCTGTTTAATCTAGATTTTGGCATCCTAATTTCCTTACTAGCTTGGTAAATGCCCAAGGTTCCAACAAAATAAAATAAATATATTCAAGTCATTACATTCAATATATCTCATGTTTGTTATATTGAAAATAAATGCATCTAACTTACTTTTCAAATGTATCTTTCATGTGTTGTTTATGCTTTAGATCACCATGCATAAAATCCAGATAATACGATGTTAATAAGTTGACATTGATGACAATCAAGACCCAATGATCTCTCCGTACAAAACTTGTTAGTTAGCAAATTTATGTTACTTATATTCTTAGAAATTCATTAAAGTAAATAAATTTATTAAAAAGTTATTTACACTATATTATAAGGTGCCAAAAATAACTTGCCTTGTTAATTAAATTTAATAAGTATGCCAGCTATATACTTTATTGCCTTGGTGTTCGTTGGAGTTGTATTATGTGGGTATAAGAATGAGAACCTCCTTGTGTTTTGTCTTGCAAGGACCATCTGATAATGCAAATACCTTCAATGAAGATAAAAACATGTTACCAATAATGTCAATGTTTAATTGAATAGCAATTGCAAAACTTTGTTTACTTAAAGTACTTGATATAAACACAAATAATAGGACAATCTAACCATTCATGAAGAATAAGTTCATTGATGATTTGTTGAACAATAAACTCTGTATATGATATACCAAAAATGTTTCTTTCCATGTCTATGTTTAACAATACACCATCTTGAAGCTTATCTTTAACATACATATCAATAAAGTTACAGTACATAGGGAGATTATTTGCACCAGCTGCAAGGGAAGACTCTTGATGTTCTAACTTTGCTATTTCTTGTTTCTTTGTATTTGATTCATTTGTTTTTCTTGAATTTTTGCCTTTAGATTTTCCAGGAACCTAAAAACATTACAATGATTCATTTATTTAGAAAATAAATAAATTAAATAAAAGAATATAATATATACCATAAAGAGTCATACCGTAAAGACTAAATCAATTAGGTTGGTTGGTCACACAACAAAAGTACCAATTGCATCACCTATTACCATGACTTCTACATCCTTTATAGGTAGTGGTAGCGGTGCATTTGACTCTATCACATACTCAATCAAAACTTTCACATGATTGAGAGGTGATGGCATATTGTGTAGTTTTTTTATCAGCAAGACTATTATAAACCTTTCCTTTTCAACTACACAATGTGTTAGGGATGATAAATAAAAACTACATGATGAGATGCCCTAAAACAATAATTTTATCACAGAAACATCAATTAACACACTAAATGATCAATCAATATATTTGATCAATTATTTGTAAATGCAATAATTTGATAAGAAAATAACTAACTTTGATTACAAGTATTCTTCCCTACCACTTATAGCTTACAAGTATCCTCAACGCCACTTTTGGTACAACCCTTAGACTCCCCCTGAATCTAAGAACACCTAAGTATTATTTTGTCACTAAGCAACTCATGGCTTTCACAAACAAAAGTTTGATATAGAATCAGAGATTCTTTACAACAATCAGAGAGTGGATTTACAATAAGGTTCTTATCTCTCACTAATACTTTGTATACACAAAGGATGAACTCTCTTAGCCTTAGTGTGTTTCTCAACAATTGCTATTCTTTTATCTTGTTTCTTGGTTCATGATTCTTTGTCTTTCTATGTATGTTCATCAAAGTTCTTCAATCTTTGATGTCATATTTATAGGTAGAGAGATGCTTGTAATTCTAGAGAATACCTTGGGAGTTGAATGTTATGACCGTTGTGCAGATTGATCCTTGCTTCTTAAATTAAGTGAATATTGTGCATTTCTGTCTGATAGGATCAGGACTTTTCATATCTATCATTCATAACTCAATATGATTGTTAATTACATAAAAGGAAATAAAGGATAGTTACACAAATATGTTTCTTTTGAAACAGAATTATATAAACTGGAATAAATAGATAATTCAAATAAATGCTTATTTCACTCGTTTTTTAGATGCATTGGATGAGTGCTTCATGCTTCCAATAGATGAGTTATCCATTAATGGACAGGTTCCTTCTAGTGTTGTTTCTAGTCATCAAACCTGTTAACTTACATGCAATGAAGTGGTTAACATAAATTTATATCTTTGTTTTCATCAAAACAATAAGAGATGTCTGGGTCGTCCATTATCTAACAATTACTTCACGAATATTTCAAGAAAGAAGCATACAATTATCTTTCATATTGTTTGTTGTTGAATTAGGTTGCCCATCCACCTTTTCAGCGTGAAGCATACTCTCTAATTCTTTCACTTTGCCTATAGGGAATGCTATTTGCTCTTTCAAGGTCAAGTCATCATCCTTTCTTTTGCGCTTCTGACTTTGGAAACAATCCCTTTGTGAAGGCCCAAATCCATAACCTCTGACACGTCCAAGGTACTCTGGGACATTTGAGGTTAAGAAAGTATATCTTAAGAGTCTTGTAATTGCTCGTGTGATGTAGTTTGTGATATGGTGTCTCCTAACACATTAATTTAAAGGGAATGATGTATATCAATAATGCCAACACAAGAAAATAATAAAAGAACAAAATTAAAATATTATTATACTTACAATTTGCTTACACACTTGTTTAACATTTTCATTATCAACCACTCCTAACTTATTTACACGTGCACTTTTCCACAAATCATGGCGAGACATGGATGTGTCCTTCAATCCTATCTCCTTCAACTATATATTGATAAATTAAGGAGCTGTTTGAAAATAATTTATAACATCTTGTACTTTATATTTATGCAAACTTACTATCTTTTGCTTAAGGCGTGAGTAACCCATGCACACTTTTCTATAAGGGTAATTAGGATTCAATGCTTTGTGTCAATTTTGAGAGCTTAGCATCTATTTAGGCACATAAAAATAATATGAATACAAAGTATTAAGATAATTAATACTATACTTTAAATGACTAACCTTACCTTAAATTTGTTGCATTGACGTTTAGCAACAAAAGCTTTCCATTGCTCCTTGGATATGAATGGAAACATCTGTGGAGGATGCTCATTAACACTACCATTTTATCATAAAAATTATTCTTCTTTAAGTAGGTTTTAAAATTTCTACAAAGTTTGTCTGCTTCTTTAAGAACCCATGTTTGACAACTATCATCAACAATGAATGTTGTCTGCAAAAGTGATCTTAATTAAGTATGTTTGTATGAGAATTATAAAATATGGTGAGTATAATACTTGTATATCCTTTCAAATATTTTCTTTCACTACTTTCAATGTTGGTGATTTTCGATTATCACATGTAATTGACACTACTTGTCGAGAAATGGCGCCAATATAACTCATAAACATATCACTATTAGGGTCAATTGGTTGACCCCTTTCATTCCATCCAACCTAATAATAATGATAGAATAATAAATTTAATATATCAAATAGAAATCAATGTAAGTAAAGATATTTTTTTTGTAAGTATAGTACCTTAAATGTTATTCCCTTATTTCTTAGATGAACAACTTTCTCCATAGTGGTCATCCCACATTTAATAACGTTTTCATTGGTACTGAGAGCATCATCACTAGATGCCATTTAGCTATAACAAAGAAATAGTAAAATGTTAATTCACGAGAAGAGATATAAGCGCAATGAATTAAGAGCACTATACATGATACTGAATATCAATAGAAAAATTCTTACTAAGTTAACTAAATATTTTTTTTTCCTTGGATTAAGATTTGTCTTTCCTTTCTTGACACGAAATGATGGATTGATCCAAATTCCATTATCATGATCATTTTTCATATAGAAACCATCATCTATACTTGGATCAATTTCAAGGGACTATGATGTTCCTAAGAAAATATCATCCTCAACATTGGTATCTCCATGATCTTGTCTATGAAATTCATTTAATTTGTTATTCAACAACACAATGGGCCATTTCTCTTTAGCAGAATTAGTGAAGTAGAATACTTGTTGAGCTTGTGATGCTAGAATAAAAGACTCATCCTTATACCCTTCCTTATTGAGATCCACCCGCATGAACCCTAACTCATCAATTTGAACCCCGTTATTGTTGTCTAACCACTTACAACCAAACATAGGCAATCGAAAAATGATATAATCCAACTCCCATATGCGTTCAATGACCCCAAGTATGACATATTTTCATACATAGGGCTTTTGTCTTTGGCACTTGACCTATGCATTGATTCAACTACAAGAGTCACACCATTATTTTGCATTGTATTTTGATCATCATGGTCTTTTGTGTAGAATGCATTCTCATTAATTAGATAACCAATGTAAGAAAGGACATTCACGCTTAGACCATTTTCTAACCATCTCAGTCTATTTGAAATTGAAGACCTATTTGTAGCCAACTTTGCAAAGACTTGTTGTTTCAGCCATGATATGAAACACTCATCGTGTTTTCTTGTTATCCAATTCTCATTCCTATTTTGATTTGAACTTCGAAGTAGTTTCTTATGTCTTTCAACATAAGGCTCAACCTCATCATCACTGTGTAGAACATACAAGTGTGCCTACTTCCATTCTTTCCTTGATATGGTCAATAGTTCATTTCTTCTAATCCCTTTTCCCTATTGTTCTTCCTATGTGACGAGACCTTGGAAGCCCTATGGAATCAACATTGCCTAGGTATTCGGTACAAAATTCAATAGCTTCTTTAACTATGTAGCGCTCAACAACACAACCCTTTGGTCAACTGTAATTTTTTACATATCCTTTTAATATCTTCATGTAACATTTGAACGGATACATCCATCTCATATAGGTTAACCCACACAATTGAGTCTCTCTAACCAGGTGAACAGTCAAATGAACCATTATGTTAAAGAAAGATGGTAGAAAGTACATCTCAAGCTCGCACAATGTCTCGATAATTTCTTTTTGCAATGTCGGCAATTTCCTGGGGTCAATTACTTCACTGCAAATAGCCTTGGAGAAGAAACATAGTTTTGTGATGGTCACCGTCACCTTTTTTGGTAAAATGGAACAGATACCCACTGGTAGTAAATGTTCCATTAGAACATGACAATCATGAGACTTTAGACCTTTTAACTTAGGGTCTTTCATAGATACAAGGGTTCTAATGTTTGAAAAGTATCCCTCTGGAACTTTAACCCCATGAAGAAACTTGCAAAAAGATCTTTTTCTTTTCTTTTCTAGATAGAGTATGAGTTGTAGGAGGTATATATGTACGCTTTCCCTTATTTATTGGTCTCTATTCTTCCCTTATTCCCGTACTTACCATGTTCAACCTCGCATTTATCCCATCTTTACTCTTTCCAAGAACATTGAGTAATGTTCTGATAACACTATCACACACATTTTTTCAATATGCATCACATCAAGAAACTGTCTGACATACAATGACTTTCAGTATGGTAATTCAAACAAAATAGACCTATTCTTCCATCCACTAGTGACAAGCTCACTTGCATGACTTACCAAAATTATTACTTAAATTTTGAATATTTTCCAACAAATTATCACTGATCAATGGCATAAGAGCTCTACATTCCTCTATATTCCCATTGAATGCTTTACTCAACAATCGGTAACAATGTGTCAAGGGTATAAATGTACGATGTCCTTGGAAGACATTTTTTGTACAATGTTCCAATTGCATCCAATATGTACTCTCCTCACATAAAGGGCATGCACATTTTCCTTTGATACTGTATCCTGACATATTACCATATGCTGGAAAATCATTAATTGTCCCAAATAACATAGCCCTCAAAGTGAAGTTCTCCTTGTACTCAGCATACACCTCCACACCTGTATCCCACATTTGTTTCAGGTCTTTAATTAATGGAGCCAAGTATACATCTATATCATTTCTTGGTTGTTTAGGCCCAAAAATTAACATAGACAACATCATGTACTTGCGATTCATGCATAACAATGGAGGTAGATTATAAATGACTAAAATCACTGGCCGTGTGATGTGGGAATTACTTTGAATACCATGTGGGTTCATTCCATCAGGAGACAATGCAAGTTGTAGGTTTCTTGCTTCTTCCCCAAATTTAGAATAATCTTGATCAATTTTAATCCATTGAGGAGAATCTGCTAGGTGATGAAGCATGCCATCTTGAATCCTTTTATTTGAATGTCATGTCAAGTGTTTTGCATCTTTCGCACTACAGGAGATGCGCCTAAATCGAAGGGACTAATTACTAACTATCAGAAGTATAAATGACTTCGATAAGACAACCTTAATTAGGAGAGCAATAAAATTCACAAAAAAAGATTTAGAGAATTCGTCAAGCATGTTGAACAACACACTAAAAATAAAAATAGAAATAAACCAAATACTAATAAGTTTTGTATAGTTAGATGTGTTTCTGTTGAAAGCAATAATTAACAGAAAAGCTAAACATAACAGCACGAGCAGGAATTTCCAAGAGTTCAACACTCCCTAGTCAGATTTGGGTTATTTTAAGTTAATATACCCAGCAGCCACTCCACGAAGTTAGCCTTTAACAAAATAGTGAGCTAACTTAGCAATCAACATTGAAAGCATTGAATCTTGTAATATCAAAGAAAAATATAATATGATGAAGATAATGTCAAAGAGAATAAAAAGGTGTGCAAGAGATACCGAAAAGCTGAAATCTGGGCAGTTAGTTTCTAATCAATCTGATGAGTATCGACTAAACTAATCCCGAGGAAGAAACAAGCTTGAATTGATGGTGGCACTAGGACCAGTAGGTGCCAATATCCGGGTGTTTCACCTAATTTGAGGGTAACAAATATATGAAAAAGAGAAGATGGACAAATCTATGAGAGGAAGGCCAATGTGGCAGAAGCCAATTAGAGAGGGAAAAAAGAAAGAGAAAAAAGATTTAAGGAAGGTTTTGGGAATGAAGGGGAATGTAGAAGCTAAGATTTGTGTGTGGGAAATATTTTTTTTAAAGTTATGTTTGTGCGTAGGTATGTATTATACTCATAAATTATTTTTAATCACGCGTACCTTCAACCAATGAGATATGCACATTATACAATCTATACTAAATATATTTTAATATATCATTTTCTTCATGTTTGTTTCGTTAATCACATTTTTTTAGGCGTGATTGATACTTAAAATGTGCTAATATTAAATAAGGTTATATTCAATCCAGATATGAGTGAAGTATTTCATGATGTTATGTTGATATGTAATATATACATTCGTATTATATTTGCTTTTCCGCAAAGGCTTTCGTCTTACTGTATTATTTTCATTAAACATATATCTTTCCTTTTGTGCAAAAAATATATAACACTAATTAATTTCAAAATAATAATAATTACTGTATTATATTTTTAAAATGAATAAGAAATTGGTACACGCCGACACGGGTTACTTAGTAGTATGTAATAAATTTCTTATTAAAATCTGCCTCCGTAGCATAGTGGTAGTGCGTAAACATACATCTTTCTTTTTCTGCAAAAAATATATAACACTATTTGATTTCAAAATAATAATAATTACTGTATTATATTTTTAAAATGAATAAGAAATTGATAAACGCCGGGGTTACTTAGTAGTGTCTAATACATTTTGGATAATTTTTTTTTAAAAATCTGCCTCCGTAGCATAGTGGTAGTGCGTTCGCTTCGTAAGTGAAAGGTCGCGAGTTCGATCCTCGCCGGGGGCTTTTGTATTCGTTTTCTTTTTTTCCTAATTTTTAAGCTTTTTAGTTTAATCAAACTAACAAACAAAAGTATTGTTACCTTTTACCCTTTGAATTGGGAATTTTATAAAAACTTGTGGATTGGGCTAAGCCAAACAAAAAATTTGTAGATTGGGCTCAACGATAAAAATCTTCATCCTCAAGTAATAAAAACGTTTTTCCTGCCTGATTTGTTTTTGGTAATATAAAAATTACAAACAACAGGAGCTAGCGTAGTCATTAACTCATTATCAATAACGTAAAAAAAAATACAAAAAGAAACTCGTTACAAATGATTTAATGAATATATTCAGTTTTGGAATCTCATATCTTTTAGAAATGGGAGCAGCATAAAATGAGTATCTCCCCACAAAATCTACTCAAGGATGGAAATATGGAGTCATATTGTTGGAAGACGCAGCTCGTTTTTGCTACAAAACATTACCTATTTACCCCTATTAATGTTTCACCAGTTATTGTAATGATTTGGTTCCTAGGTAGGAGACAAGTCAGTCCCTAAACTCATCGAAGCCTCTCATGTTTCACCGGTTCCGTTTGTTCATAAGAGTATTTCTAATACAAGAATTTAATCCGTGCATTCATAACTTTTTTTTCCAGGAGCATAGAGTAAAGGCGTTTCTCAATTCAGAGTCAGAATAAAATGGTTTGTAATTGTGGTGAAAAGTGCACATCGGGGATGAGCCATAGGAAAAATAGGGCATCTTGAAGTCCAACACAAATGAAGATAATGTCTAAATAAATTATATAATTAAAAAAAAATCTTTATCTTATAAGTCAATTTTGTAAAGTTAAGCTAAACTCACGAACCACTCACTTTTTGATATGGTACTTATCACTTATCAAAAGTTGAACTAAACTCGCGAATCACTCACTTTCTGACAGTAATGTATTATTGTTGTTAATCAAATTTTTTTTACACACATAAGAAATCAAATCTAGATTTTCTCATTAAATAAATTATTATTTTTTATATGTAAACATAATATGACCTTACATTACTACGTTATATATTTATGGTTTTTTTACTAGTTAAGTTCTTTATTATTATAATTATCTTTGTCCCTAAGTATAAGACTTTTATTTTATATTTATTTGTCCATTTTTATAAGACAATTGTCTTTTATATTAGTTATTTATTTATCAAAATATCATTTATTACTTTGCAATAAGTGTTTTAAATAAAAAATATAAATGCACTCTCTCGTGAGGACAGGAGGAAAAAAAACTAATACACATTAATGAAATAGGTAGAGAGTAATTTGTGGAAAGAGACAAATGGTGAGTTCAATAATTTTAAGGATGATTTTAAAAAAATAATATAAATTATTAAAAAAATTTAATACTACTAACTCAATTAATCAACTTTTTTAAAGGTATAAATTAGTTAAAAGAAAGTTTTATATTTATGAACTATGGTAGTATGTAGGAATTAAGTACACCAACTAGTTTTTATTCTAGTGATAAAACTCAATGTAAATTGAGTTCTTAATTTTTTTAGTAAGCTTTGACTTTAATAGTAAGACAATCGAAAACAATTCTACAAAGTTATCTCTTTTAAAATATAAGAACTCTCATTTTGACTTTGAAAATTATTTTTTCAATGCTTATGCAAATTCAGTTGTTCTTGCTAATATAAATAACTTCTATAAGAACTTAATAAAAAAATCATTTGCTACAATACTATTCTCAAGTTGCTTATTAACTTTAAAAACCAACATAAACAACTTATTGGAATTGCTCTTTGTCTTGACCGTCTCAACGCCAATTATATATGTAACCAGCCTTAAGGGTGATAAAATTTTATTATTCTTAGAATTTTTTTAAATTTAAATTATTGAGTGATAACATTTATTGTCATATTAATAGTTAATTTATTAGTAAAATTTTGCAATTTAAAAATATGCATATATATGTTATTACTTTTTGACGTCATATATAGATGTTATTATTCAGTTAAAAATTTATATGAAAAACAATTACATTTGCTTTAAACTCCAACAAAAATCCAGCATTGAAATAAATATGGAACTTAAATTTTAAAAAATAATAATATGTTTCATAAAAAAATGTAAGGGAGGTGTATTCATTTATGATTTTAAAAGATTATTTTGACTTAAAAAAAATCATCTGGATTTTAAAAAAATTTTGTAGGAAAGTAATGACTTTTAAGATTTTTTTAGATTAAATAGTCATTTTCGTTTCTGAATGTGTAAATTGTTGATAAGTTTTTCCCTGAAAGATTAAAATCCAAAATTTAGTCTACGAAAATGTAAAAAGTGTGACAAATTGATTTGACCGTTAACTTCCATCCGTTACAGTTAATAAAATAACCTATGCAGTACAGAGAGACAAATTTGTCACAAAAATATTAATAAGTTATCATTATTGGACCTAAATGTTAGCAATTTTTTTGTGGGACGAAAATGTCAATAATATTTTTTGGACGAAAATGTTAAGTAATTTTTATTTTTGACCATAATGTCAATATGTTTCCATGAGATAAAAATATCAACAAGTTATCATTATTAGACCAAAGTGTTAATAATTTCCTATTGTATCAAAATGTCACTAATTTTTTATTGCACGTAAATGTCAGTAATTTTTTTGTTAAACCTAAATATAAATATGTTTTTATTAGACTAATTTATTAGACCCCAAATACTTTTAGTAAAATAAATATACTAATATGATTATATAAAACGTTCAAAAAATTAACACAAAACTTAAATATGATATGATATTAAACATTAAATAAGAGATTTTTTCTAATAACATTTCAATTAACGTCATTGAACACTTTTCTTTGGGTATTTTATATTATTGTAAATTTTGAAACAAATTAGAAATATATACACAAATATCTAAAAAAAACACTCTTTTATATATATATATATATATATATATAATATTCCAAATGAAAGTATAACAGACTTAACATGAAATAAATTCATAAAGTAATTATATATTAAATTCATCTTTAAGTTTTGTAATTTTTTAACTATCATTTTAGTTTACCTGAAATAAATGAGTACATTTCCATTCTAAATGATAATAAACATAAATTTGTTAAAATTATTTGCTTTTTTTTTCCTGTTTTTAGGAAAAAAATTTATCCACATATATATATCTTCTTTCTTAAAAAAATAACCTTAGAACCCTGTTTAAAATATAGCCACAATTAAGAGTTTTCATTATTTTCCAAGTTTGTTTAGTGTATATCATATCACTTTCACAAATTCAAGCTGAATGAGTTACACCTTTTGAGTTATCAATAAAAAAGAGTAAATAGTCATTTTTGTCTCTAAATGTGTAAATTGCCGACAAATTCACTAATAAAAGATTAAAATTCAAAATTTGAGAGAAATTTCTTAAAATTATATTTTACCCTTAAATGAAACGAAATTTGGGGTCTAACAAATTAATCTAATAAAACAATAATGATATTTAGGTTAAACAAAAAATTACTAATATTTACGTCCAATAGAAAAATACTGACATTTTGGTTCAATACAAAATTACTGACATTTTGGTTCAATAATGATAATTTACTGACATTTTGGTCCAATGGAAATGTATTGACATTTTTATCTAAAATAAAAATTACTGAAATTTTCATACAAAAAATTACTAACATTTAGGTCCAATAATGGTAACTTATTGACATTTTCGTTCAATTTATTCAGCATGACTATGTTGGCAATCAATTTTACGACAAATTCGTCTATCGGTACCACGTAGGTTATTTTATTAATGGTAATATACGAAAGTTAATGGCTGGATAAATTTATTTCACTTTTTACACTTTTTTGGACTAAATTTTGAATTTTAATTTTTTAGGAACAAATTTGTCAGTGATTTACATATTTAGGGACGAAAATGATTATTTATCCATTTTTTAAAAGACTTATATAATTATAATTTTTTAGTTTAAATTTTAGTGAATTTATAATAAAATTCATAAAATTTGAAAGAATTTTATCAATTTATAAGATTTGAAATGACATGTATGATTAGAATTTTGTAATTTGAATTTTAATTGATTTACAATTAATGAATTTGATCATAAAATTTGAAAGGACTTTATAAATTTATAAGATTCTAAAAGATTATTTGAAGTTTTATAAAACATTCAAATTTTAACAAATAAATGATAAGTTTTGAATAGAAAAAAAGTAAAACCAATACAACTTTTTACAATCTTTTAAAAAGTCTTTTAAAATCATAGTTCATTCTTTGGAAAGGAAACGAAAGTTACATAAACATACAAAATTAAACTATTGTCTAATCAAATAACAAACTTTGGACTTTAACATCAACACAAAAATCCCGGGGTTCTTAAGTTTTTGGAAAAGGTTCACTCAGCTTGGTGGAAAAGGCTAGGGTTATAGGGGATCCAGTAAGCTTCAGGGGAATTTTTGCAAACAGCTTGCGAACATGGTTTAATGGAGAGGTTTATGAGTTGTTGAAGAAATTTTTTTTCAAAACACACAATCCCAATAAAAAGAGAAAAGAAGGAGAAGCTTATGGCTTTAAAATGATAGAGTTGTCACAAATTTATTTGCTCTATATTATTTTTGTTTAGAAGCTTTGATGTTGTGTGTCGAAGCTAGAAGGTATTTTTTTAATTTCATCACTTCTCAAGCAGAGGACTTTGTTTTCCAAAGGGGTACCTTTTTTTCTTTATTTCGGTGCCACAAGCAGGGATGGTTGGATCAGTAAGTGAGAGATTACTAATAAGAGCTGAATTTGAGGGATATGGACAAGGAAAAAGAGGAAGAAATCGGTAGAAAAAGAAAAACAGTTTGAAAAATTTGAAGGATTTAAATGAAATTATTTGATGGTGTGATATTTATATTTTCTAAAAAAAATTCATAAAATTCATCAAAATCTATTTTAGAAAAAATTTATTAAAATTTGTGAACTTTTAAATACTAGAAAACTTTTTATAAGTTATAAAAAATCTTATTGAATATCAATGAATTTTATTTTACTCTTTAAAAACTCTTAATAATTTTAATTGAACACCATAAAATTTATTTTTATCATTTAAAAATCTTGATTGAATATCACATAAATTTTTTGTAAAAATATTTTAAAATCCTTTATAATCCTAATTAAATACACCCCTAAATTTACACCGGCATTTTCCAAATTGCACGCAATATTCTTCTTTTTCTATCCCTACTTAAAAAATATTATACTAACCCCTTAGTTATTCGAAAAACATCATACATCATACGTCTGTAAGAAAAGATTGTTATAGATTACCAATTTGAAAAAATTTTACTATAAAAAAATGTTTTCATTAAAATGATAGTAACAAAGTCATATATTTAGTTCATGATAAAAAAAATTGGTTCTTATAAAAAAATTGGTTCTTCTTATAAAAATATTAATTTTTTTTATTTTGCTTATTTTATATACATATTAAATCAATTTATTTCTTTTAATGAGAGGTTATTTGGTAAATTTTAGGATATGAAATCACTTTTGACTTTTTTTATCTGAATAGGAAATAAATTGATACAATAGGAAAATGTGCAAAGTTATATTATCCATTACTTTTCAAAAGAGAAATTTTAGGATATGAAATCACTTTTGACTTTTTTACCAATTTTAGGATATGAAATCACTTTTGACTTGTATTAATATTAATTCTTTTCCCATAATTTAAAATTTCAAAAGAGGATGAATAGGAAAATATTGTATTAATATTAAAATAAATTCAAGTTTTAGTGAACATTAATTTGATTTTGGTGGTATTGATTTTTTTTTTCAAAAATAAAGATATTGAAACTAACAAAATAAATTAATGCATTATTGGTAGCTTTAAACTATATTAAGATTGATTTTTTTAAATGGATGCAATGTTTATAGATTATTAAAAAATATTTTAAATCATTACCATTGTTAAAAGGTTTTCAAAGTTAATTTTTTAGATTTTATTTGAGATTAACTACATTGTAGATTGAATAAAATTATCATACAGTGAGTTGTTGAAATAATCTCATTATAAAACTTTAATCAATATTCTTTCCGTCTCAAAATAGGTGACATTTTAAGTTATTTTACTTAGATCAATAAAAACTAATAAATAAATAAAAGAAAACATTAGTTTTACAAGGTAAATATTAATGAGTGTTCATTAGTTAAGAAACTAAAAAGAGATTTTTTTTTTATTGAAATGTGCAAAGTTATATTATCCATTACTTTTTTTAAGCTTTCTTATAATTTATCTAATAAATATTTTTTTAATTTTTTAATTAATTCCCTAAAGATACTAACTAATAAGACTCATTTTTGAAAACTAACCTTGTTATTAATATTACATTCATTGAAAAACTAAAAATACACTTATTAGGGGAACTAGTAGAAAAAATCAATTAATATATATTACATTAATTGAAAACTTAACATGATATTTTTTTTTTGGAACAATAATTATTTCAGATACAACACTTGTTTTAGTACGGTGGGTGTAATTTTTAGGTTTTTTTTTTCTTCATAAATACACTTTTTCTTTCCTACTTTTTTTCAATCTATACTACTTTACAATTTAATTTTCAATATACACTACTTGAAACTTTCTTTCTCCTTTTTATTTTTTTTAATTTAAAATATTATAAAATATAAATATTATATTATATAATTTTTAATTGGTTTTAAAATTACTTATTTATTAAATTAAATTTTATAATTTTGATTTTTATTTTTTTAAATAAAAAATATATAGATAAAGAAAAATAAAAAAATTGGACAAAATTAGAGTACAATTTTTAGTTACTTTGTATGTACTTTTGTAATTAAATTTAAGTGCTGTTGATATTTTTTTTTATGTACTTTTGTAGTTAAATCTATGTGGTGTGAAAGTCAAGAGTGACTTAGTGACAAAACAATACTTGGGTGTTCTTAGATTTAGGAGGAATCTAAATGGTGTGTCAGGAGTGGCTTTGAGAATATTTGTAAGCCAAAAGTGGTAGGAAAGAATATTTGTTGTAATCAAGTTTGATTAGTGGAACCTTTTATTGGTTGGTAGACGAGAATTGGACGTAGCTCAGGTTAAGTGAACCATTATAAAACAAAGTATTTTTAGTGCTCTTTGTTAGCTTATTAAAGTATTTCATTTTCCATTATTGACACATTCTGCACACAAGGTTTTCACTAAAAAACAAGTTTTATACCTTATTGAATGTCAGTCTACCTTTTAGTCACTGGACGAGGATTCTTATAAACTTGTTTATTATAGCATCTTCCATTTTGAAAAGCTTTTATATTTTGACTAACACACTATTGAACCCCCCCCCCTTTTCTAGTGTGATTTGTTATATTTTAGTTGGCATTAGAGCCCAGTCTCTCGGCTTGAGTATTTTAAAAAATACAGAGGAAAGATCCTAAAGTCAAATAGATATGGAAGAAGAATATTCCACAAATAAGCCACCACTATTCAAAGGCATCAAATACGATTACTGGAAGGAACATATGATAGCTCATTTCAAGTTTATTCATATAGACCTCTGGGAGATTGTAGAACATGGCAACTACATACTACTGGATTGGACAATCAGTTGAATGAAGTCCCAAAAACCTCTTGGACAAACACTCAAAGACAAAAGTTTCCATTGAAATCTAAAGCTTGAAACGCTCTTCTATGTGCCTTCTCTCAAGAAGAATATATGAAGGTTCATAGATACAAAAGTGAAAAAAAATATGAAACACATAAGCTCTAATGTATAAAAGATCGTCATAGGTAAAACACAACAAGTTCAGCTTGTTGACACGTAAGTATGAACTTTTCACTATGGAAGATAGTAAAGATATACAAGTTATGTTTGGACGCTTCCAAACTATTTTAAATGAATTACGTTGTCTTAATTAAACATTTGATAATTATGATAATATTGAAAAAAATTTAAGAAATTTATCCAAAAAGTGGAGACCACAAGTGACAACATTGAGAACTATAAAGAACCTGGATTCCATGTCCATTGAAGAGATGATTGGAACCTTAAAGGTTTATAAGTAGGAACTTCAACAAGATGAAGGATTCAGAAAGGTAAAATCTTTGGCTCTAACAGCACAAAAAGCCAAAGCCTCTTCAACATTCAAAGAATCTTTGGCTCTTCAGCACGTTTTGACATTAAATATTGTTAGCATTCCTCTAATTTTTTTATCTCTCTCATTTTTTAGTCTCTCTAAACTTTTTGGTATTTTTTTTGTTCTTCTAATTTTAAATGCAATACTTTTAGTCCTCAAACGCTAACTAAATCATTTTAAAAACTCGAACTTATTCAAAAAATTTAGACCTATTATATATAGAACACCCTTTAAATTGAACTTCAAAAATATTAGACAGACAAAAAAATATCATTTTATATGGAATTATAACATAATAGTAATTTATAACATTAGTTAAGAGAAAAAATAGTAAAAAACATAGAAACAAAAAAATAGGCACGGCCATTATAATTATTATAGGTTATATACAAAAAGAGAAAATAAATGATACATTTACAGCGTAAAATAATTTTTCTTTGATATTCAATCACAAAATCTTGATGTAAGTTTATTGACTTTAAGTTAATAATAACTATGTAAAAGTTATATATATATATATATATATATATATATATATATATATATATATGATACAATCGTGGTATTTTTACACAATTATTTTTTTAACTCCTACATTTAATTACTTCCTAAACAGATCTTCTTATATTTAAATATAAATACTAATTTAATTATTTTTTAACTCCTACATTCCATAATCAGGACATAGAAGTAATTATTTTTCATTTTATTTTCTAAAGAAACGAAGAGATAAAAAAAAATGGTCCCATTCTCTAATGTACAACATAAAATATATATAGAGGACCACAAAGCCAATAAATTTTTCTTTACTAGGGATGACGTACGCACTCGTCTGCACGCCTACAAAGCGCATGCAAACTCAACTACAAAAGCGTTCGTGGATTGATTTCTTTCAATTTTCTTTTTGATATATATGAACATGCGCATGTGATTTTTTCTTTTTTCTTTTGTTTCATCTAGCTTTGTACAGTTTATTAGGATCCTTGAAATTTAAAACGAGGATCGTTCGAGATTGTTTCAATAAGACTGACTTATACTGGCCTAGAATATTAAACCAATATATCACAGTAAAATCGTTGAACCTCTAATATTGATCATTTTAACAAGACTAACTCATATTCAACCTTTTAGTCTAATTACATTTCATAAATAAGGATAACTTTCTTTTATCACCAAGATTTACACGCACTCTTGGATTTCATTAACAACTCTACAGCCTTTTACTTTGAAGTCTCAGAATTCAGACATGAACAAAACGTTTAATCCTTCTTTACTTGGAAAATTGAGTGTTTTAAAGTCTTTTAGAGAAAACTGCCCCATCTTATACTGTATTTAGGTATACTAATAGTTAAATGTTAACTTATAATAGCATAACCTTTTCTTTCTAACAGAAAGTTAAATTGTTATTAATAATAAGAATTTCAGATATATATATCAACAATATATGATAGATGCATTATATAACAAATAATTTTATTAATTAAAAATTTGATATATGTTATCAGTACATTAAATATTAGCACAATATGTATATATATAATAACCTTTTTAAATTTATATAAAAAAATATTATATAATAACCTTAAATAATATCTCAAGTCTTGTAGATGAAAAAATATGATTAAAAAAGAAGATTTTACTAAACATAATTAGTTATGATTTAAAATCTTCTCAAAGTTAAGCCAGAAATACTATATACTCTACAATTTATAACAATTATAATGGAAAATCTGATTACAGTTTTCACTTTTTGTTAGACACTTTTATCTTAAATATTTACGATTTTCCATTTTCCATTTTCTATTTAAATTCTCTCTTAATAAAGAGTTATCTTTACACTCATTTTTTATTTAACTTTCATCATCCTTTTCTTTCTTTTATTTTTATTTTTGGAAATGTAGAACTCAAAACATATTATGTCTATATTCGGACTTTAATATTTTAGGCGATGTTATTACAGCTATTGTACCAATAATAATAATAATAATAATAATTTCATATTCTTAAAAATCAAAATGTTATAATTTCATTACAATAAATTCATATTTTAAATATTGATAAGTGAAATTACTTTAGAATATTTTTGTTGTTAAAAACTAATCATTAGTAATATATATAATATCTACTAATGAACATTGGTATCATTTTTTAATCATGTCAATAAAAAAATATGATTAAATTGTTGAAATTAATCATATTTGTTGTATAACTTTGATAATTGTGCGTTAATAATATATATTTTAAAACCAAAAGACAATAAAAAAGATAGATATTTAAATACTATAATAAAATTAAATATTATATTAGGAATTATGCTCAAATTTATTATTTGTATATTAGTTACTTTAAAATATATTTCATGACAATAATAATTAAAAATATATAATAATTTTATAAATAATATGCAGTTAAGTTTAAAATAACTCATAATATATATTTCATTCTAAATAATAATTAAAGATATAAAAAATTATGTGATTAATCTACCAGAAAAATTCAATAATGAATTGACAATACACAATATTATAGTTTGTATTGACTAAATAAGTCCAACGACCTATACACTTTAACAGTTTTATGCACTAATAATATAAAAATAATTACTCTATCATTCAATTATAAGTTATCATATAATAAATTTATTAAATTTTATAATAATTAACTTAAAAATCATACTTACATGATTTATGATTATTTGGTAGTGTAAAATTTTTATACTAACATTATAAAAAAAAACTCTTAAAAGGTATAATATAATGTGTCTTGTATTAGTGATATGATATTTTTTGAATACTTTATTTATCTTTAAGATATAAATTTAAATTAAAATCATGGCAGATTATCTATTTTATTCAATTCTTTGTTGCAATTAGAAATAAAAACAAATGATAAAAGATATCTATAGTGTTCCAATATCTATAAAGTCCTACCCACATTAGTCGAGATCATTAGTTGTTTATAAATATTCCCTCCTCCCCTCAACACATCCATACATCTTTCATAAACACAAAATTGTGACGGTCACCAAACATGTGAATATTATCTCGAATGTGACTTACGGATTATTTATAAATATCATCTTTTCTCAACACATTGAGGTGCCTTTTACTAGGATAAAATCAAATATTTTTCTTAATGCGTTTTCTCAATTTTTAATAACTTACAAGTTTAATCATACAAAATATCACTAAAAATTAAAATTATTAATATTGTTTCTTCTAAATTTTACACAAAATTAATTAAATTTAAATGTTATATAATCAAATTAGCATAACTTTAATCTTAAATTATTTTTTATTTTATATATATATATATATATATATATATATATATATATATATATATATATATATATATATATATGGATGAAAAATAAAAAATAAATATTTGATCATACTTTTTTTTTCTTGCTTCATATTGATTATATGAATTATGAAACAAGTCACAAAATTATTATGATCATATGTTATAAAACTAAACTTATGATCACAAAGCCAAGTTACAGAGCAAGGTTAATTATTTTTTATTTTTCTATTTTATAAATATGAAATATATATTTATAAGAAAATATTTAATAAATTATTTCAATAAAATATAATATTTTATATGTTTTATTTTTTAAATGATAAATAATCTTGTGAAAAATTGACAACTAACGTGATTAATTTCAATAAAAAATACGTATAATATTCTAAAAACACCATTTATATTGAATTATTTGTAATAAATTATAAATTTATTAAAAAATAATTCTCAATATATTTTTATGTATTTATATTATTTTTTATATTTAAATAAACTTGTGCAACACACACATATTACATCTAGTATATATATAATATGATGTTTTTCTCTAAAAACAAAGATTATTTGATTCAATTAAATTTACACTTTGTAAGTTTGCCAATTTTATTTTGTTATTAATTATATGCAGAATTTATATACGTTACCATTTTTTCTTTTTTGGTATTTATAATGTCATTTTAGTTGAAAGAGATACCGAACGTATAGTCCAATTAAATGATCTTTCTCTGACTTTTAAAATGAATATAAATATTAAATTTGATTATTTGAATAAAATTAGTCCATTATTAATTATGTAGGTTTGTTTGGTTCAAATTTAATAAAAATTAATTGTAGAACTGAATCAAAATGAACTAATTAATACATTTTCATTGCATCGATAGTTTGAATGTTATCTCCTTTAATATTGAATTAAATTGTTCCAATTTATTTTAATTAATAATTATTTTAATTTCATTTAATGAAAATACTAAAATGAAAAACTTCTTCAATTATTAAAACAACATATAAAATAAAAATTTATATTAATATAATTCTTTTGCCTACAGAATAAAATCATGTAAAATAACAATAGGATATATCTTTTAGGACGTGAATTCTTTAAAATGAGCTATTCATTTTAGAGAATAAAAAATTTATTTTAATTATTAATGAAAATTAATGATTAATATTATATGTACATATATTAAAATTAATATAAACCTTTAACTTTTTTTTCAATAACTAAAATTATGCCTTCTCTACTCTTTACTTATTTCATCAGATTCATCTTCTATAGTAAAAAAAAAAAAAATACAAAACAAAACTACGAGGGAGTACAAGACTTGTAGTAACCACCCATTCATTATCATAGCACTTTTTCTCTCATTTAACCAAGTCAACACAAATAATGGTTGTGAGCCACACTGGTCAAAAGTTTCACCACTGCCACATAATAAATTGTTATGCATAATTTTGATTTTTTTTCTTTCATTCATTAATTGAAAGGTACATTAACAAGCATCCACATATAAAATTAAGACATACAAGCTAATGAAACACACTATTAACTATATTGTGTAAGCAAATAAAAAGACTTTCCATGATAATGTACTGCCAAGTCTGAATTCTGTCCATATTTCTATGTTTTAAAGCCACTGAAATAATTATATAATTAGGACCACACAGACAAATATATATAAAACTTTTTGGTCACATTTCTCTTTGATGACTCTATTCTAAAGGACCCTAACTGCTGGTCACATTTCTCTTTGATGACTCTATTCTAAAGGACCCTAACTGCTGCAACCACTGAGTCTCCTTATTGTAATTTAATTTTTTCATCTTGGATCTTGTGACATATTATTGTCTACTACACAGACTGCTTTCAAATTCAGTCTCTGCCTGTGATTTTATGTTGCCTCCTTTTCATTGTCAGTGGAAACTGTAGATCTGGAAACATTTTTCTCTTTTTTCCACACTTTGTGTGGATGGATGCTTCCATACCTTCATCAAGATGCTGTCAAATAGGGTACAAAGATGAAGATAGACACAAGACTTATTGCTTACTAGGCTACTACTACTCTCTCTCTTTGCAATATTTCACACACATCTATGTAATATTCAGACCCCCTTTGGACTGTAGCATGCAACTTAACAGCTTTTTTACTTTATTCAATCTTCAAGAGAACATAGTCACATATAGAATTTTCGAGTTTTATACTCTATATATTGATCATATAATATTTTTTATAAGAAATTTGTAACATTTTTTTTTTATTTTTCATCAAATTGATAATTTTATTTCACAATTCTCTTTTTATTGTACAAAATATGTGTGTGAATTGAATACAATTTTTCTTTTTATATATCAGTAGGTATTATTACATTCTTTCTTTTCCTTTTTAATCTTACTATATATAGGGTGTCATGGTTGGTTGCATCTCCCAGCCTTTTCTTTGTTCAACATTATCTTTAATTAGTACTTTTTCCAACTATGAATTTGTGGCAGACCCTCACATGCAGTAGGTCGGCACGCATTGCTAGCTGCATGCATCGGGAGTAAGTCATTAACCAAAGGCATCAAAAGTTGTTTCTGAATTGGGTTTAAATATAATTAGGACACTTCTTTCCACCACATAGTTGAACAACATTTCAATAAATTGTACGTACCTTTGATTCAAATTAGGTTGCATTACTAGCTTTCTGAATGTTGCTATATACATGTTAATGCACAAGGACATGGTACACATATTTTTAATTAATAATTCATCATTCTTCTTTCAAGACAAATTATATACCACACTACTCTTATAGATGTACACTAAATGAAACTTAGCTTTTTATATATGTTTCATACCGTACCACCCCAACAAGGCACAATTTATTTATATTTTCACAATTCAATTCAATGTTTTCATGTAGTGACATATAGGTAGCAAAGAAAAGAATCATGCATCCTGGAACTAGAACAGATTTATGACAAAACAGCAGCGAGCAAACCGACCATAACAACTGTTGAAAGACAATGATAAAATGCAATATAACATATATACCATCACCATCCATAAGGTTTCCAAAGGTATTATTGCCTTCTAAATAAAAGATATCTATATAAGTTGATGTTAGCTCTAGAAATAACATGTGTCAGTGGTTGCAGTTCTTGTCCAATGGAAAAAAAAAACCCAATTCGCATGTCTGGTCCCTATTTTAAACCAGCACTAAAATAATTGAAAAAAAAAGAGAGATGAAATTTTACAAGAGAAATTAACAAACATATACACCCGTTAAGATTATATGACTCTATTTTTAACATACTTTATCAATCTCTTCATTCGGGTAAAATGCATTGCCTTGATGCTAAGCTAAACACTAGTTAACGTGACAAAATGGACGTTTAATTTCTTGGCATAGCAATGTATAAAGTAAAAAAAAGTAATAAAAAAGAACAAAATTATTAAGTAAGCATTAATCAGAATATATACGAGAAGAGGCTTGATCAAACACATTACCTTCTGTAAAATTAATTTTAATTATATATTATATATAAGAGCTGCTTCTGCCAGCCATATATTAAGCTCTCAAGTCGTGGAATGAAAATTCACGAGTTTAGGTGAAAGTACTAATTTAATTATAGAAGCAACAATATCTCTGTTATATAAACAAGTGAAATCACCCGTCTCCATATCTTATTTCCTTACCTGTCCCTCCTGTATATTAACACCTCAGAAAAAAAGAAGAAAAAGCACACTAACAATAAAGAAAGTGAATGTTAATTTTTTTATAACTAATCATTTTTTTTAATCCATACACAACAAGGACATCGATCGTACGTACATTTGTTCTTGGACTTTATTTTATGGTCATCCTTTCAAGCTACATCGTATGCATTATTCAATGTCTGATGTTTGTAGTGATGATCACAATGATATTCTAGCTAAACCCTTTCAAGCTACAGCGCATTGGTAATTGAATAATTAGCTTTGATCACAGAACTGTACTGTGCTAAGTGCTTACTAACTAAAATGAACATCACTTTTTTTCTTCTTCTTTTTTACATAAATAAAATTCAATGATGGAATTCATATATATGCATACAAGAAATTAAGAAAGAGAACTCTATTTAATAGCTTGGTACTTATTCTAACTTGTACCCAGAAATGGTTTGTCAATAAGGTACGTATAGCTGAAATCACAAAGATTCAAATACAAAATATACTAATCTCATATGTATAGCTAGCATTGCCATTCCTACAAACGTGCATGTACTCACCTTGGTAATTGAAACTTGAAAGTGTATAAAATACATTCTGCATTAGCTTCTTGAGTGATTTCTATGAAGAATACCATCTCACATGATCCTTTGCACAACAACATTAAGGGCCACAACAATCTAACGTCTTTGGAAGGAACAATGGTGACTGAGGAGATTCAAGAAGTGCTACCCTTATGATTTTCCTGGCTACGGTTGCTGCTGTTTGAATCCAAAAGCTTTGAACTAAAGGGTGCTTCTGGGAAGGGTCTGACATGTGAATTGAATGAGTGATGAAGAGATGGAATGAGAGGAGGATGAGGCAAGATATGAGAACCTGAGTTCAAGAACTGAATGTGGTTGAACTGTCTTGGATCAGTGTCCACTGAGGGTGCAATAAATGGAGCATAGGTGGTGAACATTGATGGTGTAGCAGAAGATGACCCAAAAAATAATTGAGAGCCAGATGATGGTAATGGAAAAGAAGATTGGAATTGCACACCATTGTTGCCGCTGCTTGGATTAGGATCTACTTGTTGAGTAGGGAACAATCCATGGCTTCCAAATTGAGATAAAGACAAACTAGAAGGCTCAGAGTTGTAGGAGTTATATGGCATGGAATTGTTAAACAAACCAGGTAAAAGGGAGTGAGTAGTAGTAGTAGTAGTACTACTACTACGCATTGGGAAAAGCCTCTGAGTAGAAACTTGCAAGCTGTTGTAACCTCCAACAACACCATCTTGATCATGATTCTCTTGCTCACTTGTTTTGATCCACTTGCCCTTTTCAGCTTCCTTATTGCCTCTTAATCTTGACATTGAATCTATGTTCTCCCAATACCTTGACTTTGCCATGAGGTTTTGAATCCCCCCATCCCTCACAAATGTGGAGCTAGCATCACAGAAGGGTCCTAGAGAGAGCTGATGAGAGGCAGCACTTGAATCATGGAAGGGGAGTAGGGTTTGTGGATGCTGAAATTGACCAAAACCCTGAGGGAATTGGAGTGGAGGGAGCTTGTCAATGTCAAATTTGGTGGCTTCAAGCAACCAATCTATCACTTTGCTTGGTTGGCTTAGTCCAAGTTTGTCTTGAAGATCATATAGCTGAATTGCTGTGGGAACTGAGAGCCTAATCCTTCTGTCCCTCAACCCTCTTATGGTGCAAACCTTGCTATGCCTATCTTTCCCTCCAAAAGAACGTGACACTCTCACAATTCTTGGATTTCTGAAAGCTGACCATTGTCTTGAAGTGGACGATGCCTGGGAGAACTTGTCAATATTAGTGGTGTCACCCTCTTGCTTTGCTTGACGACCTTCTCTTGAACTTGCCATCATCATAATCATAATCTACTTATCTCATCATTGGAATTGTTTCCTTGAATTATCTTTCTCCTCAATATATATATATACCTCTATATATATATATATATATATTTATATGGAGCAAGCTTGAAGCAACCCTCTCTGACAAAAGAAGGAAAATTTTATTCATTGGTATTAGAAATAGAAACCCTTTTGTGATATTATTACACTTATACAGTTTCTGTTGTGAAATTTACTGCAAGATTGTACAAAAGGTGTTGCATTATTGACAATGAAAATATTCCTATTTTCAGTAGTTAGTAAATAAATGAAACAGAATCATAAAATTAGAGAGCAAAAAGTAAGGTTCTGAGTAGTCTCCAAAAACTGAAAGTTCTACACTGAAATCAGTTTTCCCAGTTCCATTTGAGAACTTCCACTGGTGCTGAAGTCATATATTTCTGGAAAATAGAAGCGAGTAGGATTCTATTTACTCAATTGATTAGTTTGTGAAACCAATTTGAAGCAAAAATCATAGCCTTGGAAGTTGACAATTGTACATATTATATATAAAAAAAAGATTTCACTGAAAACATTAGAAGAATAAGAAGCATAAAGGACTTGGCTAGTAGTATTAAAATCACAAGAACCAACTTACACGAGAGAGAAAATTCTGGATGCTATCTGGTTATTCTGTTCTATGCCTTCCACCGTAACCTAGAAAGAGAAGAAATGAAAGGGAAAGGAAATAGAAATACCCTAAAATGAAAAGTGTTTCCCAAATGAGCACCTAAATGTCAATTATTTGAGCAGATGACACCAACCTTAGACTTCAACCTATTCCCTCATCAAGGGAATAATAATTCAGAATTTTTATTAAGGAGAAGTAGTGAAATTTTGAATTTTACAGCATTCAGCTTTTTGCATTTTTATATGTAAAAAGTAAATGATCATTGATCACGTGGCATCCTTTTAAAGTGACACGTCAACCAAACTGGCAGTGATAATTTTACCTCGATTTTTTCATACCACATGCTGAACAATCACTGGCTTAGTGATTAACTGCATTATCAACATAATTATTCAATTGAGTGCACATTAGATGCAAGCTTCAATATTGGACTAAGCACTGCCGGCCCAAAGGGAGAAAGATAAGGATGACCCTCAATCCATTATTCATAACTCCATTTTTTATTTTTATTTAAAAACTAGAAAGAAAAGAAGAAGAAGAATGCATGGGTTGCACTTTTTGTGCAACCACATGTATCTTTATCAAGAAATTCGCACAGCTGTTGGAAAGGAAACAAAAAAAATTCCACTTACCATTATTGAAAGAACTAATGCAGTTCTGATAGTATTATAAAAGCAAAGATCTTATAAGAGAATGAAATCCTTTTGGTGTGCTATAATATGGTCTTAGAATTATTCCTACATACCACATATATATATATATATATATATATATATATATATATATATATATTCTTAATTAAGATTATTAGATAAAGATTTGCAGAAAACTAGAGAAACAGTAAGAGTGGAAGGAAATTCAACAAGATCAGGAGAGTCATAATCACTTTCAAAAGATGTGGTGTATGGCATTTGAGTGTGATCAGTTGGATTAGATGATATAGATCATAGGTAGCGCGCTGGTGTAGATGAGGGACCAACTTAGGTTCTTAAAAAGCATCCACTCAACTCATAGAGAGAAAATAAGGGACCACAAGCAGATGGCAGTGAGATTTGCACGGCACAAGTTGGAAGATCTGACTTTCATTATTCTGTAACATAAATATCTAAATTTGGTTTAGTAACCCTAATTTCCGTGCGATTATTACTTCATTAAGATGTAAGTGCTTATTCCCCAATGAGATGCGGATACCTATGTGCTAAATTAATTGATCCAAGTGTGTTATAAAGCACCAAGAAATTTTAGTGCACGGATTTGACTTGCTAACTTGAATAATTTGGCACACTAACTATATAGCACTCCATCTTTTCCTAATTATGTTGTTGTCTTGCTTAGGTCTTTAAATATTTAGAATACTTTGTAGCCTGCCAAACAAGAAAAACCCTAATAGGCAATTATTGCTCCATCTGAAAGAGTGATCTTAAGCTTAATTTTTTACACTTTAAAATGTGGGCTTGATCAACAGTAAACGAGTAAAAATGGGCCTCTACAAGATTAGTTTTTCAATGCTTAAGGGAACCCTAGGTGGGTCTTTACATAGCAAGTTGTAAAAAGGAGGAAAAAAATAATTAATTAATTAATTTTGTTACAGATTTCTTATTAATAGCTCAACTGAAGTTGTAACAGTATTAGTTGGTAATTAAACAGTGTTCTTTTAAGAACAAGAAGCCTTGATAAGGCTGTGCTGTGTCCCGCAGTACTGTGTGAAGGGTAAGAGCCTGCAGATTTTCCTTCAAAACCAAGCAATATCCAGAATAAATTGGGATTTTCACCAAAATAATTATTGAGAGAGGTTCATCTCAGGACACTGCCAACTGCAGTTTTACTTGTGAAAAGCTGAACCTACTTTATATATATATATATATATATATATATATATATATATATATTAGTTTTTAAGCTTCATATGTAACCTAAATGAAACCATATGAACCCCAGAAACCTACCAACAATATGCATTCAATGTGAAATTTCATTTCTGCACCTAAGCCGTACCTAGGTGTTCTTTACACATGCTTTATAACAATTAAGAAATATATAAAGAATGAATATTTAATTAAAAATAAAACCCTAAATTTCAATTCAGTCAACATAAAACACACTAACTGAACTTTGTCCTATGATCATCAGTAAAAAAAAAAAAAAACTGTCCTTGGAGAAAGATGGCTTATTAGAAATTCATCTTTTTCTTTTACGGAAAACAAAATGATTATGATTATGACGTACTGTTGTCTGTTGCTTAAGGGTTATTGGTTTTATGTACTTATCTTTCTGTCTGCAAGCTATAACTGAATAAGTGTGGAGAACTTAACCACAATGAGAGTTTCAGATTGGATTCGCTTCAACCTATACCTACGTACCCAGAAACTGTCTTCAATTTTGGTTAATTGGATAGTGGAAAGGAATGACAATTTTATAACAATTTCTTTAAAAAAGAAAAAAAGAAAAAAGTCATATACTCTCGTTGAAAAAATAAAGGGCATTTTGAATCTCGATCTATCCCAAAATAATGATCGTGCTTTTTATATTAGAGATAAAAGTCATTTTGGATCTAAAACTTATGTATGGATGGATAGTAAAGAATAGAATACAATATATCAGAGTATAATGAAATAGAATGAATTGAACTGAAATAAAAATATCATAATTTTATAATATAATGGAACAAAGAATTTCATACCGTCGTTCGGAAAGAATAGAATAGAATGAATTTTAACTTTTTAATTTATCATATATTACTTTCAATATTCTATTTCAATCCCACAAAATTAATTTTTAAGATAGAAAAAGGAAATGGCAAAGGATAACAAACAATGAAAAAAAAAATACAAGAAAACTAGATTCGTGATTTGCCAAGAGAAGAGGAAATGTTACATTGGAATTGATCTTTTTTTGAAGAACCTGCCTTAGAGTGATGAAGACTGTCAAGGTAAAGGTGAAATTTTCTTATTAAAATGTTGGGTTTTGTGAAATTGTTTTGGAATTTAATGGTGAAAAATGGTGGCTAGAAATGGAATAGTGGTGATATTGATAGGTGAGAGAAGAGGGGAAGAGATTGTAAAGACAAAATAATTATTTAATAATTAGACGTTTTCCTTTCATTAATTATTAGGGAAAGAGAAATGAAATTAAGTAATAAGGGATTGAATAAAATTGATCAAGACTCATTTATTCAATTATGTTTCATTTTAATTTTTACAAATTAAACAACGAAATGCTTCCATTCCATCATTTACCAACCTATACATAGCTTTTTGTAGCTTAGGTAGGACTGTAGCTTATCTTAACTTCTCTTCTTTTTAGTATGGAGAAATTGAACCAAACATATTAATTTTTTTAAAAGAGACTTTAAAATATATTTTTCTAACGAAAAAACTTTCAAATAAGTTTTAAAAATTTATTTTAAAGGATTTTAATTAAATTCCATTTATTCTTTTTCTTTTTTATTTCAAATATCAAGATTTAAAAACACATTATACAGTAAGTTTTGATTTAAAAATAACTTTTACACTTAAAAAATAGAAAATTATCAAACATCTTCCACATTAAATTTAGACAAATGCTGCCCTAACGGTACAAATTAAGGAATTAAAGTGAAAAGTTTTTTTTATTGAAACATTATTATTGTGTTCTCATTATGATTTCGCAAATACTACACCATATTTTTCAATAAAAATTTATTTATTAATTCTTTAACCAATACCTAAAGAAACTAATTAGTAAGACTTTTAAATTTTAAGCTAAAAAAAAGTCAGACCAAATGTTATCGTAGTCTTTTAAAGATTTAATGAATTTGGCGCTAGATTAATGTATTGTTTTCTGTAATTTACAACTGCTAATGAGTTAGCAAAATATTCAAATAATGGTACTAAAATATTTATGCTAATAATTAATCTAATTAAAGACATTTATATTTATTAATTTTTTAACCAATGTTTTAAGACACTAGTAAGACATTTAAAGTTCTTAATTTTAATTGTAAACTTAAAAAAGTTTTTAAGCTAAAAAGTCAGACCAAGTTTTATCTCAGTCTTTCAAAGATTTAATAAATTTGATGCTATATTAATATATTGTTCTCTATAATTTATATCTGCTAATTCATTAGTAAAATATTTAAGTAATAGAACCACAAAATTTATGCTAATAATGAATCAAAATTAAACAAATAAAATTATTATTTTTATTTAGACATGCATGTAATTGAAATATTTTAAATTAAAAAAGTGGTAAAAATTCAACTCTTGACATCTAATTGTGTGATAATCTGAATACACTTCCATTTAAAAATTTAGGATAACTTGTTTTGTGTTAATAATATATAAACATTTCTATATATTAGACATTTTATCAATACTAATCATTTTTCATCCTTTTCTTCCTATCACATATGTATTTATCTCTTTTTTCTCATTAGAACATGGTGTTTTCATTGAAGAAATGGATCTTCTTCCATCACATTATCATCGGATAAAACAGTGGTCCTTTAACAAATTTTATTAATATAATACTCTTTTCAGAAAATAAGTGTTGGTTCCAGTTGTTTTACATAAATAAAAAAAAACTAAGAAAATAATAATTTTATAAAATTAATTTTATTATTAATATTATATTGAAAAGATAAAACAACACTTATTAAAAAAAATAATTAATATTACATTTAAAAATTAAGATGACACTTATTTTAGAATGATTTATTTTTTCAAATACTACACTTATTTTAGAAGGGATGAAGTATATTTTATTGTAAAGTGAAGGTTTTAAAAAATTAACAGTATCATAAAAAAAATTAACAGTAAGTTCTTCCCACTTTTGAGAATCCAAGTTTTCTTTTTCTTTTTCCAATTGAGAGTGATTATTTTCCTAATATATGATATTTGTCAAGAATCGGTGCCCACATGTACAGTACGTATAGTCGCAGTTTATTAAAAAGAAATGTATACAAACAACCCCTCCCACCATATATCCAAAGTAATGCTTGCTATACATAATGTTGCCGGAAGGGAAAAACGAGAGACGAATTTTTCCTTTGTGTACTACATAGTCCTTGCTTCTTCGTGAAAGATGCAAACTGATAACGCAATATCAGGTATCATCATCACCGCTGTCCACTGAGTAGTGAGTATCTTGCTAATGAATGAATGTATTCCATCACCATCACCCCTGTAAGATACCTCACAGCATTATGACCCAGCCAATAAATGCGTGCATGAACTGTCAAATTAAATAGATAATTAGAGAGGTTGTGAGTGAGTTACAAATTCCCATTGTCGGTTGGAGAGATGAGTCAATATATTTATATGTATTGATTAGGATGATGAATTAAAAGCCATTAAGCCTGATTAGTTTGAATTCAGGGTTTGCAACTACTTCAAATTAAATATTTAAAAGAATTTTTTTACAGAACTTCCAATAAAGGAATGATCATAATCTACTCAAGTAAGATAACTTCCAATAGAGGAACATTTTTATTGATTGTGGAGTTATTTTATCTTAGTAAGTTATTTTAAGTTTAAATTATATGTATGCAACTATTTAAATATTTAAAAGAAAATTTTTATTTTTTATATTGATCCTATTCAATTCGAGTAAGATCACTTCTAACGAAATTTTGGTGTTTAAAGTAATTTTATTATAATCAAGTATGATAATTTTCAATGAAAGATATTTGTAATTTATGTTAAAAATACTTATGTGATTGTAAGTGACGTGATGTGATTTTTTTTAATGTTTTAACTGAAAGTTAATAGTTATAATTGTGTTTTTGAACTAAATTGATATATGATTCGTAGCTTTTAGATAAGTTTCCAAACATGCACCATGAATATATTAATTTATGCATTTCATCTATCATCATAATAATTATTAGGATATATTTAGAAAGCTGGGAATAGTACGAAGAGGACACAATCTTCAATCCCATTTGTTGTGTGCGACGTCCATTGAGTGGGAGAGGAAGGGGATAGAACATGGCTTTGATTATTGAGGTGGGGATGGCCTGTTACGGTCTGCTTCACGTAGCAGATCGATCACTGACTCAATTCTAACTGAATGAGCATGTGATGAAGATAGAGAAAAACTGAATATATTGTAAAAATTATTGTAGGAATATTTTGTGTTTTGATTTGGTTGCAACCTTAGATTATTTTGTAGATCATCTTGCTATTCTATTGTTTTTCAATTTTATGTTTGCATCATATATCATTGCTAATTTTGCTGATCTAGATTTCTTTTAACAGCATCTCACTTACAATTTTCAGAAGTTTAAAGGTTAAAAAGCCTCACTTCACTTTTTGGGTCTTGGAAGACGATGGTGGGAGTAAAATTCGTACATGCATTTTGTAATATAAATTTATTTACTTATAAAGTGATATGTAAAAAGAAAATAAAGTGCGTATATATTTGATTTAAATGTTGAGTTCATGTGGTTTTAATTTTAGTTTTTTTTTTTTTCAGAAGGTGCTAGGGCATTATCAAATCTAAGGAACACGATTTAGTAAATCTAAGGAAATTGCATCTTTTTTGGCCTTTGGTCCCTAGGAGACTAAGAGACAACACCCCCCATTTTTTTATCTGAGCATACGAATATCTCTCTCATTGGTAGTGGGAGAGAGGTACGTCAGCAGCGGCAACACAGTCTAAATTCGAGGATCAGTCACACTAGGGAGGACTATCACGACAAGGTGGGATGCCTATCTAAATCACCTTCAAAGGGAGATGGGCAAACATGTTTTTTCTTTAGCAGATTTCCCGAAATCCATACTGCAAATTTTTGCCTTTAAAGCAAAACTTAAACTCTTAAAAGGCAAATTACGTACTTGGCATCATGATGATTTGGGAGGATTATCTATTTCTATTAAGGGAAAGGTGGATGAACTGGATGGCCTGGACATTCGGTTATGCAAGGGGTTGGGGGTTGATACAGATCAAAGGAAATATCTTGAGGAAAATATGTGGAGGAATATGAGAACTAAGGAGAACATGATTGCTCGAAAGTCTAGAGTTTGGCGGATTAAGGAGGGGGATGAGAACACATGATTTTTTCATGCATGTTTGCGGGAATGCTATAAAAAGAATCAATTGGTGGCTCTTAGGAGTGCTGAAGAGTGGTTGGAAGGCGTGATTCAACATTTCCAGCATCTTTTATTTCTTTAATAACATAGAAGGATAGCCCACAAACATTAGTGGATTATAAACCGATTTATTTGATTGGGAGCATACACAAAATCATTTCCAAGTTATTGGCGTTGTGTGTGAAAAAGGTTCTTGGTTCTATTATATCTTCTTGTCAAACTACCTTTTTGCTAGGGTGTAATATTTTGGATGGGGGAGTGGTTACAAATGAACTTATTAACTTTGCCAAGTCTACAAATCGAGGTTGTCTTCTTTTCAAAGTTGATTTTGAAAAGGCCTATGATTTTGTTTGTTGGGACTTCCTTGAATATATGATGAAGCGTCTTGGGTTTGATTGCACTTGGAGGAAATGGGTATAAGTTTTTTTTTGTTCAGGGGCTATGTCTATCTTGGTTAATGGTAGTCCTTGAGCGAAATTTGTTGCGGAGAAAGTGATGTAAGCTCCATTGGAGCTTATAGGTCTAGGATCTTCTTCATCAATGGATTCCTTTGCTTCTTGGAAGATGAATGACAGTGGAATGAAGAAGGAAGAGAGAGAGGAGACGCCACTTCAAGGAGAAGATGAGCCTAGAAGAAGCTCACCACCATAAGAGGCCATGGATAAGAGCTTGGAGGAAGAAGGAGATGAATGAAGGGAGGGGAAGAGAAGAGCACAAAATTTTGTGCTCTAAAAGAGCTCTGAAATTTGAAGTTTAATTTTCAAATCATCAAAGTTGAAAAAATGCACACACATGACCTCTATTTATATCCAAAGTGTCACACAAAATTGAAGGGATATTTGAATTTCTATTCAAATTTCATTTGAATTTGTGGAGCCAAAATTTCACTAATTATGATTAGTGAATTTTAGCTATGATTTAGCCCACTAATCCAAGATCAAGTTTAAGATTCTCCATTAAGTGTGCTTAGGTGTCATGAGACATATAAAGCATGAAGGACATGCACAAAGTGTGACTATATGATGTGGCAATGGGGTGTAGCAAGAAAATGCTCACCTCCCCCTCTAAAATTTAATTGGATTGGGCTTCTCCCAATTCAATTAAATTTATTTTCAACTACACACATCAAATATTCACTTAATGCATGTGAAATTACAAAACTACCCCTAATACAAAAACAAGTCTAGATGTCCTAAAATACAAGGGCTAAAAAATCCTATATTTCTAGAGTACCTTACCTATATTATGAAGCCCGAAATACAAGGCCAAAAAAATAATGAAACCTTAATCTAATATGTACAAAGATAAGTGGGCTCATACTTAGCCCATGGGCCCAAAATTTACCCTAAGGCTCATGAGAATCCTAGGGCCTTCTCTTGCATCTTTGGGCCAATCTTCTTGGAGTCTTGTATCCAATGTCCTTGCAGGGTAGGATTGCATCATTCCCTCCCCCTTGAAAAGGATTTGACCTCAAATCCCGAGGTTCTTGAAACTCTGGGCTTTTTTTCCTCAACACCTGTAATAAGAATAAAAGAATATATATTAGTGGTGTTTGGTATATTGAAGTAAGGTAAAGTCTGAAAACCCATTTCTTGGGCATCTTCCCATGAAGGAACATGGTTCCTCACCAACTCAATGAGTGGTGCTACAAGTATAGAAAAATATGGGACAAACCTTTTGTAAGAGTTTGTTAAGTCATGGAAGCCCCAAATTTTTCTTATACTTGGTGGAGTGGGCCACTCAAGAATGACCTTTATTCTCTTAGGATTCATGGGAACCCTTTGATCACTATTTAAAAAATTAAGAAAATTAATGCAATAAAACATACCTTTTTCTGTATTTTCATGTTAATTATTTTTTCCAAAAAGTATGACAAACCTAAGGTGTCCCATATGAGTACCTAAGTTTGTATTGAAACTAAAAATAAGAACAAACCTACCTAATGAGTCCCTATGTACACAAATCATGAAGATGTTGGGTGCACAAGTGATTTTACAAAAGAGGGTTGCACCACTTAAAACATTCATCATACCACCTATTTTAGGGATTTCGTGCCTAATAATACCTATTTTGGGCACCAACAAAGCACAAAGATTTAAGCTCTTGCGAACCAAACCCTCATCAACAACTTCTTTACTTGAGGAATAAACTCAAGCCTAAGTGGTGTGGCAATGCTAACAAGTATCTTTTTACAAAAGAGAAAATGTGTGGGTTGTCTAAGATGGGAAATTTCTTTAATATTTGTCTTTATTTCAAAATGTCTTTCCTTCTTAGCTAACTCCTTGGAGGAGACACTTACCTCCTTACACTCCTCCTTAACCATTAAAGGTTGTCCTTCTTCTTGGGGATAGATCTCTTCACTAGATTCTTCCCCTTTTGCTTCTTCACTTTTACTAGAGGAAGGTGAAGTAGTAGCCTCATCTTGGCTACTATAAATGTCTTGGCCCCTCATAATCATGGTTTTCTTGGTGGGGCATTGAGAAGTAATGTGTCCTCTTCCAAGACATTTAAAGCACTTCATGGAGCTAGTTTTCTCTTGCTTACTAGCCTTAAGGGGTTGCTTTTCTATTGTCTTCCCCTTATTATCTTTGGGCTTGGAAGGTGTCACCCCTAAGATGCCTTGACCTTGGTCTTTCTTTGGATAAGAGTGAGAGCCATAATATTTTGAAGTAGACTTCCTTTTAAGTTGTTGCTCTACCCTTATTTCCCAATCTAAGTTAGCCTCTACATTGTCCTTCCCATGGAAGTATGGGAGGTTAATGTTAGCCTCTTGAGGCTTTCTTTCCTTTTCTCTCCTATGGGAGTGAGGTCTAAGATGTGACCTATTCCTTCCTTCATAATAGTCACAAAGTTCTTCATTTAGGCTCTTGCAAGAGTTATGACTACTATAAGAGGCATGTTTTTTCTTTTCTTAACACTTTTAGTATTTTCCTTCTTTCTTCTTTCCTTATTTTCTCTTTTTCATCTTGACTTATTTCTTCCACTATTTTCTTTTTCCTTTTTCTTTTCTCTCTTGTTTTTCTTTCCATAACTTGAGGGAACTCAACTGATATAATATCTTATACAAGGGGTCCTTAGGAGTAGAACCCTCACTATTAACACTAGATGAATAATGAAGACTCATGTTGGTTCCTAAGTTATGGTTCTTTCTTGTTGGGGGTTTGAAAACAAAAGGTAAAAGAAACTATGGTTGAAACTAGCCAAAATAAACACTAAAAGAGGTGTGAAAGATAAGGTAAAAACTAATTGGTAAAAGGCAAGTTACCTAGGCGGTTTGACAATGGAGGGTAAAGGAAATAAGCTATGAAAGTAAGCAAGAAATTAAAATGCAAGAAATGCAAACTAGGCGGATCCTAAGAGTGTTTGGATGACCTCATTTAAGGTACCCAACAAAACACTCACTATCCTAAGGGAAAATTTTCAAAAATTATTACACACAAATGGAAGTAGGGTGACCTATTGGAGGCTTCCAACTTACTTCCAATGAAAGGCCTTTTTGTTACAAAATTTGAAAGCAAAGCAAATAGCCAATTACAAAATTACAAAAAAAAAGTCCTCAATTGTGGTGGTTATTCTCTCTTTGGTGTTTCACTCAATTTGGAGTGCTTCTTAGTCTAATAGCTCTTAAGGTGGTGTCTCAAATTCTTCAAGATATGGCACCAATCCTCCTTTCCAATTCCCTATATGGCAACTCACAAGTAAGGAAACAAAGAGACAAGAAATAACCAAAGACAAAAAAAAATGAAATGAAAGCTAAACCAATAGACTTTTAATAAGACAAATTTTCAAGGATTATTCAACAATAAAAGCAATGAAAAGCACACAAAAGCAAGCTGGGACTCAAAGAGAAACCTAGAATGACTCTAGAGTAGAGTAGAAAAACTAAAAAAAAAGACTCAAGAATCCTTTAGTTTTGGCACTTGTATTCACAGTAATTTTCAATTGAAATTTCAGAACTAGGATTGGTATAAAATAGGCACCAATTATAGAACAAATTTTGAGCCAAAACAACAAGCACACTTTCCTTTCACTTTTTTTTCCTGAACACTGATTTTTCTGCCAACTTGTGTGATTTTTCTTATTTTTTCCTTTAATCTAAATCACTTGGTTCTTTTTTTATAATTTTGGTCCAGATGTCTAGAAAATGCAGTTAAAATTTCAGCTCAAAAAACGTAGTGACCAATTCCCAGTAATTTATACAAGTTCGTATGTTCAAGCTGCCAGCACCAGCGATTTCAACCTAGAAATCAAGAGTAGTGCTTATGTTGCTTAAGGCTTGGATAGTTACAATTTGTGTTTGCTTATGCTCAATTATCTTGAATAACACAATTCAAGAGAGCTTAAGACTTATTTGATTCACAAATCCAGCCACAACTCAGCACCACAACTCAACTTCATCATAGGCATCATGTAGGAATCTTAGAAAACAGAAAAAGAGTTCAACAACAAGACTACTTCTAGGAATTGGTTTAGAACATGTTATGAACTAAATAACATGTATGAATTAGACTCAAAATTAAAAAGATAGGCTAATAATGACAAGAATACATGAACAAATGTATCTAGAATTCAATAAACAAAATAAAATTCAACACAAACTTAGAGCATAATGTGACAATTACTATGACTAAACATGACTCTAAGACAACATGGATTAAGTGATTTACACTTAGATTTTGTGTTTTTTTTTCTAATCAATATTTTGGAAGAAAATTTAGATCTAAAGGTTCAGCACAAGAATATTATGAATGAAAATTGATAGAACCTAAAATAAACACAAAAACATGATTCAAGAGTAGATCTACAAAATTTGAACCATAGAAATACAGGAACAAGTGTAGATCTAAGATTTAATCGGTTTATTTTTTTGAATCTACTCTAAACAGCACCAAACCACAAGACAATGGAAGATATACATGGAGAATAAGATGAAGAACAATGAATTAAAGAGAATTCACCGAACAAAAAGATAGAGGAAGGAAAAGAACATCACCTAGATGGAGATGCTCTTGATACCACATGATGTAAGCTCCATTGGAGCTTGTAGGTCTAGGATCTTCTTCATCAATGAATTCCTTTTCTTCTTGGAAGATGAATGGCAGCGGAATGGAGAAGGAAGAGAGAGAGAGAGGAGACGCCACTTTAAGGAGAAGATGAGTATAGAAGAAGCTCACCACCATAGGAGGCCATGAATAAGAGCTTGGAGGAAGAAGGAGACGAATGAAGGGAGGGGAAGAGAAAAGCACGAAATTTTGTGCTCTAAAAGAGCTATGAAATCTGAAGTTTAATTTTCGAATCATCAAAGTTGAAAAAATGCACACACATGGCCTCTATTTATAGCCTAAGTGTCATACAAAATTGAAGGGATATTTAAATTTCTATTCAAATTTCACTTGAATTTGAAATTGAATTTGTGGAGCCAAACTTTGGAGCCAAAATTTCACTAATTATGATTAGTGAATTTTAGCTATGGTTCAACCTACTAATCCAAGATCAAGTCCAAGATTCTCCACTAAGTGTGCTTAGGTGTCATGAGGCATATAAAGCATGAAGGACATGCACAAAGTGTGACTATATAATGTGGCAATGAGGTGTAACAAGAAAATGCTCACCTCCCCCTCTAAAATTTAATTGTATTGGGCTTCTCCCAATTCAATTAAATTTATTTTCAACCACACACATCAAATATTCACTTAATGCATGTGAAATTACAAAAATACCCCAAATACAAAAACAAGTCTAGATGCCCTAAAATACAAGGGCTGGAAAATCCTACATTTCTATTGTACCTTACCTATATTGTGGAGCCCTAAATACAAGGTCAAAAAAATAATGAAACCTTAATCTAATATGTACAAAGATAAGTGGGCTCATACTTAGCCCATGGGCCTGAAATCTACCCTAAGACTCATGAAAATCCTAGGGCATTCTCTTGTATCTCTGGCTCAATCTTCTTGGAGTCTTCTATCCAATGCCCTTGCGGGGTAGAATTGCATCAGAAAGGGTTGAAGCAAGGAGATCCATTGGCACCTTTTGTTTTTTTTATGGTGGTGGAGGGGCTTTGTGGGCTTGTGAAGAAAGCAGAAGAGGTTGGTGAGTTCAAGGGTTTTAGTCTGAATGATTCACTTTCTTTTTCTCTTTTGCAATATGTAGGTGATTCTATTCTGGTTAGGGACGCTTGTTGCAAGAATTTTTGGGTTATCAAAGGTATTTTAAGGAGTTTTGAGCTCGTGTTGAAGGTAAGCTTCCTTAGAAGTAAGATTTTTGGAGTTAATGTCTCTAATGAGTTTCTTGATGATGCCTAAGATTTTCTGAATTGTTCTTCCTTTTTTATTCCTTTTAAATTTTTGGGAATTCCTATTGGTGTCAATCCCATGAGGGTTGTTAGACTTTATGGTGAACCTTTTTAGGAGGAGGTTAAGTACTTGGAAGGGGAGGAATTTGTCTTTGGGTGGTAGAATCACTTTGTTAAATGCAGTACTATCAAACTTGCCTTTGTATTTATTTTCATTCTATAGAGCACCAAAGAAGGTGATTGATGTTTTGACAACAATACAGAAAAGATTTTTATGGAGTGGCTTAACCGAATCTGAAAAAATGTGTTGGGTTAATTGGGATACGGTATGTCTACTGAAGTTTAAGGGTGGTTTAGGAGTGAAAAATCTGGGTGTTTTTAATGAGAGTTTATTGGCTAAATTGAGATAAAGGTTTTTTTTTAATTATGAAGTTATTTGATATGATTTACTATGCTTCAGATATGGTAAGATTGATTCCAACCTTCGTGTTGGTTCCTATGGACAAAATGCGTCTTATTGGTGGAAGGATGTTTTGGATATTGATGCTAATTGTAACACCTCGACAAATCACACTGGAAAGAGAGAAATCCAGAGGTTGTGCAGGTATAAGACTATATAGTTATGGATGACTTAATGGAATTAATTGGTACTATCTATATCAACAAGATGCATCTACTTTTTGGTAGCCCATCACTTAAGAACTTCATAGTTAAGCGTGTTTGGCTTGGAGTAGTTATAGGATGGGTGACCTTCTGGAAAGTTTTCCAGAAAGCAAGTGAGTGAAGACAAAAAAACATTGAAATGTCTTATGTTGGTTTGAGGGGACAGTCATTGATCCTGACTAGTGGAGGGTTCTTGAAACTGCAAGAAACACACTAAAAAGAGGGAGGTTGAATAGTGTGTATATCAAAGATATAAACTTTTTGCGATATAAAAGATAATATAGATAATAATGTGTTACATACTGGTTGTCCACTAAGGATAAAACAAATATATAGTGAAGATCAATATGGTCGTCTGATGACAAATAAAAGAGTTCTAAAACAGTTTTTCAAATAAACACTAAATGTTAAAATGTGATAGAAAGTGTAATAAGAATGCTTAACAAATTGTTGTGGAGAAAAGTAGAAATACTTGGTTTATACTGGTTCACTCAACCTAAGCTACGTCATATTCTCCTTTACTCACTTGTAAAGGGTTCCACTAATTAAAACTTGATTACAAAACAAGTATTCTAACTTGCCACTCCTGACTTTACAAGTATTCTTAACACTACTTATGGTACCTTCTTAGACTCCCCTAGAATCTAAGAACCTAATTATTGTTTAACATTAAGCCACTCTTGGCTTTCACAAACAAATGTTTGAATGAATACAAGTATTCTTAACACTCAAAGAGTGAATATACAGCTAAGCACAAATACAGAATAACTTCTCTTCGCAAAGTATAATCTAGTGATTTTAGCAGAGCTTCGCTTCATGTATTTTCTTGCGCTCTTGTTCTATTTTTTTTTCATTAGTTGCTTCCTCGATGGAGATAGTCTTTTATAGACTTCAATAAAGTATTCGTTAGAGATCAACGTCAATTTCTTGAAAGGATTGTTGTCTCACACTGAAGAATAAGGTGACGTGTCAAGCTCTTAATGGAGAGGATTTATCCATAGTACATATAGCGCCATGTGCTTTTTGTCGGCTGCGAAAGCAACCTTTGAGGGAATATTCCGTGGAAACCTTCTATTCTCTTCTATACCGTCCTTTTCTTAAATTCAAACGTTAGCTATTAAAAAATAAGAGAGGCAAATAGAATTTGAGTAAAGTAGTACTCATGTACTTCCCTTTTTCATAGTACTTAGTCGCTGAGATTGAACGCACGAGTTTACCTTATGATAATGTGTTATACTGATTTACATAACAGTGGACGCTTATTGGATGTAGCATGTTGGACGCTAGAATAAAACAGAGCATACTTTCTATAGTTGTCGATGATACATAATGTTGTAAACTCCTTTAATATAATGATCATGTTCACTTGCCAAAATTCATTAGAATATCAATAATTTATACTTATTGTTATACATCAAAATTCAAGGTGGGTGAAGTGTTACATGTGAAGTGTCGTAGTGTGAGAGTCGTCAAGAAATCAACAATCAGGGGCATTTCACTAATTCTTATTGGTTTTATGATTATGTGGGAAGGAAAATTGGTGACGGTTCGAGCACTTTGTTTTGGAAGGATAAATGGCTTGGAAATACAATTCTCAAATCTGCATTTCTAAGGCTTTATCGAATTGCTTTGAATAAAGATGTAAAGGTGGCTGATATGGGCATATGGTTGGCATCGGGGTGGAGTTGGCAGTGGCACTGGCGCTGTAGTTCATCTGGTATTACATGAGCATGATTCTTGGCTTTGGGGCTTAAATGATAAGTTTATTTTGGTGGCTGAAGCATATGTTTTAGCTTTCGCTGTTATGGTAAAGGGAGCTAATGAGAATCCTCTATCTATTCTCTCTAAGTCTTTTTGGAAGTGTGTTGTCCCTTCCTGTGTATTGGCTTTTTCATGGAAATTATTACATGAAAGGGTGGCAACCAGGGTGGTATTGCAGCATAGGGGCATCCCAATTGATGATGTCCATTGTGTTCTATGTGGCCATCACTATGAGGATGTCTCTCATTTGTTTTTGAACTGTCATTTTTTCTTCAAGTTTTGAATAGTGTGTATAGTTGTGGGGTTTCAGTTTGGTCTGCAACAACATTTTCTAGAACATGGTTTCTTTCTTCACGGAAAAATGCTGAGACGTTTTTGTTTTCTGGTTTGGCACGCTGTGTTCTGGTGTCTTTTGGATACATCAGAATAAGGTGATATTTCAAGGGGCAGTTCCTGACATTCAATCTATGTTTCAAAACATATTCAAGGTGTGTCTTAGGTCTGGTTTAGATATAAGGGACCATGCTCAAGTGCCATCTGTTTCCCGAACTGGAGCCTGAATCCTCTTGATTGTTTACAGAGTATACATATTACTTCATATTCTTTATTGATTGTTCATTTGGGGGGGCGGGGGGAATATATTCTGATCTTTTGTATATGTGATTGATACAGGTCACATTTCGTGCCCTATGAATAAAATTTCAGAGTTTGCCTTTAAAAAAAAAAATTATATATTTCTAAATTACGAGCTGTTACACTATAGTGTTGGAGTTAAGTTTCAATGCTTCATTATGTACGCCCTCCTACCAATCAAACTTCTTTTTCTCTCATTGGTAGAATTTATAGAATATTTCTAAATTATATATATTACAAGTTGCTAGCTAGCTAGACTACAGTTGGTGTTAATAAAGCTTCATTGTGTCCTACCAATCAACTTCTTTTTCTCCTCACATAGATTAATTCTTGATGGTGTGTTCTAATAGTTAATGAGGTACTTGATTTAGAAAGATATATAAATTCTCTAGGAAGTGTCTAATTCTTAAGTTTGACTTTGGAGAAACATATGACAACATTAATTATGTTTATTTATTTTTATATTATGTATGTATGATTGGAAGAATGGGATTTGCAGATAAATAAAGGTGATAGATTAAGGTTTATGTTTTGGCTTATTACTTTCGATTTTCGTACAATACTACTATGATGATATTGGTTGTCAAAAGCTTGAGGTGCAAAGATTTATTAGCTCACATCCTTTTAATTATTTATTATTTCTAAGTTATTTTTTTATAATTAGTGTTAGTTAATATTGATCTTAATACCACTACTACAATGTGATCTTTAACAATATTTCTCTGTCTAACACTTAGTAAAAATGTTGCTAAAAGGTTTTGACAACACTTAAAATATGTCGCTAAAAATGAATAAATATTATTAATATATGTTTTTATGACATTTTATCAAATATAATGTATAAGTCATGTTGTTAAAACCTTTAATCACTTATATTTCATCAATCAATTCAAGCAATCCATACACTTAGCCAAATAGCCATTTAATCACAACAACAAACGTAAAACTCAAAACCCTAGACCGCTTGAAAACAAAACAGAATCATGCCATAATTAAAATTAGACAAAGATTTTCAACATAGAAACTTTTTACATAGCAGTAAAGGTTATTATCTCCACTTTCTAGTATGGTATCCTAATTGTTAAGCAAAAATCTATAGAAATTCCTAAAACTTTTATAAGGCAGCAAGACACAGTTGATTCCAAATTTGACCTAGTTTAAGATTTGCAAGCTTCACCCGCTTCCCAAATCCAAATTGAGTGTTACTTTTTTCAGATTGAAGCTAACAAAATTATCTTTCATCAAGGTAAAATTTGTACCAAAATTTGTTTTCTATCATTCCCAGTAAATTTTTCTTTAAGGAACTTTCTCTTGACATGAAAAACATTTTCCAGCAACCAAGTATGTTTTGTGTTTCCTTTTAAAATTAGAAGGTGACCTCTTTAATTTACCTAATATATATGGTTCAAAAGCTTATTTAAATGAGTCGTATATTGATTAAAAGAAGTTTTGTCATGAAAAAAATTATTGAATTCAAGTTTGATTGATTTCATTAAGAAATTCCTAAGTTTATGTCACAACATAACATCTAATTAAAACATTTTTTTAGGGTATCCTAAGCCAAGTGGGCATCCCCTAGAATTCTTAAACCAAAGTGAAATCAAATCCTAATTATCTGGTTGAAATTAAACTAAATTCCAAACCAAGTGTATAATCCTGGTTACCTTTGAGATTATTAATTACTTACACATGTACTTACTAATTTGGACCACAAAATCACTCATTGCCGCCAATTGTTTCTCGGCTGAATTGACGTGGGATGAAAAAAGGAGATTTTTTTTCTTGCTTAATTTGGAGCCTAAGTCGTGTATTTTGTCAATTACTAAATTACCATTAGTGATGTTATTAATTAGTGTTCCCAATTTAGTCATTTAGCGTTAGGGGCGGACACATGGTGGTCTGGATCAGATCTGACATTTTTTTTTTATCTCATCCAATAATTTTTAATCGATTTGGATTGGATCGATTTTTTTTTTTTTTTAGTTTAAGTTTGAAATCTGATATGAACCAATCCAATTATAATAATAATAATAATAATAATAATAATAATAATAATAATAAGAAATTTATTCTAATATCATGCAGTTTAATACATTTAACTAAAAACTAAATTTTAACCACTAGTCTAATAAGAAACATGTTTTATTTCAAGTTAAAAATTAAGTCATGTCTTACATTATAATTATAGTAATAATTGATTAGTAGCCTTAAAATGAAAAAAAAAATACAATTAAATTGGGTTAGGCTAAAAAGTCCAAACTCTAAATGTTAAAAAAAACAAAAATACTAAGTAATCTAGTGGATCGAATTGGATTTTTAAAAGTGAAATCTATTATCCGATCCAAAATCGTTGAATTTGTAATTTTTAATGTGTTTTGAATTAATGATATGAATCAATCTAGATTTTATAGTTTGGATCGATTCAAATTTACTAGGTTGTCAGATTGATCTAGATTCGTGTCCACACTTATTTAACATTATAATCCACCCCCTAAACCCTTTGGTCTAGTTTAAATGTGAGGATACCATTTGAGGATGTTTGTTTCACTTGAATTTTATGTGTGAAATGTTTGAATTGTGTTATGAGATGTATATTGTGACTTGATATTATTGTGTCAAGTGACCACCCAACCTATGAAAGATGAGATTGAGCTCAGGGTGGCATCTCGTTTGTGATGAAGCTAGCATGTTAGAAGTAAGAATAGAACCCAACTATTTATAAATTAAAGAGAAATCCAAAAGGAAACTTATGTACATATATGAATGGATTATGCATCATAACATTTGAAATATTTATGTGGCAGAAATAATTTAAGAATTTGGATGGTGGCGGCCTGAAGGGGTTATTTAACCTGACCCTTGGGGGTTGTTACTTAGTGTGAAAATCCTGATGAGTCATGTTGATCTCATGGAGTTGAGATTTACTTCGAAAGTTGGATAACCCTTACTAGGCACTAAAGGACCTCAGGCTAGTTCGAGAGTGTTAAAATTGAAGGCATTGGTATGTCGATGGTGCTTATTGCTAAGAATGTATATTTCTAGACTACTTTCCTAATCTTAGATTTGGTACCACATGCATATGAAGTAGGGACAAAAGCATTACATTTACATATGCATTTTATTTGTTATGTGGTTGTTTTAAGAGAATTGTGTTGGGTGGATGTCGTGTGAGTGAAAGTTTTTAATGTTTCTTTTGATGTATTTCTAGACTAGTCTTTATTATTTAATTTGTTGCGTGTCTTTAAATGTTTTGGCTACAAATGACATTCACCAAGATTCAAACGAGTGATCTTGGAGTAGAGGTATTGACCTTACTATGTTTCAACTTTTGTATTGGGATTGTATGGCTCTTATAAATGTGACATTGGATCGGGATTATCATTTGTCTGTTAGATTTCATCATGAATATAATGAGTACTTATGTAATTATTTTTGAACATTATAATAGCCTTTCCAGAGCCAAGACCTTTGTTTGTTTTATTAATGACGATTTAGTGTTTTGTGATGGAATATGATATTCTTTATCATATAGAAAGAAATTTCAAGAACTATCCCAATTTTATTTTGCTACAATGTTAAACCATTTCTGCTGAATTAAAAAATAATAGAAATATATGTTAAAAATAATATTATAAAAAAATTTACAAATTAGAAACTTAAAAGATGCATGCATTATTAATCTTAAAATAGTATATAATCAAAATATAGACAGTAAATATTTTAAACTACTAAGTCTCTCAACGATTTGAATTTCAAATAGATCTCCGAATTATTATTATTTTTTGACTTAAATATATTTTTAATCCTTTAAATTTGAGTAATTGTTTTCTTTAGTCCTCCAAAAAAAATTTATTAATTCCTCAAATTTTTGAAAAATTACTTTTAGTCCCTCTTTGTTCATTGTGTTTATAGTTTCACAATTTGTGACATTTTCAACTGCCAAAATTAATTTTTTAATTTAATATTTAAAAAAATGATTTATGATGATTTTAAATTGCCAAAATATTTGACTCATGAATTGATTTCTATTTTTTTTTTTACATATTTTGACAATTTTAAAGAAGAAAAATAAAAATATCGATGTTGAATTCTGGTGATTTTAAACTGTCATAAATCATTTCTAAAGAAATTAAATTTAAAAAAATCTTGCCGTGAGAAATAATCACAAATTGCAACACAATTAATGCAAAGAAATAGAGGGAGTAAAAATAACTTTTCAAAAATTTGAGAAACTAATAAAAATAATTTTTTTTGAAGGACTAAAAAATAATTACTTAAATTTGAAGGACTAAAAACACATCTAAGTCTTATTTTTAAATTGGATCCTTTTTTGTTGTTATCAAGTTATTGGTGTGAAGTATCACTTATTTTATTAATGACTAATTTTTATTAGAAAATATGATTGATTACTTTTAGTGAAGTTTCATCTTTTGATAATATTTTCTTATCCAAGAGACTCAAATGTTAAATTTTAGTTAAGGAATTTGGACTCAATTTCACTCAAACCAATAACATGTTGGTTTTAATGGGGTCCTTAATCGTATAATTATTTTTTATCTGAGTCTCCTAAGATTTTTAAAAACTCCAACAAATTTTCATTTTCTAACATGTCAAAGTCATGATAAATTAATATCTAAATTAATGTGATTATTGTACACCAAAAAGAAAAATTAATATCTGAAATCTACTTTTTTAATTTGAGGATCCAAATATTTTTTTTTAAATTTAAAATCTATTTAAAATTTTCTAAATAATCCAAAAACCTACTCAACAATTTAAGCTAATAAATATCATGATGCGTATTCAACAAGATTTCGGTTTCTCAGTTATTACGATTTACATTCCTTTTCATGCCAATGCTTACACGTACGTGGTCATGAGAGGTGCTCTTCTCTAAACACACATCCAAATGCATCATCTTAAGCGTGAAAGATAGTCATTTTCTTTTCTTTAGAGAAAATAAAAGAAGAAAGTGAAGGGAGATGGGAAAAGGGTCCTATCTGATCCACGATTCTACAAAAGAACAATTATATCTTATAAAATTAAGAACAACAATGGGTGTGGTCCAATTAAATGGCACGCAATTGGGAAAAATTTAAGCAAAGCTGATGTTCAGTATGGATGAAGTTATTGAACTATATAGGCTCCACACCTTTTTGTTCTTGTGATCATCTTAACCTTAGAATAGCAATCACTCAATGACATTTACCGGACGTTCCTTTCAATATGCTGCATTATTCTTGAAAAGTATATAAAGCAGAAATTAATTGAAGAACCAATGGTTAAAGCCAATTCAATTACTTGGCTTAAAAATCTCGAAAACTTTGCTAGAATATATACAGACTGACAATAATTTCCCAAGGACAAAATTTTCATTCAATTCATGTCTTGCAACCTACTTGCACCAAAAAAGAATCGTTTGTTGCAATTCATTCCCAAGTATAGCTGAGAATTAATTAATTTGCATATGGGAAATGCTGATGGCTGATACAGATAACTGGCATCTGCAGTAGGCATCGAATATATTATTTGACTGACAATGATGCTTTGTCACATTTGCGTTATATCCTTTCCCTATTATAAATACGATCTTTTAACAACTTTTTTTTTATCTAACACTTAATAAAAATGTTACTAAAAACTTTTGACAACATTAATTTTTTTTTAAAATTATGAATAAATGTTATTAATATGTTTTTGTAACATTTATCAAATATTGCTTATATAACCCATGTTGTTAAAGCTTTTTTGTGACATTTTTAGGGTTTAGCAACATGGACTATATATCACATTTAAAATGTCGCAAAAACATATTAATGACATTTATTTATAATTTGACAACATTTTTTGTTAAGTGTTAGACAAAAAAAATGTTGCTAAAAGTCAGATATGTTGTAATGCTTTGATAGACCCGATTGATGTTCTATATTATGTAGACCAACTTTACATACAGAAAATCTAATATTAAGCATATACCAAGTCTAATTTGCTTAAGAATTTTAAAAATTTTCCTTTAGCTTTTTTTATATAGATAACATATACTTTTTACAAGTATTAGAGTATTATAAGGAGCTGCAGTTATTCAATTGTAATCTCCTCTAGCTTCTAGTGGAAGTTGGTCAGTTACTTCCATTAGAAGGTAGTCAATTGTAAGTAGTTAGTTAGTTGTTAACTAATTATGTTAGTTAGTTAGTTGTTAGCCAATTTTGTTAGATACTTTCTAACAAAATTGTTTATATATATTGTTTGTAAACCTGAAGTTCATTGAGTCAGTAAATGATATTTTACTTCTTCATTTTTTTTTATCTCTCTCAATTCTCTTAGTCTATAAATTATATGATGGTATCAGAGTTGTAGGAGTACTAGTCTAAAAATCAGAATTGGAGTTTGCAATCGATCATTGCACTTGGAGATGGTTGATTCTGATTGTTTTGCATTGATATGTTCTGATTAGTACCTTCACCCCACAAATTTTGTTAGATCGAGTGGCCTCAGAATAATTAAGAAGGGGGGGGGGTTGAATTAATTATTCCTAAACCTTTACTAATTAAAAAAATTACTCTTTTAAGGCTTTTACTAAATTGTTAAGAGAATGAGGAGTAGAAGAGAAACTTAACAAAAAGTAAAAGCGGAAATTAAAATGCACAGCGGAAAGTAAAAGAGTAGGGAAGAAGAAAACAAACACACAAGAGTTTTTATATTGGTTCGGCAACAACCCGTGCCTACATCCAATCCCCAAGCGACCTGCGATCCTTGAGATTTCTTTCAACCTTGTAAAAATCCTTTTACAAGCAAAGATCCACAAGGGATGTACCCTCCCTTGTTCTCTTTGAACCTAGTGGATGTACCCTCCACTAGAACTGATCCACAAGAGATGTACCCTCTCTTGTTCTTAGTCAAACCCAAGTAGATGTACCCTCTACTTGTACCACAAAGGATGTACCCTCCAATGTGTTAAGACAAAGATCTCAGGCTGTTAAACCTTTGATACTTTGTGAATGAGGATACAAAAGAATTCTCAGGCGGTTAGTCCTTTGAACACTTTTGTATTAGGGAATGGGAAGAATCAAAATAATTCTCAGACTATATCGTTTTGAATTCTTTGACAAGGGAGAAGGGAGACACAAAAGAATTCAGGCGGTTAGTCCTTTGTTCTTTTGGAAAAGGGAGAAGAGAGACACAAAAAGAATTCAGACGGTTAGTCCTTGGCGAATTCTTTTTGGCAAAGGGAGAAGAGAATGAAAAGATGAATAGCACATGTTTTCAAGGTTTGGAAAACCAGAAAACTTCAGAAAGCTTTTGGTACAAAGAAGAAGAAGAAGTTCAAAGAGATTCAAGGCTTGTAAGGATTGTAATGAAATGATTGGAAAAGTATTCAAGATTATTGAAATGCAAAACAAAGCCTTGCTTTTATAGACTCTTCATGTCTGGTCAAGAAGACCATTTAGAAGAGTTATAACTTTTAGAAAAACTTAAAATCAATTTGAAAAAGTCAAAAACCTTTTGAAGAGTTACATCTTTTGATTTATCAGAAACAGTCACTGGTAATCGATTACCAAATTAGTGTAATCGATTACACAAGGCTTTTAAGTGAAAGGATGTGACTCTTCAAATTTGAATTTGAATTTCAACGTTCAAGGACACTGGTAATCGATTACCAAAACATTGTAATTGATTACAGCTTTTTGAAAATAATTGGAATGTTGTAAATTCAGTTTGAAAACTTTTTCAAACTCATTTTGCTAGTGGTAATCGATTACAACAATATGGTAATCGATTACCAGAGAGTAAAACTCTTTGGTAAAAGGTTTTGTCAAAAATTCATGTGCTATTCAAAGTTTTAAAAAAACTTTTTAATACTTATCTTGATTGAGTCTTCTCTTTGTTCTTGAATCTTGATCTTGATTCTTGAGATCTTGAACCTTGAATCTTGATTCTTGTCTCTAGACTTTCTTCTTGAGTTCTTGAATTCTTCTTGATTCTTATCTTGAACTCTTGAATTGTTGTTGATTCACTTGAGTTGTTCTTTGATTGATCTTTGAGCTTTTTGTCATCACCTTTATCATCATTGTTATCATCAAAACACCTTTGAATCACCTTTGATTCACCATGAAGCTTTGCTTCTACAAATTTGATGATCTAAACCCATTATTTTGTCCATAGTTATTTTGACCAGAACCATTTCCTTGACCAGAATACTAATTTTGACCAAAATTGTTAGTTTGAATATTTCCTTGATTTGAAGGATCATGGAGAGTGAGTGAAGGATTAGGTTGATAGCCCTGATCAAACCTATTGTGACAAACAGATGTTGTATGACCATACTAGTAACATACTTGACACTGGAAATTTGCAATGCGTCTTCCCCCATGGCCACGATGGCCACCACCACGACGGTCGTCACGATAAAAATTTCCACGACTAGACAAATCAAACTATTGTAAGGACTTGTTCAGTGTTGCATAAGAGTCAGAACCAAATGAAGAAGAGGAGTTAAGGTTTGCTTAAGTAAGGTAGATCGAAGGTGATTCAAAAGTGTGACTTTGAAACTTCAAAAATCGAGCTTCGTGAGCTAGCAATAATGCTTCAACTTCTTCAACAGGTAGAGGTTGAAATTTACTCTCTATAACTGAGATTACTTAATGATAATCTTGCGGAAGTCCTTCAAGAATAGCATCAATGTGTTCTTGAAGAGAAATTGGACTTCCGACAGAAGCAAGTGCATCAAAAATAGCTTTGACACTACGCAGAAACTCGCACATGGACTTAGCTTCAAGAATCATTGTGCGCAACTCAATTTGAAGTTGCCTTGCTCTGGCTCACGTCTATTTGTGGAAATAATCATGGATTTGTTCCCAAACCTCGTAATAATGAACGCATCCAATGATCCGAGATAAGATCGACGTGGACAGAGTCGATTGCTACCAGGAAAAAAGAACCTAGTCTTGCTGTTCCCACACCTCGTATGTAAGATTCTTAATTCTTGCATCACAAGTTGCTTCAATAAGGAATCGTAAGGGGATTTGTGGATTCACGAAAAACCTATGAAGCTTATGCGACTTGATGATAGGTTTAATTTGTTGTCGCCAAAGAAGAAAATTTGAATCCTCTAGCTTCTATGAGATTGAATTCGGAAAAGCGAAAGCAGAAAAAGAAAAGATAGAGTTTATCACCATTGATTATCGACTAAGCTCTAGATACATACAACAACTCAGTCCTTTGAATGCCTAGACCAAATTTATATTGGTAATGGACAAGGTTTTCCCATTCATTCCACTGGTTCTTCCACTTTTATTTCTTCTATTAATTCTAAAGTGTCTATGTCCTTGAATTAGCTGCTTTTTGTGCCTACTATAACAAAAAATGTTATCAGTGTCAGTAAATTTGGTCTAGACAATGGTGTATATTTTGAATTTCATCCTAATTATTGTCTTGTCAAATCACAAGGAGCTAATGAGATCTTACTTAAAGGCTCACTTGGACCTGATGGATTATATGTCTTCCCAAATCTTCATCTCCAAGGATCAATTCCTGCTAGTATAGCCTCTTGCTTTGTTTCAAATTTTGTAACCAATATCTGTTGTGATGTAAATACTCTCAATTCTACTGTAAAAACCACTTTTATTGATTAATGCATGTTCTAGCACAAGCTCTCAAACTCTTTGGCACCTTAGATTGGGCCATCCTAGTTCTAATGTTTTGAGACTTGTTCTTAATCATTGCAAGATACCAATCTCTAATAAAAATGTCTTTGAATTTTGTACTACTTGTTGTGTTGGTAAATCTCACAGATTACCCACCTATGTAACACCCTGAGATGTTATAAGTTATAAATCGATGTTTAATTATATTTATTGTGGTATTTGACTATATGATAGACTTGAATGAGTTGAAGTATGCCTTGAACTAGTCATGTGTGAATTTCTTGATGTGGATGTTGAATTATGTGGAGTTTTGTTGAACGAAGTTGAAATTATGAGATTTTAGATTTTACCAAAACCTAGTTCAGTGAAATCGCGATACTAGATTCGTTAACCGTTGGATCATCTTCAAATTTTTTCTAGATCTCTCTATGATATTTTTCTACATTCTGACCGTTGGGATTTTGAAAATAATAACTTTTGTTCTCCCGATAAGCGAGAATGGCGCGCTAAGTGCAATTCCAACCGAGGGAAATTGCGCTGAGCGGCCCAAAGCTGCGCTAAGCCCAATTCCAACCGAGGGGAATTGCGCTGAGCGGCCCAAAGGTGCACTAAGCGAGCCCTAGTGCAGAGGGGGCTGCGCTAAGCCTAAATTCTTGCACTAAGCGCAAGAAGTGGACTTCGGCTTAGGGCGACAGGCCCGCTAAGCGAAAGTTGCAGGTTATAAATACGTTCTTAGCGTGAAAAATACAATTTTTTCACTCTCCTCTTCTCCAAAATGTCTCCCAAACCCTAAAACCTCATTTCCCACCACCCAAGGCCACCGGTGGCCACTGTGAGCCGATGTTACTTGCCGTTGAGCCCCCACACCAAGAGGAACACTATAATCAGAGCGGAATCCTCATAATCCTCCTCAAGGATTCAGTGGAGAAAATCCTTCAATCCTCCATTTCATAGTTTCTCTAAGATAATCTTGACTTCTAAACCTTCTCCTAGTTAGTTTGAGTTCCTCTTAGTGTCTCTTATGTGTTGGGTACTGTAATAGGGTGTTTTTACACTTTCTTTGAAAAACCCTAGAGAATGAGACATTGTAAAAGTTATCTTTTTATAACATTGAGGTTATTTTTGCGGCATTCATTGAACCTCGGTCACATTGGCGTGATCGGAATTTCAAAAAGATGTTTCTTTTATGTAGAACCTGAAATACCCCTCACCCTTTTATGTTTTGACAGTGGTATTTGACCCCAAATGTTGCCTTTGACCTTGTTTTTGAAACCTATGCTAAAATTCCTTCGCTTTGAAACCTATGCTAAAATTCCTTCATTTTGGCATATAGTGAAGAACGAGCATGAACGAGAGAGACCTCTGAGTAACACAAAGAGGAACTGACGAAGAGCTCACGATAGGTGAGGGGAGTTATTATAAAATTTACCATTTTGACACCATAGTTAGGGTCAGGGAACCTAGCTATGAGAATATCTGTCTGTCCCTGTTGCATGCTAATTTTCTTTCAAGAAAACTACATTTTTAACTAATGGGATGCGATACATTTGGTATTGATGTGAATGTTGGTTTTCAAGAAAAACTATGTTTTTAACGAATGGGATGCGATATATCTATTGTTGATGAATAACATTATTATTTATTAAACTTGTGATGAGTGAAGACCTGGGGAGCGTGAACCTCATGCGTGAAAAATATATTTATATGCGGAATGCGACTTATTGTGGATGTTGCTATTGGTGACTTTAATTGATATGTGGTGATGTTGATATTTACGATGATATTGATTTGAGATGACGCTGTTAATGGTGATCATGTCAACATGAATTGATGTTATTATTGATGGTTATGTCAATATGGAATGAGGTTGTTGTGGTTATTGGTGATGTCGTTGAAATGGAATGATGTTTATGTTGAGAAAGACATTGAAATGGAATGTTGATGATGTTGGAAATGCATTAACAGGTGCATGTTGTGTATGTTCGTGGGGGGTGCATTGGCCTTGTCGGATGTCCCTTTTGTGGGAAAATAGAGTGGTTAAAGAGTCTAAGCATTTCCGAGGGGATGCTTAGGAGCTTTAATTCATCCATGGTCATTGTACTTGATGGTGCCCACGTTTATATGTCGTATGTTGTGTATGTCCATGGGGGGTCATTGACCTTGTCGGACGTCCCTTGTGTGGGAAACTAAAGTGGTTAAAGAATCTAAGCATTTCTGAGGGGATGCTTAGGAGCTTTAATTCATCCATGGTCATTGTACTTGATGGTGCCCATGTTTCATACCTCATATGACACGGGAAATAGTATAAACTGTAGCAGTATGTACTTTGTACTAGGGGGTGTGTCACCTGGTAGGGAACTCCTTGTAGCCCTAGGTTGATCACCTGGGGGAGTTACGGTGCATGACTGGGTGGCCTCGAAAAATACTGCATGGTTTCCTAAGTGAGGTGTCGTGTAGACACGCTTAGGGCTATTTCCTTGGTATTGGATACGGTACGTACCGCATTGCATCTGAGAGTTGAGGTCAGGTGCATCCATCATTCTGAGCAGTCTTGATTGGATCCATGGATAGATGATGAATAATTGTTGAATGTGTCTGATGAATAATTGTTGAATGTGAGTGTTGAATAATGAATGTTGTGTAAGCTCATGATGTTTGCTTATGTTTTCTTGCTGAATGTGATTATCTGGTTTTAGCATTGGTTCTTTTTATAATGAACTCACCCTTGCAATTTTGTATCGTGTGGTTGATACCTGTGATGATCGCAAACCTTGTTCGTGGGAGCAGAATGATAGCAGTAGGGTGCAGGAAGTGAGATTATGTTGAGGAGCCGCCAAGCCGACGAGATGACGTTGAAATTATGTTGGGAGAGAGTGTTTTGTTAATCAACTCCTCCATAGTTGGTTCATGATTTCTTTTGCTGGATTAAGGATGTAAATCACATATTTAATTATATGTTCGAACTGATTTAATCTTCATTATGTGTATGATGTGTATTGGACTACTATATTAATATTCATGTATTCTGTTAAACATTGGTGCATGTTTGGGGACATATATATATATATATATATATATATATATTTGTGAAATTCAAATTTACTATGATTTTCAAGTTTATGGAGTTTTCATAAAAGAAAGAAAAAGAATTTATTTTCATGAGTTATTAGAGTGGTGATATTGTAGCGACGAGGTGGGTCGTTACAACCTCATTATCTAAAACAATTTATAATAAACCTTTGGAACTAATATACAATGATCTATGGGGGTTTGCCCATATTCCTTCAAAAAATGGTTTTTTACTATTACATAACCTTTGTTGATGCCTATTCTAGGTTCACTTGGATCTATTTGCTTAAACATAAATAAGAAACCTTCATCATTTTTCAACAATTCAAGCTAATGGCTGAACTTCAGTTTGACTCCAAAATTAAAAGTCTTCAAACAGACTAGGGAGGGTAGTTTAGACCTCTCACTAATTTTTTAGCAAGCCAAGGTATCACTCATAGATTGATCTGTCCTCACACTCATCACCAAAATGATGTAGTGGAATGGAAACACAGACATATTGTGGAATTAAGACTCACTCTTCTTAAACAAGCTTCCCTGCCTCTCAAGTTTTGGGATTTTGCCTTCACTACAGTAGTATACTTGATAAATAGATTGTCTACTACTTCTTTGCATTTTAATGTCCCACATACTATCTTGTTAACAAAAATCTAGATTATAACTTTCTTGAAGCCTTTGTTTGCTCTTGTTTCCCTTTCCTTAGACCTTACAATCGTCATAAGCTTGAATTTAGGTCTCATGAGTGTGTTTTTCTTGGGTATTTCACATTTCATAAGGGTCACAAATGTCTTTCTCCTATTGACAAACTCTTTATCTCTAAGGATGTTGATTTCAATGAAGTTAAATTTCCTTATTCGGATTTTTTTTTGTCTTCCTCTAAGTCTAATTCAGATCCTAATAACCTCATCTCTTTCATTCCCTCAATCCCTATTGTTCCTTAACCTATTTCTTCTCTTTCCCCCTCTAGAAATTTTGTTGCTAGTCCTACTTCTGTTAATCCTACAGCTTATTCAAATTTCAGCCCTAGTCCTTCTGTCCATGCTGAGTCTAGTCCTATTGTGGCATCTGAGGTTCCTAGTCCTACTATTGATGCTAGATCCACTTCTGTGCAAGACAATTCTCCTTAGTAATCAAATTGTCTCCCTCTGAAGTATCTCAAAGTGCAGCATTGGAGACTGTTCCTACAGTTAATTCTCATCTTATGCAAACCAGATCAAAGTCTAGAATTCATTTACCAAGACTTAATCTAACCTTGTTACTTGTTCATTGTGAACCCAAATCTGTGAAGCAGGCTTTGGCTTATTCAAAATGGTTTAATGCAATGAAACAAGAATATGAGACACTAATGAATAACAAGACCTGGGATTTGGTTTCTCTTCCACCTAATAGGAAAGCAACGGGTTGCAAATGGGTGTTTACGGTCAGAGAAAATGCAAATAGGACTGTTAATTAATACAAAGCTAGACTAGCAGTAAAGGATTTCATCAAGTGATTATTTCAAATTTCAATGAAAATTTTTCCCCTGTTATCAAACCTGTTACAATAAGGTTGATTCTCACCTTGGCCTTAACCAATAAATGGGAACTTTTTCAACTTGATGTTAACAATGCCTTCTTAAATGGCTTTCTATAGGAAACTGTCTATATGAAGCAACCCCTTGGTTTGAAAATCGTGATCTTTCTTTTGTTAGTAAATTGAATAAGTCTCTATATGGGCTTAAACAAGCACCAAGATAATGGTTTGATAGACTAAAATCTTACATTCTTGCATCTTGCCTTTTCTGCAAGCAAGTGTAATCCATCTCTTTTTGTCTTCAAAGATACCTCTCATATCGTCTATCTTTTGGTGTATATTGATGATATCATAATCATTGGAAGTTCTATCAATTTAGTCCAGCAGTTCATTGCCAAACTTCACTCTAATTTTTCCCTTAAACAACTTGGGAAGCTGGATTATGTTTTGGGAATTGAAGCCAAGACCATAATTGATGGCTCTATTCTTCTAACTCAAGGAAAATATATAAGAGATCTCCTATAGAAAACTAAAATGGTTAAGGCTCAACCTATTGCTTCCCCAATGGTTTCTAAATGCAAGTTTAATAAAACACGAGCATATCTCTTCTCAGATCCTACTCTTTATAGACCAGTAGTTAGAGCTCTTCAATACTCCACTATAACCAGACCTGAACTAAGTTTTGTTGTAAACAAAGTCTGTCAGTTCATGGCCAACCCTCTTGAATCTCACTGGACAAAAGGGAAAAGAATTCTTAAGTATCTCAAAGGATCTTTACACCACGACCTACTTCTCAAAGCTGCTACTCCAAGAATTCACATTCCCATTAAGGCCTTTTGTAATGCAGAATGGGCTTCTAACCCTGACGATTGCAGATCTACTTCAAGAGATGCTATTTATTTTGGCCTTAATCTTATATCTTGATGGACTAAGAAACAAAAGATTGTTGTGAGATCAAGTATTGAGGCTAAGTATCGAAGCCTAGCACAAGCCACAACTGAAGTAGTGTGGATTCAAACTCTGCTGACTGAACTATATGTTCCTTTCACTACTCCAACAATCTTTTGTGACAATCAAAGTGTCATTGCCATCACTCATAACATTGTTCTTCACTCTAGGGCAACACATGGAAATCAATATTTTCTTTGTTCAAGAGAAAGTTCTAGCTAATAAGCTACAAGTCTACCACATTCCTGCCATTGATCAATGGACAAATGCCTTGACCAAAGCTCTATCTCCAACCAGATTTCTTTTCTTGAGATCCAAACTCAATGTCCTTAAGCCTCCTCCAAAGTCTCAACCTCATTGAGTTTGAGGGGGTATTAGAGTATTATAAGGAGCTGCAGTTATTCCGCTGTAGTATCCTCTAGCTTCTAGTGGAAGTTGGTTAGTTACTTCTAGTAGAAGCTAGTCAGTTGTAAGTAGTTAGTTAGTTGTTAGCCAATTATGTTAGAGACTAACAAAATTGTCTATATATACTGTCGGTAAACTTGAAGCTCATTAAGTCAATAAATGATATTTTACTTCTTCATTTTTTTTCTCTCTCTCTCTCTCTCTCAATTCTCTTAGTCTAGAAATTCTATGAACAATAGACAATTTTTGGATGTCAAAACGCCCACAACACTACGAAACAAGTTTTTGTCATTGTTGTCACGTGAAAAACCAACTAATTGAATCGGCTAATGCTTCAACAAGATTACAAAATAATGATCAAGTGATTGACGGGGAGAAGGAAAATCTACTTCCTGGCAATGGATGCCCAAGCTATTCCAGAAAACACTTGGTGTAGGTAAAAATAAGAAGGAAGAGTATAGGATTTTGTTTAAGGTAAAGGTTGATAGGTTGTAAATGATAACCCACTAGGTCAGCCTAAGGGTGGGAGATGGGGGTAAAATGGATGAGGTCATAAATTCAAAATTCATTACGACCACCATTGTAAAAAAAAGAAGAAAAAACTGCAAAATGAAAGCGGTAAATAAAAACTATAAAGAAAAGCGGTAAAAGGAAGATTGTAAAGAAAAACAGTAAAACAGAAAATGTTAAAAATAAAATGTAAGATAAAATAGGTTTATTTTTATTGAGTATGCTTTAAATTTGAAGTAGAAAACCTATTTATAATCTAAGAGATAAGATACGTCAATTCAGCGATGTTTTTCTATTTAGTAACCATCTACACATGGATTTAAGGCTCTACTTAGCAAGTTCCATACTAATTATGTTGACTGCACTGGTGGAGCATAAAAGGAGCCAAGGGAGGCAAAATGAAAATTATGAAGGCCTGTGCGTGTTGTTGCTTGTTGTCTGAAGGTTGTAATAGCTTGGTTCTTGGTTTAGCTTGGACCATTTCTATGACCTTTATATAATAATTCTAGTATTAGAAAACTTATTCAATGTGACTTGAATATAATTTTTTTTCTTCTATATGTGTAAATTTTTTCTATTAATTTATGATTCTTTGCAAAAAAAATTCCAACAAGTTTTTCTAGCAAGGTTTTGAATAGGGGTGTTTGCAGGTCGATTCGAGTCAGTTTTAATCAAATTCATGATTCAACCTAATCAAATTTGATCGGTTAGATTCGGTTCGATTTTCACAATTTTTTTTTAAACTCAATCCAACCCAACCTAACTCATTCATGAACCATTTGGTTCGGTTCGGATCAACTAGTTACCCATTTAAATTTGATCTTTTTTTTGTCTTAGAACTACTATTTTATATAATGATTCATCTAGATATCCAATACAATTAACACAATATTATCACATGTAAAGTAATAAAATTGATTCATTTAATACTATCAACATAATATTATAAAATATACTAATACAAATTAAAACAAAATATTCTTCAACGAGATTTACTATAATAATTTGAATCACAATTATTTCCTACAAACTGATTTTTTGCAATAAACTTTACTATAACCAGATTTGTTGAAACAAATAAATAAAATATGATCCATTAATATTATAAACATGGCAAAAACAATAAATATGAAAAAGTAAAACAATAACAATGTACCTGAAAGTAATACCTTACGAAGTTCCAATACTAGTAATCATAACACTTGTTATTCCAACACTTGGAGACTTGATATTAACAGTATTTAAAGTCAAACCAAACAAATCTAAAAATTTTGATCGGTTTTGATTGGTTCGGTTTTTAACGGATCTATAAATCTAAACTCGTAACCTAACCCGTACATGAACAGTTTTGATCGATTCAGTTCGGTTTTGACCCAAATACATTAATGATCCAATCCAAATTGTTTAGATTGATTTGAGTCAATTTAGGTTCGCAGGTGATCCGTACCCGTAAACACCCCTAGTTTTAAAAGTTGACCAAGATCGACCAGTTCAACCGATTGGACCAAAAATCAGCCTGCCATCTAGTCTGGGTGATCCTCAAAATTGGATAAAAATGGAACTAGTTAAGAAACCACTGAACCGATCTAAAACCGGCCAAAACTGGTTGTTCACTAGTTTTGAGCGGTTCTAAAATGTTGCTTAATTGCAAGGTGAACTTTGACATTTCGCCTTCTCTGATGCCAGGGAGGTGCTCCTTCTCTGATAAATTTTGATATTGTTTGCTCCAATCCAGTTCAAGTTCTTTGGTTTAGTGTCGGATTTCCAACACAAATTCAATCTTGTTTGCTCCTCCTTCTGTGTGGAGTGGATACATCATTAAAGAAGATGAAGGAGAAAGGCTTTTGACCTTGTGTAAAAAAATAAAACAATTCTCCAAAAAGCATTTGTGATTTATGAAGAAAAAAGGTTAAATATATTTTTATTTTTTAAAATTTGAGTTATATTTTTTAAAACATTCAAATTTAAAATTATTTTTTTTATCCTCAAACTTAAAAATTACTCCATTTATTTCTTTTTTCAAATAGCCCATGTCAAACATTAACCTAGCAAATTTTTAATTTAAATTTAGAAATATGATTTCTGACTGTTTTAAATAGAATCATTTAAATCAAAAATAAAAAAATGAGATTTTCTATTTAACCTCAAAATCTCTAAGCCTAAAATCAATCCCCAATGTTGGTAACCTCATAAATCCACCTTCATCTTCTATTTAGGATCTTTGGCCCCTGCTCCCAATCCACACACACCTTAATTGTCAGGGCCTGCTTAAGGCCCAAGTGGCCCAAGCAAAGGCTTTAGCCCTCCCCCACCCCCCCCCCTCCCCAAAAAAAAGCCCCAAATTTTTTTAGTACTAATATACCTCAAAAAAATTATTGTAAATTATATTTGAAAATAAATTTTAATTAAAATATTATAACTATTAATCTTTTTATTGGTATCGTAAGTAATAATTAATGAACAATAACTCTTCACCAATATCATAACTTTGTTTAGACAAAAGAGATTTAATAGTTAATAGCTAAAGAAACCCAAAAGTTTTTCTTTTATTTCTATTCTCTTTATTCTCTTCCTATTCAATTCTAATTTTGTCTTCTTTTCTCACTATCTCTCATACTTCTCTATCTTCTCACTTCACCTGCTTCTTCAGTTTATTTGATTATTGTTTCACTTTGACACATTAGCCAATATCTCCTCAATACCTATTTGTTTATTCTCATCTCTTATGTGCATGTGTCTCTATTTGGAGGGTAGAGGAAACAGTTAGCATTTCTTCCTTTTGAGTGTGTCAATATCAGGTAAAAGCCAAAAATAGAACTTACTATACTCTTATTTACTCAAATTTTCTTTTGTTGATAATTATTACATACTTACATGTTCCTTTATCAAATTATAATTGTCTTTTCTATTGAAAAGTGTTAATTTAATAATCTAAAATCGTATACGTACAATAATAGTCTCATTACTGTATTGACAAATGACAAGTTTTATATATATAATATATTATTAAGCTTCTACCCTAGATCCTGATGAATTGCGAGATTGATCTCAAAATAAGTTTATTTTTTATTGTTTTATTAATGAATAATGATTAATCTCAAAATAGTTTATGCAGGTTTAACAAAAAGGTTAAAATTTGGAAATTAAGTTTAAGCACTTACCAAAGAAGAGAAAGAGACTTGAGACTTCAAGATACTACGATCAAGTTCATTTTCTAGACAATCAGAATCAGGTTTTATTGTTTTAGCTCATTCTTATTTTATATACTCATCTTTGTAGTGTTTTATATATTATAATTTTTAATTTCATACAAATATATATATATATATATATATATATATATATATATATATATATATATAATAAGTATGTCAACTAGAAAATATGAATCAGGTTATTCAAAACTTCAGAAAAAGAGAAGATTTGAGGCTTTAATTGCATCATAAAAAGGATCTATGGATAAATTTATAAAAATAGATGAGAAAAATGAATTAGAAAATACAGGTGGGTGCTCTTTGAATGAACAAGATAACAATTTAGATATAGGTGAAAGCAATAATAGAGAAGTAGTTAGTGATGAGGATAATTATAATTTTGATTCTCAAACTCATGATAATGAGGAGGAGATTGGGAGACTAGATTGTTGGATCAAGTGGCCTCAGAATAATTAAAAGGGGGGGGGGTTGAATTAATTATTAATGTGTCTTGACTAATTAAAAATTATCCTTCTTAATGTTACTAGATTCAACTAGGATTTTACTACAAAGTTAAGAAAGTAAAGAACATAAACAAAAACTTAACCAAAAGTAAAAGCAACAATTAAAAGTACACCGCGAAAATTAAAGAGTGTAGGGAAGAAGAAGACAAACACAAGATTTATACTGGTTCGGCCATAATCCGTGCCTACATCCAGTCCCCAAGCAACCAACGGTTCTTGAAATTTCTTTCAACCTTGTAAAATCCTTTACAAGCCAAAGATCCACAAGGGATGTACCCTCCCTTGTTCTCTTTGAACAACCAAGTGGATGTACCCTCCACTTGAACTGATCCACAAAAGATGTACCCTCTCTTGTTCTCAGTACAACAACCCAAGTAGATGTACCCTTTACTTGTGCCACAATGGATGTACCCTCTAATGTGTTAAGACAAAGAATTCTCAGGTGGTTAGTCCTTTGAATCTTTGTAAGGGGAAACAAAAGATATCTCAGGTGTTTAGTCCTTTGAAATCTTTTGTTTAAGGGGAAGGGAAGAATAAAAAAAATTCTCAGGCGGTTAGTTTTTTGAATTCTCTTGGAAAGAAAGAAGGGAGACACAAAAGAATTCAGCCAGTGAGTCCTTCTATTTTTTTGGCAAAGGGAGAAGAGAGACACAAAAGAATTCAAGCGGTTATTCCTTCTATTCTTTTGGCAAAGGGAAAAGAGAGATACAAAAGAATTCAGACGGTTAGTCCTTCTATTCTTTTGACAAAGGGAGAAGTGAATGAAGAAGAAGAATGGCACAAGTTTTTTAACAATGAACTTTTCTTGGAAGAGAAAGTATTGAATAAAAAACTCTTAGAAAGAAGTTGAGAAATGAATCAGAAATTTCTGTAAAAAACTTGTTGAAAGATGAAGATAAATGAGTTAGAAAGTTTTGTAAAAACAAACGTTATTGAAATTCATGTCATGGTCACATATTTATAATCATTTGATGACTCAAGTTAAAGTTTGTGACTCTTGGCAATTTCTTTAAAACTAGCCACTTTAAGAGTTATGACTTTTGTGAAAACTAGTCACTTAAAAAGTTGTGACTTTTGAAAAAATCTTCAAAAACAAGTCACTTTAAGAATTGTGACATTTGGAAATTTATTTTTAGAAATCAGTCACTGGTAATCGATTTCCATCAAGGTGTAATCGATTACACATCAACAGATGCGACTCTTCATGTTTAAATTTTGAAAATCAAAATGTTTAGAAACTCTGGTAATTGATTACAAGTATTGTGTAATCGATTACACAAGTTAAAAATGATTTGAAAATGTTTTATCACTAGTTGTGACTCTTGAAATTTGAAATCTAACGTTTTAAAACATTGGTAATCGATTACATGATTATGGTAATCGATTACAACTTTGTAAATCAGTTTTGAAAACAATGTTGGCTACTGGTAATCGATTACTAGAAGGTAGTAATCGATTACCAGAGAGTAAAACTCTTCGGTAAAAGATTTTGTGAATAATTCTTGTGCTACTCAATGTTTTGAAAAAAAAAATAGTACTTATCTTGATTCTTGAATCTTGATCTTGATTATTCTTGAATCTTGATTCTTGAAACTTGATTATTCTTGAATCTTGATTCTTTGAAACTTGATTCTTGAAGCTTTTTGACTCCTGATTCTTTGGCATCATCAAAATAATCTTGGAAGACATTGCTTCCACATAGATGATTCTACTTTTGAAAATATATATTATCCAAGCCAATAGAAGAATATTGATATGACTTTGAGAGATTTATTAGTAGAAAAGGGCCCTATTAAAGTGACTGATATATATTTCCCAAAGGATAAATATTCTAGGCACTTTTCTTCATCAAATTACATTCAAAAATTGCCTAATGGAGAGAAACATGAAAGAAAATGGGTAATTTATTCTAGAGATTTGGATAGAGTCTTTTGTTTTTGTTGCAAATTATTTAATGTTGTTTCTTGTACAAGTAAACTAGCTACCAAAGGTAGCAAAGATTGGAGAAATCTTAGTGTTAAGTTGAAGAGTCATGAAATAACGAATGAACATATTACTAACATGAATGCATGGATTGATTTGGAAATGAGATTGGTAAAAAATAAAACAATAGACAAACATGTTCAAGAACAAATAAATAGATATAGAGAACATTGGAGAAATGTGCTGTTAAGAATTAATGCAGTTGTTAAAACCCTTGGTAAAAATAACTTAGCCTTCCGTGAAAAAATTGAAAAGATCTACCAAGAAGCTAATGGAAATTTTTTAAGTCTAATTGAAATGATTGCAGAATTTGATCCAATCATGCAAGAACATATTCGTTGAATTAAAGACGATGAAATTCACAACCATTACCTTGGGCATAATATACAAAATGAGTTGATAAATTTGTTAGCAGGCGAAATCAAAACAAAAATTATAAAAAAAAATTAAGGATGCAAAATATTATGCAATCATACTTGACTGTACTCCAGATATAAGTCATCAAAAGAAAATGTCTTTTGTATTAAGGTGTGTGGATATCTCATTAACTCCAATACAAGTTAATGAGTATTTTTTAGAATTTTTAAAAGTAGATGATACAAGTGGAAAATGTATTTTTGATGCTATTATAGATGAATTAAAAATTGTTGGACTTGATATTAATGACCTTAGGGGACAAGGATATGATAATGGATCTAATATGAAAGGAAAACATCATGGTGTGCAGAAAAGATTCCTTGATATTAATCCTAGATTATTTTATACTCCTCATGGTTGTCATAGTTTAAACTTAGTACTTTGTGATACGACTAACTCTTGTCCTAAAGCTACATCTTTCTTTGGTGTGTTACAACGTATATACACTTTATTTTCTTCTTCTACAAAAAGGTGGAAAATTTTACAAAACCATATACATAGCTTAACCCTTAAATCATTGTCACAAACACGTTGGGAAAGCCGTATTGAAAGTGTGAAAGTAGTAAGATTTCAAACTTTACAAATAAGAGATGCTTTATTTGAATTAGCTGAAGCTAGTGATGATCCTAAAATAAAAAGTGAAGTTGATTGTTTAGCAAATTATGAGCTTGAAAACTTTGAATTTTTGTTTGGCATGACTATTTGATATGACATTTTATTTGCAGTTAACTTAGTTAGTAAGAATTTACAATCAAAAGATATGTGCATTGATGAAGCTATTGAACAATTAAAAGGTCTTCTTTCTTTTTTTGAAAAGTATAGGAAAAATGGATTGGAAAATGCGTTGATTTCTACCAAGGAAATTGCTTTTGAAATGGATATAGAGCTTAAGTTTCGTAAAAAACGTATTAGTCGTAGAAAGAAACAATTTGATGAAAATGTTGAGGATGAAATTGTAAAATCTCTTTAAGAATCATTTAGAATTGATTACTTTTTGTACATCGTAGATAAAACAATTACCACACTTCAAAGTAGATTTGAACAATTTAAAATATATGAAGATATTTTTTGTTTTTTATTTAGTGTTTAAAAAATAAAGTTACTAGATTGTACACTCTTGAAAGAGAAATGTCTAAACCTTGAAAAATCTTTGAAACATGATAATTTGTTGGATGTTGATGGATTAGATTTATTTTCAGAATTAAATATCTTAAAGGAAATTATAGGATTGGAAAATGATAAACCAATTGACATTCTTAATTATATAAAAAGAATAAATTCTTTTACAAATGCATATATAGCTTATAGAATAATGTTAACGGTACCAATATCAGTTGCTTCAGTCAACTGAAAGGAGTTTTTTAAAGCTAAAAATATTAAAAAATTACTTAAGATCAACAATGTCTCAACAAAAATTGAACGGATTGACGTTATTGTCTATTGAAAAAAAATGATAAATGAAATTAATTATGACAATTTAATTAATAATTTTCCATCATAAAAAGCTCGAAAAAAAATTAATTTTAATTAAAACAATAATAATTTTAACAAGTCATTTTATGAGTAAATAAAAATTCTCATTCTTAAATTTGTTTTAGGCCTCTCAAGTTATTGAGTCGTCCCTGCTAATTGCAAGCTGCGGGAATCAATGACGAACTCGTGTTATGAAGGCGTAGAGTTGGAGTTGTGCCGAGTGAACAGCTGCCATGGCCAGAATCGCCTTTCCACTCGTCGGAAAACACTATCGCTTCCTCTGCACCGACGACAACCTCTTTGTTGTGGCGAAGGCCTTCACCGCCGGCATGATTCTCGCCACTGGATGCTCTCCGAAGCCACCGAACCACTTCACCACCTCTGCCTGCCATCGTTCTCTCATATCTACATTTTGTGTTTCCCCTCTCATCATTTTTTTTCGATCTAAGGATAGAGTCCATGGACATCGTTGGTAAGGCCAACAAGGAAGAAAACACTTTCATGGATGTGGTTAATAGGGAAAAAAAACATCAAAGTTCTCCTTATTTGAATGGATTTCAGAACCTGTGATAGGTAGATGCTGACAGAAGCTTGGAAGGAGTTAGATGAATGTTACAGGGAGTGGGAAGATTAATGAATCACAACTTTAGGAAGACTCTCTGGGAGATTGGGGCAAATTTTCATGTATTTTTGGTTTTCTGTAGAATAGTTACCACTTGGTTATCCATTCGGTTGGAGAAACATGACTGCAAGAGGAGCAGGACTGTGACTGCAAGTCCCACGGTCCTATTCTACATTATTTTTTATCCTTTTTCTTTAATTTATTTCTGGTAATTTATTTGGTTTCTAACCCTTAAAAATTATATTTTAAAATTTGTTAAAAATTAAATTCCAGTGGTCAAAAGTCGCTTAACTGTGAATCTAACATTTTCCGTTTGACACCTACTAATACATATCCAGATAAGAAAATTTTTTTTTAAGATTTTGGAGAATTATAAAAAAAAAACTTTTAATTTAGAGAATTAAAATAAGAATTTTTTATATTTAAAGGACTTAAAAAAAGAACAACCAGTTCAAAGAACAACCATACCAATAATAATAATAATAATAATAATAATAATAATAATAATAATAATAATAATAATAATAATAATAATAATAATAATAATAATAATAACTCTAGATATATCTATCTTTAAAAATAAAAGAACATCCAGTTCTTCCACGTGTCACGCTTTCCATTATTTCAGCTTTTTTTATTACTCTCGCTTGCACGTGCACATCATACATTCGCCTGCTTCTTCGTTCTCGTGTTGCGCACGTTTTGTTGGAATTTCATTTTGAAATCAATAGCCCAGGCTACGACAATACTAGGTTGTAGGCCTGGGAGGTCACGTCGTCAAGCCTCAGTTGTGTATACTTGCGTTGAGATTCCTCATCTGCGTCATTCCCTCATTTCGCGGTTTATTTCAAATTTTAATCTCAAAACTCGCAGCTTTCTTCTCACTAGATTTCAGACCTACGAGGTGACATGAGCTAGCTATCTTCATTATACACTTCATACCAAAAATCCCAACCAGATATCAGTTTTTGTTTTTTCCTTTCAACCTTTGTGCCTAGCTTCCCATTTGTTTTCTTTCAACGTCATTTCTCGATTCCAGTTGCATGTTCGACAACCTAAACAGGATCCTACATTTTGATTATCCATTGTGTCATACCCTAATTTCAACCGGGGACTATCATTCGTTGATCTTTTGATCCTTGCTAGTTGACTTATGGTGTTAAACGCCAATTATAGGGCAAAATAGATGATCATTCAGTGTTTTGATCAAGAATGCAAAAAATACCAAAACTAAGGGGCAGAAAGGGTCTTTTTATTGAGTTTCCTGAACCCTAGCTCGTCTAGGTTAGCCTCTGGCTTGCCTGGGCCACCAAAAGACTTCCATATTAAGTAACCAGCTCACCTGGACGAGCCAGTTACTTCATGGCTAAGTCTCAGCTCGCCTGGGTGAGCTGCTGGTCCACCAAATGCCATTTTTGGCTATAAATAGGCATGAAGGGGGATGAGGAAAGAGGTTCCAAGGGTCAACATTGAAGGACATTGAGAGAATTGAGAGAGAAGAAGAAGGAAGAAAAGGAAACGAAGTCGAGGCGCTACCAAATCGCGACCGTGATTGAACCCTACATCGTTCCTTGTTCGGTGTGCTTCGTGTGACCGTCGGTTAGTTTTGTTTTGTTTTTTTTATATTTGAATTTGATCTATGCACCTTTAGGGGTTCCCCTTGTGTTTTGTGCACATTCATCTTCTCCATCTACCATCGATGATCTCGTTTTCTTTGAAAAATTTCAATCTTAACCGATCACTAGTGTCGTAAAGTTATCTTTAAAGAAATCAAAAGTTAATAAACAAAACCAAGATAAAACCAACTCATAACTAACTTCTTTTTATCAAATATCACTTGAGATCGTTTCAAGGTCCAACACCTTAACGATTCTCTCCTCTTTTCAAATTTAAAAGATCGTTTCAAGGTCCAACGCCTGAATGATTCTCTCCGCTTTTCAAATTTAAAAGATCGTTTCAAGGTCAAACGCCTTAAACAACTTTTTGTTCGCAATTAAAATGAATCTTTCAAAAGCCTAAAATCAATTCAGCACACAACTTTCTCGCTTTAAAGAACTACGTAGGTTTGAATTCCTCATCGCACCTGAGGATACGTAGGAGCAAAGGCAACGCCCTTGTCGACCCCAAAAATAAAAAAAAATATAAAAAAGGGAAAATAAATAATATTGAAGTCATGTTTTTGCACACTCGATTAAAGGCAGTTCTCCCTTGTGATGGGCGCGTGGGGTGTTGATACCTTCCCCATGCGTAAACAACTCCCGAACCCTTATTTTCAAAATTCGCAGACCCTCTTTTTGGTTTTTCTAACGTTTTTCCTCGAATAAACATTGGTGGCAACTCCTGCGCGTTTTCCTTTTTGGAAGATGCTCCTATAGCTTTTTGCTCGCACTCCCGTCGTAGGGTAGGTTGCGACACGTTGTAGAAAGGTTGTTCAACTGTGTGTATTCAACAAGCTAACGTTAATTGGTAAGGGTCATGTTCTGTTTTGAAGATTAATGTGGTTTTATGTATTATAAAGAGCCTTATTTTTTTAGTTTATGTGTGTTTGCTATATTAATGCGATTCGATTTACATTAACATTTCCTCTATTCTGCATTTTGATTTTAGTTGTTGTAGGAAGCTTTTGCAGTAAGTGTGTTTCACTCTATATATGGACTCATTTAGACTAATGGATCTTTAATGAATTTTTGACAACCTCAATTGGTGTTGAAAGTTTTAATGGAAACTGGTATGGATTTAATGCAGTTCTTATCATTTGTGGTGCTTCTATTAATAATATTAGGCACGTGTAATGGTTCTATTTGCAATAACTGTAATTTGTGTAGCATTGTTTCATAGGTTGAACTCGATAGCCAAAATAGATTACCAAAAGGAAACTTGGAAGATTGTTGTTTGAGTGATAAACATGTGGACTATAGCAAGATCGCCTAAGTCTATTGTTGAGCTAATTTTAGTTGACAAGAAGGTTAGGTTAATTGATTTTTGATGGCTATGTTGTATGCAATGGTTGTTCATAGTTGTTTATATACAAAGACATGTAATTCTTTATGTATAGCAAATATTTTTAAAATTATCACTTGACATGTTGGTTGTCCAGGGTGATAAAATTCTAGCTCAAATGAGGAATGTTGATGTTCAACTGGACAATGTAATTTTTGATGTTGGTCAGACTTATGTTATCTAGAACTTTGAAGTAGAAAAGAATAGTGGTCATTATAAAGCAACACACCATGGCTTTAAAATTAATTGTGAAGGCGACTAAAGTCACAACTCACGAAATACCAGAAAATACCTGAAACAATGTACAACATCACAATGTTTGATGACATTGTAAGTGGCTCAACCAACACTAACTTTTTAATAGGTAGAATTTTTAAATATGTGATTATTGAAAAACTTTACATGTTAGTGTCATTATTCTGTCTAATGTTGGTTTTTCTTTGAAGATGTTATTGGTGAGGTTGTTGAGATTGGGCAGTGGAATCTACATAGCAAGCCAAAGAAAGTTGTATTTACAATGAAAGATTGATGGTATTGCATATTATTTACAAAAATTGAATCCTAAGTCAGTTTTAAATGTTAGATGGATGAATAATTCATTTTTAATTTGACACAGTGGAAGTATCATGAGTTGTACTTTGTGGGAGTCATTGGCTTTGGAGTTTAAGGATTGTTTCAATAGGCATGTTTCTGATCCAATGGTGTTGTTGCTGACTCCAACTAAAATCAAAGAAGCAAGAGGTTATTATTTCATTGTAAATGCATTTTTCTAAATTTACATTTCATTTTCAACTAATATAAACCTTTTTTGTTTTCTATAGGAACTTATCCTATAGCAATCCAAAATTCAATGTATGGTTCTCAAATTTTTGTAAATAGCGACATGAGAATTTGTGGAATTCAAGGATTGATTGGCCACTTCATTCATGATACTTCCATCTATGTTGTGATTTAGTTATGAATAGTTATAATTTATTTATCAGTACATATGTTTACTTATTTCAGAATTGATGCGACACAACTAACAATGATTCCATGTGCCCAAATAGGCAGTCAGATTTTGGGATCTTTAGTGTATTCCCTTGCAAATCGCTTTTTGCATAATGCCCACGTGAAATGCTTTGATGAACTTAGCCAATTGAAAAAAGTTTGAGATAATATTTGATACATTCCTTGGTTTGAAATATTGTAATTCATTTTTATAATGAATTCATTTTTGTTGTAGGAGTATATGTCTGTCGCTGTCGCTACTATAAGCAAGTTGTTGGTAGCAAATAGATGGATTTATGATGGGTGTCCCAAATGTAATAAAAAAGCTGATGGAGAGGGTTCGTCGTTTGTTTGTGTTGGGTGTGCTAATAGGAGTGCAAATACAGTTGCAAAGTAAGTTGCATGTTGTGACATGTTGAAATAACATTTTTTGGCGAATGAAATTTGTTATTTATGTGCGTATCTTTTGATTCACCAATTTGTGTCATAGGTTTCGCGTGGATGTCAGAGTTGGTCAACCTCATGAGTCTGCAATTTTTACACTACAGGATCGTGAATGTTATGCTTTGATAAAGGAGATTGCGACTGAGATTAAGTAGAAAATGATTGATGAGGTAAAGAATATTGATATCGTGTCTCTGTATTGATCTTGCATGGATAGTATTGTAGTGGTATATTAAAAACTAATTAATGGCTCTATAAATATAATTACATAGGATGGAGTATTTGAAGCAAGAGATACACCAGAGGAACTTAATCATGTTCTGGGCAAAAGATTAGCATTCAGATTTAAGGTTTAAATATGGAATAAGGAAAGCTCTATATTTTGCAGAATGTTGGTGTACTGAGGAACGGTGCTGAATTTCGCTTAGCAAATCATGAATATAAGCTTGAAATAACAAGATTCTCTGTTGTTACATAAATGGTATCTGAATCATTGAATCAATTCTGTTGCCTGAGACCAGTTCCATTAGGAGCCTTTACTGAAGCTTTTCAAATTCCTGGATATTGCATCGGTATAGTAGTTGTGTTATTGTAATAGGATTTAGGTATAATGTTATAAGCATGTTGGAGATTTTATTTGTTTAATATTGTATGTGATGAAGACATAGCTGAGTGGATTTCAGAAATATCGCCAGTGGAAAATTTTGTAAAAAATGACACCATTATTCAAAGGATATTTGCTCATGTTACTGATGGAGAGTATGACTCACTTTTTTTGAAAGTTACATTTTGTATAATACCCATAGTCTTATACTCAATTGTATGTATTGTTGTGCAGGAACACTATTGAGTGTGTTTTCTATGATGAATATGTCAAAGTAATAATAGAGTTAGTAAGAGATAGTAATGTTTCTGCTCCTTTTTTGGCAATTCAACATAGCAGACTACATGGATGCAGTGCATTGACTCATGGTAGGTATTGATATTAATTTTGAGAGTCATTGTAGGTTGATGATACAACATACATATGTAAATGTCAATTAACTAAATACATGCCAATGAAACAGGTGAAACATATGTTGAAACTGTGGTCAACGTCAACAACATATTATTGGATCCAAGCTTACCAACCATGCCTAATTCTGGAATAAGGTATCCATCGATTTACTGTGATACTGCAGTTGTGATTTTGGCGTAATGCATATTTTGTTTGTCAACTCTTTTATGCTTTCAATGCATATTAATGTTACACGTGTTATAGCAGAGTCAGGCCTGACAAAGTATATGTAATTAATCTTGGACCAATTGCAAAAGATGTTTATTTCACACTCCTGATTCTTAATGCCCACAAAAGGATTACAAATTTGCATTTATTTGGATCGATCAGTATTTTTACTCCTTGATATACAACCGTTTAGTTGGATTGTTGAAGTTGGTAATATGGTCTACTAATATATACATATGTCGTTGTTCAATCTGAAGGATAATTTGTGTGTTGTTTAGGCCAAAATTGTTGGATTCATGGATAATAATCCTTGGTGGGAGTTACAAAATAGTCAACAATTGGTCAAATATGATGACACCAGACATTACCAGACTGGACTCGGTGTTCCACTTATTCCCGGGTAAACATATTTGATTGATACATTTTGTTTTGCATCCATGTTGAACCAATGAACACTAAGACAAAAAATTGTAATGGAAGAGGTGTTAGGTGTCTTGGGAGCCTATTATTAAAACAATTTTTTAAACTAAAATTGTTATAAAATACAAACAAAAATGACATTTTAACCACGCATCTGGTTTATTGTTACTAGCAATTAACTATTATAATATCATTTACCAATGAAAAAGTATTAAAAAGACAATTCAATCTAAACTTCATGCACTTAAACCAATGACAGAAAGCAGATTAGTGCCCAAGAAATATCACTGAAGAGGTGTGTGTTAGTTGTAATGGAAACTTATTATCAAAAAGCAAATGGAGGTTTGCTTTGCACGTGTGCTGCTAGCCTATTACCAATTAAAGGGATAGCTCTATAAATTTATAGTCTGTTATTAGCCTATTTTATCAGCAATAAGAAAGTAGAGTCAGTATGTGGTAAGTGTTGGCTAAAAGATGGCTATAAGTCTACTAAGTCTACCATTTACCATAAAACTAGTGTGACCAATGAAAGTTTTCAAACAAGTGTACTAAGAGTTTCAATAAGTCACTTTTTGTCTTCTAATCATGCTACCATGTAAAATCGTGATTAAAAGCACTATATTATCGATGTGGTAGACTTGGTATATGATTTTTCAAGGCTAAAAACCTTATGCGAGAACTGTGTCATGGGTGGTAGGTGAATTACGGTTCATGTAATAGTGTGGTTCACATCCAAACAACAGTATATGTTCAAACAAATAACATGAATTTTCAAAGGCTCATTAACAAATTTGTTTAGTCATATTCTGCTACCATATCTTTAGTTCTTAATTATTATGCAAGAACACTTTCAGGTAATCAACCATGGAAAAAGTGAGATCTAACAAAACAATTTCTGCAAAATCTGTAAGATTAAAAAGAAAACTGATATTGCAAGGAAGGTGTTTAAGAACAAGTCAACCTGATAGTGCTAAAATGACATACATATTCAATGAAAATATAGGTTTTGCATCTATATACTAATATTGTCAAGTTGTATTGCTATTAAAATGTGTATTGCTACATATGTTGTAAAGACTGAGATTCTATTATGAATGTCACAAGAATTGTTAATGCACCTGGAAGAAGTGGCAGCCAAAGAAACTTTCAAATGGCATTAGCAGATGTCACTAATACTTAACCAAATAGCCATCAGCTCCAAACCAAACAAAGGAAAACTATCAATAACATGTGTAGGCTTCATAATAATTTGTTTAGTGACTTTGAAGCTGCATCTTCAACTTCTACTGGACTAGCAAATAGTGAAATGCTTGATCATTCCTTTGTACATGAACACGCAAACGATCCACTTCGGTAGACATATGAAGGCTCTTCAGATTACAATACTAAAAATGCAGGTGAGAATAATTTGAAATACTATATCAAACGAATTACACGTCAAGTAATAATCAAAGTTGTGTTACTATTGGTTGTAATGCAGAAAATGCTGACAATTTCTAGATTATGAGAATGACCTATCTGATGGTGTTCATGAATTTGTTCATGACATTAACATAGGTTTTAGTCTCACAATGCAGAGGTTTTAGCTTCAGGAATATGTTGTTAATGTCAAACTAAGTAACATCTATTTTGTAGGATATGTTGATCTAGGAGATCCTTCTAAAACATATGCATATTGCCAAGCTGTTATGTGGTATGCTGAAAGAACAAGAAAAGATAGAAGTTAGGCTAATGTCAAATATAGTCTTTGTGGCAGCATGGGAAGGGTACAACTTCCTTTTCTCAAGAACCCTCCAATGCTTATGCAACAACTATTAAGTGATCAAGAATCACGCAAAAGCAGAAATTTCCAACATAATATCAGGGCTTATAATATGATGTTTGCTTTTAGCTCTCTTGGAGCCAAGATAGATACAAGTGTGCTCAAAGGAAAAGGTCAAGCAATTTATAAAACTCATGGACAATCATGTCATTTGATTCGAAGCCCATTACGAATGCCTGGGAAACCTCCAAAATTTGCCCAACTGTACATATATGATACAAAGAATGAAATTCAAAACAAAATTGGTGCATTAAGGTAAATTGTGTTTTTTGACTTTGTTTGCATGAAATGTCCATGTGTGTGTTTTTATTCAGTTGTGATACCGTTAAATGGATGGCTATATACATGAAATTTTTTAAACATGTGCAAGGCAAAATGTACTGGATTCACATATGGTGTCCAAGTTAAAAGAAATGCTTGATGAACACAATGTGTTTGCTAAGTCTTTTAGGATGGCAAATGATAGATATGATAACTTTTAGACAGAGAATCTTAACCTACAATTGATAGCTAACAAAAAAAGGATGGAAGAACCTATAATTTGCCCACAGTTTTCAGAGGTTGTTGTAGTCATTGTTGGTGATGCAAGTCAACCTATCAATCGAGACATTATACTTAAAGAACAAAATGGACGTTTACAAAGAATCAATGAGCTTCATCCAAGTTATCTTGGATTGCAATATCCTCTGATGTTTCCTTATGGTGAAGATGAGCATAGCAATGATATCAAACATAGAGATACGGGTGATTCTCATCAAAGAAAGAGAAACAGACTAATTATCAAAGAGTTTTTGTGTTTTAGGCTGCAGTCTAGAAAAGATGAAGCATAAACTTTATTGAGGTCTAGAAGATTGTTTCAGCAATTTATTGTTGATGGTTACACAATGATGGAAGCATAACGATTGTTGTTTGTCAGAACTCATCAAAAGCAACTGCGTTTTTTTCAATATAACACTTTAAAAAACTTACAACAACCTATTGAAAATTAGAATGCCAGTTGTGGAAAACATATTATTTTGTCTTTGTCTTTTGTTGGTAGTCAAAGGTATATAGATAAATTGTACTTTGATGGAATGGCCATATGCAACACTGTTGGATTTCCAGATTTGTTTTTGACTTTTACTCGCAATCCAAATTGGTCAAAGATTCAACGGTCCATTGCAGCTCTTACTTTAAATGCACATGATCGGCCATATATCGTCACAAGAGTTTTTAAACTCAAGCTACAACAACTAATGCCTGACTTGAAAGAAAAACAAAATTTAGGAAATGTGCTTGCATGTAAGTTATGTGTTCATAATGCAGTTAGTACTCAATTGACTATTGCATGTATATCTATTGTTAAAATAACCATATTACAATTGCAGATATCTACACAATAGAATTCCAAAAAAGAGGTTTATCACATGCTCATATCTTGTTGTTTTTGGATCCTGCCAGCAAGTATCTATCTCCTACAGATATTGATCGCATCATATCAGCTGAGATACCAGATTCTATTGAACAACAACAACTATATGATTCTATCTGTGACACCCTCTACCTGGATATACATATATAATAAAATACATGAAAATATGGAATTACATAAAATGAGATTTTATTCAATGAACATAAAAGAGTTCACGTGGTAAAAGGTTCACATTCACTTCATTATTACCAAATAAAACTTGTCATAAACATTTTTGGCTCGAAACATCATGTAATTAAACAAAAACTGATGCCCCAATGTCACATCCTATCAAAGCATCGTGTCCTGAGGTCCTTTAGTACAAGGTTCCTTAAAGCAGTCCACCTAGTCATCTGCTCCCACTAACACAAAGTTCGAGATCATTACAAGATCCAAACACAAACAACACACGGGGAGTGAGTTATCACGTTCCTAACTAATAGAGAGAAACAAGATAACATATAGATATACATATCATATAAACGAAATACAACTTACTTAAACATAGCTCATGTCATTCCACCACTTTGTTGCATAACATCACATCTCAACACAACACGTCTCATTCATTTTCACATTATTCACATACTCAAGGATCAAAACACAATATCACTAAATCAATCAATATCGATCAATACACAAGCGTTATGTAACAAATACACTAAGACTTAATCCAATATGCAATGGGGTACCATGTCAGTGAAAAACCTCATCGGGCGCCTAGGAGTACATGACAAGACAGACCACACACTGGTAAGTCAGGTCACTCTCACTTGGTAAAATCATAGGGAGACCAGTCAGGGTCACGCTGTTTTGCGAGAATGCTCCAACCACGTGGGATCGACACATGCTTAAAGGAGTACTCAAATCGAGTGTATTTACCCCCAAGGTCTAGACTCCGAAGAGTTCGTCAAGGCCTCTCCCTCCTGATTCAGGTCCAACCCAGAAAACATTTTAGTACACAGACTCTATCTATAAACTGTACAAAACATACAACTTCTCAATTATTCTCAAAATAATTTTATTTTGTCACGCTTGTGATTAAACTCGTCGAGTCCCCACAGTGGTTCCCATCACAATACTCGTCGTGCATTAACTCGTCGCCCTTAAAGGGTCTTATAGTCATGTGATTGTACGATTCATATCTCACAACTCAATGCACACAACATCTCAATGCACATATGTATTTCAAGTCAATACATACTCAATTTATCACATACACTCGGTCTCAATCACGATGGTATAATCCCAAAGTAATATTTTATCACACCTCATGAATCATATACACTTTACCTATGAACTATGCAATACACACAACTACTCAATTGTTTTCAAAATAATTTTAACTTGTCACGCCTCAAAGTGATTCAACTCGTCGGGTTCCCACAGTGGATCCCATCACAATACTCGTCGTGCAAAAACTCGTCACCTTTAAAGGGTCTTACAATTGTGTGATTGCATATTTCATAGCTCACAACTCAATACATACAACATCTCAATACACATGTATCTCACCATTCATCACAGGTTCAATTTGTCACTTACTCACAATTTGAATCACCATTTCATAATCTCAATATAACAATTTATCATGCTAATATAGAAAATCTTATCCAAAGTACCAACAATTTATTAAAAAATATTTCTCACAACATGTGGAGTAAAACCTCTCAAACAATTTCACACAATCATATCAAAATCATATGTCAAAAACACAAAAATACTAATAGCACTCAATTTTATCAACCAATTCGCATCAGGACATTCATTGGTCCGTCAAACACAACAATATCATATTTATAATCGTAAAGGAAAATTGTAATTCAGTAAACATCTCAAATAAACCCCAATTTAATCCTTTAAGGATCCATACACATGTTCATTCTAACCCCAATTGTGATAAACTCATCCCTCACCTCTAAGCGAGCTCACACGTGTAGTCCGACAGTGATAGCAGGGTCTCTAGCATTTCCCTAAGATTCCTCAAGCTTTTCCTTTGTTTGCTCTATTAGGATTTCCAAGCGTTAGAGAGAAGGGGAAGAGATTGTAGCCTCCATTTTACTGTCACCGTGAGAGACTAATTTCTCTCTGCAAAATATTACTTCATAAATCCCAATCGTGAGAATGTGCGGAAATAGGCTCCAAAGGTGGTGTCCAAATTTCATGACGATCCAACGGTTGACGAGTCCGAAATCGTATTTTTACTGAGACTGTTTTTGGGTGTTTGTGGGAAAAAGAAAGCTCAGTGCAATGGAAATTTCTTCCACCATAGACATTATCTTGAAAATCCCAATAGTGAATAAGTGCCAAAATAAGTTCTAAACCATTCTTTCAAATTTCACAATAATCCAACGGTTAACGAGTCCAGGATTGTCGTTTTGCTGAGATAGGTTTAAGTGTATGCGAGACAAAGAGAGGATTTTAAGAAAGGAAGAAAGGAAAACGGACTTGTGATGAAGAGAGAGCATAGAGACGTATTGTAAATGTAAATAATGACCTATTACGTCTCTATTTATAGCTAGGTACTTTGGGCCTATTATTTACTCTATTTTTCTTTATTTTATCATTTTATATAAATAAAATCTATTTTACTTCTTGTCAAATGAATAAATAAAATATTTTTTTCTAAAAACATATTTATTTTATTTACCTAAAAAAATATTATTTTAATTAATAAAACTATTTCTCCTGTTTATTTGATTACAAAAAGCTCATTATTTTCCTAAAATTTTATTTATTTTAAATAAAATCATTTTTTATTTATTTTATGAAAAATGAGATGTTACAATGTCAATAAACATATTATGCATGGTCCATGTGGTCATGCAAACAGAAAGTCACCATGCATGAAAGATGAAAAGTGTTCCAGATGTTTTCCAAAAAAATGGCAACCTAAAACTGTTGTTGACCAAGAGGGTTATCCTGTTTATAGAAGGCGTAATGACGGTAAATATATTTAAAAAAATGGGATAGCACTAGAAAAATAGATATGTTGTACCATACAATCCAAATCTGTTGTTGAAATATCAGGCACACATTAACATAGAATGGTGCAATCAGTCAGCGTCCATCAAATATTTATTCAAGTACATTAATAAAGGTTATGATCAGATAATCGCGACTCTTGTACCTGCATAGAATAATGATGGAACTACTGGACAGACTGTCGATGAGATTAAGCACTATCTTGATGGTAGGTATGTTTCTCCTTGTGAAGCTTGCTGGAGAATATTTTCATTCCAAATTCACAAGAGATCACCTGCTGTTGAAAGGTTATAATTTTATTTGCTTGGTGAAAACTTAGTAATATTTGAGGATGATGATGACATTGATGTTTTGCTGTCCAAGCCAACTGTTAAAGAGTCTATGTTTACTTCTTAGCTACAAGCTAACAACATTTTCCAGGAAGGAAAAGATCTAACGTACTTGCAATTCATTTCAAAGTTTACATACATTGCCAAGTATAGATGTTGGAGGCCATGTAAAGGTGGCAATACAATTGGCAGGCTTAATTGGGTACCTCCAAGCACTGGAGAATTGTGTTACCTTAGGATGATGTTGGTTGTGGTTAAAGGACTAACCACTTATGAACAAATTCGCACAGTTAACGGTCAACTGTATTCTTCATTTAGAGAAGCTTGTTTTGCTATGGGCCTCTTGCTTGACGATAAGGAATATATTAAGACTTTAAGAGAGGCATACCATTAGGGTTTTGGCCAATTCCTAAGAAGATTGTTTGTAACAATGCTCATATCTAATAGCATTGATAGACCAAATCATGTATGGGCTGAAACATGGGAGTGTCTAATTGAAGGTATTCTTCATTAACAGAGGAGGAAAGAAACATGCTAGGTAATGTAAAGATTCTTTTATAAACTATAATTTGTAGAAGCAAGGCTTTAAGAAGATGTTTTGATGATGCCAAAGGAACTCGCTTCTCAAGTTTTATTCAAGACAAGAATCCAAGATATCCAAGAAATTCAAGAAATATGATCAAGATAATTTCTAGAGTCTTATGAAGAAATTTCCAAGTTGAAACAGCAAAAGGTTTGGCCAAAGGATTTAACTTAAAATGTTTTTTAAAAGAGTTTTACTCTTTGGTAATCGATTACCAGAATATGTAATCGATTACCAGTGGCCAATGTGCCTTCTGAAAAGCTTTTAAATGTTTTAGAAAGCATGTAATTGATTACACATGGCTTGTAATCAATTACCAGTGGTTTGGAACGTTTTAAAACAACCATAAGAAATTTAAATTTAAATTTCAAAGTTGTGTAATTGATTACAATAAGTTCGTAATCGATTACCAGTGTTTAAATATTCAAATTTCAAATGTGAAGAGTCATAACTCTTCAGAAGTAACTGTGTAATCGATTACACCATTATGGTAATCAATTACCAGTGAGGATTTTTGAAAATAATTCCCAACAGTCACATCTTTTCATTTAAATTTTGAATGGCCATCAAAGGCCTATATATATGTGACTTGGGCATGAATTTTCTTAGAGTTTTTACTGACCAAAAAGTCTTATCCTCTCAAAAGATTAAATTGTCTTCTAAAAATTCCTTGGCCAAAACACTTGCAATTCAATAAGGAATTATTTGAGTGCTTCATTGTACAATCTATCTCTTTCAAGAGAGATTTCTTCTTCTCTTCTTCTTACTCAAGGAAAGTGATTAAGGGACCGAGGGTCTCTTGTTGTAAAGCGATCTGAACACAAAGGAAGGGTTGTCCTTGTGTGGTTCAGAACTTGTAAAGGGTTTTTACAAGATAGTAGAACTCTCAAGCAGGTTGCTTGGGGACTGGACGTAGGCACAAGGGTGTGGCCGAACCAGTATAAAACTGAGTTTGCACTTTCTCTTTCCTTAAACTCCTTTATTTATTGTTATTTATCTTTTGTGTTAAGGAAGTTTATTTTGAATCGAATTATAGTAATTCATAATAAGGGAACATTGTTATTATCATTAAAGAAGAATAAAATTTTAATTGGGGAAATAGTTTGTGATATCTTAATTGAGGCCACTTGTCTAACATAATTGTTGTTTAAAACATACAAATTCAATTGTTTATTTTTGTGCAAAGATTTAAAGATTGAAACAAAAGAGTTACAGAATTTGGCATTGATTGAAATTGAAAAGATATTACAATCAAACAAAAAATTATTAAAGGATTATCCAACCATGCCTTTTCTAAGAGATATTACAACATGATTTCCAAACATACTTTTCTTCTCTAACAAGTTAGGAAAAATTGGTGTTTGTCTTATTGTAATATCACTACAATAGCAACAATTATGGCTGAATCATGTGAATCTAATAAATTTTTTGTTTAATTACAAAAACAGATGAGCAGAGAGATATCTTTAATGTAATCATAAATAATGTCAATAGACAAGCTGGAGGAATGTTTTTCCTGTATGGATATGGAGGTACTGGCAAAACCTTTATGTGGAAGACATTAGCTTATGCATTATGTTTGATAGGTGATATTGTTTTGACAGTTGCCTCAAGTGGTATAGCCTTATTGTTATTACCCAATGGCAGAACTGCATATTTGAAATTTGTTATTCCTATGCCTACATTAGAGAACTCCACATGTAATATCCACCAAGGTACAGAACAAGCTGAAATGTTAAAGGCAACCAAGTTGGTTATATGTGATGAGGCTCCTATGGCTCATAAGTATTATTTTGCAGCATGTCTAATTCTGACAGTGTTCCATTTGGTGGAAAAGTTATTGTGCTTGGAGGTTATTTCAGGCAAATTCTTCCCTTCATCCCAAGAGGAAGTAGATCTAACATAGTGCATGCTGCTATAAATGCTTCATATTTGTGGGACTACTGCACAGTTTTAAAGCTAACAAAAAACATGTGTTTGCAGTCCAACCTAACAATCACAAATGCACAAGAAATTAAGTGGTTTTTGCAGTGGCTGATAGATGTTGGCGATGGAAAACTGGGCAAAGGTGATGATGGGCTATATGACAAAGAAATTCCATCAGAATTGTTGATTACAAACTTCAGTGATCCTATTGAAGCAATTGTCAGTCATACTTATCCAGACATCTAACACAACTATAAAGATGAGGAATTTCTCAAATTCAGAGCTATTCTAGCTTCAACAAATGAGGTTGTAGACCAAATAAATTACTACATATTAAACATCATCCCAGGTGAAGAGAAAGAATATTTTAGTTGTGATTCAATTGACATGACAGATGCTGCAGCAAGTGAATCTTATGAAGCTATTACACTAGAATTTCTACATTCATTGAAGACATCAGACATACCTAATCATAAGATAAGGCTGAAAACAGACACACTTATTATGTTCATTCACAATTTAGATCAAGCAGAAGGTCTTTGCAACGGAACAAGGCTAATTGTCTATAGAATGGCCAATCATGTTATTGAAGTGCAAATAATCTCAGGAAAAAACATAGGAAGTTTGGTGTATATTCCACGAATGTCTTTATCACCATCTCAACCACCATGGCCTTTCAAGATGATTAGAAGACAATTTCCATTCATAGTTTCATATGCCATGACAATCAATAAATCCCAAGGACAATCTCTTCAAAGTGTAGGATTATATCTTCCTAAACCAGTTTTAAGTCATGGCCAACTTTATATGGCATTCTTAAGAGTTCAGAGCAAAAGTGGATTGAAAATCCTTATTCATGATAAAGAAGGAAAACCACTAAACATAACAACCAATGTGGTTTTCAAGGAAGTTCTTCAAAATCTCTAGTATGTTCTAAAACTAGCTTAATAATTACTTATGACATTGAAAGCTATTGATATTCATCATTAATCTTTTCCATGCAGGGCTGTTTACTGTAGTGTATGTTGGAACACCTTCATGACATCAAGTTTTCGCAACATTTGTTTGATCACATCAACATCTTGTTGAATTTCATACAAGCCAAATTGTTGTAACACTCTTTGAAATTGTTTAATAGAGCTAACATTATGTACAAGCTAGACACTTGAAATATACTTCTTTGTGTTTGTCTGTTGTATGAATATGAGCCATTAATTACTTGTGTTGCTCCTAAGATTGTAACATTAGTTCGTAGTGAATGGTTTATTGAATTGGATTTAGTTTAAGATTACATGTGTTTATAATTCTGAGATAAGGTATTATATTGTACTTACAGTGTAATGGTTTGGTCTTACTGATTTAATAAGAATGTCACTATTGTATGGAGCATCAGGTTTCAGTTCAAGGCTATATGCATGTATGCCGAATGCAAGGTTTAACATTGGTGTTTGTAGCACATGTCATGTAAGCCAAAATTAGTTTAATTTTGTATGTAATACTCTGTTGTGAATAAATGGTATCACAGTGTAATGGTGCAACTTTTATTTTTGAATCATAACCATCACTTTTCCATGCAGGGTCATTTAGTCCAGTGTATGTTGGAACACCTTCATGACATTAAGTTTTTGCAGAATTTGTTTGATCACATCAACATCTTGCTGAATTTGATACAAACCAAATTATTGTAACACTCTTTCAAATTATTTAACACAACTAACATTATCTACAAGCTAGGCAGTTGAAATACACTTCTTTGTGTTTGTCAGTTGTCTGAATATAAGCCATTAATTACCTCTATTGCTCCTAAAATTGTAACATGTGTTCGTAGTGAATGGTTTATTCAATTGGATTCAGTTTAAGATTACATGTGTTTGTAATTTTGGGACAAGGTATTATATTGTATTTATAGTGTAATGGTTTGGTCTTACTGATTGAATAAGAATATCACTATTCTATATAGCATCGGGTTTCAATTCAAGGTCGTATGCATGTATGCTGAATGTAATGTTCAACATTGGTGTTTGCAGCACATGTCATGTAAGCCAAAATTAGTTTGATTTTGTATGTAATACTCTCTTCTGAATAAATGGTATCACATTGTAATGGTGCAAATTTTATTTTTGAATCAGAAGCATCACTTTTTAAGAGTTTAAGCTGCAAGGTATCATGATTGGAGACATATTGTTATCATGAGCAGTTGCTCCATCTTTCTCAATACAACAAAGCTAAAATTAACCTCACTCATCATCTGCATTTTGATGTAATATAGTGAATTAGCATTTACACATACCTGTACTGCGTATATGATGATCATTCCTGATGATATCAATTGATTTCAAAGACAACATGAATTACAAAATTGCATAAGGCATAAAGAAACAAATAAGACGAGAACTATAATTTCCATCCTTTCATGCTACCTTGAGCCATATGTTTTCGATAACCACTTCAAATAAATTGTAATTTATCTTTTTAAATATCAAAGTCTTCTATTAACCAGTTATTGAAATAGTAAAAAATAGATTAATTATACAATAAAAAATGAATTTGACTGTTACAATAATGTCTACAAACCCACATTTTCTTCCTAGAACGATCAATTGTTACTAATTGATCTAATAGGCCTTAATTATATCTTTGTCCATATTATAGGATACCATGAAAATGTTTTTTAATTAATTTGAAACTTAATTTTAAATTTTCATATTAATGTCATTCATTGGCCGAAATCTTAATTTTAAATAAAATTGCACAAATTATTTGTATTCACACAAAAAATATTAGCAACAAAAAAATAATCCCTATTGACCCATGCAAATTACAAATCTGTAACAACTTTATCGATTCATAATACATATCAGATTCACCAAATGACAATTTTCGAATTATCCTAATTGGCCTCGGTGTGGAAGTATATTGGCGGGTGCAGAAAGCAACGGTGGAACTACTGAATGTATGTTTATTTTTAAAATTGTAAACACGATTTCATTCCATTCGTTGCATTTCCAAGGTTTCCTTTGCCTTCTTCACTGACCAGTGGAAGAAGCATTGGTTTTCTGCGAAAAATTAAGAAAGAACCTGGATTGGAAGATGAAGTTGGTTCATCTCAAGCGCAACCACACTGCCCTCCTTTGCCAATGGTGCTATTTAACATTGTCAACTGGACACCCAACTCGTGTCAAGGTACTGTGCCTAGTAAGATTTTTCGTTCAAATACAGTGTATTTAGGGTTATATGTTGTCTCTCACAGAGCAAACATCATATTAGCCTTTTAATTCTCTGCATTTCCTTTGATTTGTTAATAGAGTATATCATTTTTTGAATAATCATAACATTGTGGAATAAAAAATATAGAACTGGGTATTTAGTTTTAATTTATCAAACAAATTGTATTACGAGTGGCCAACAACAGTTTATGGAAGACATGTTAATTGAATGGGCTTAACTATTTTTAGTTCATGAAATAAACTCTGAATGGGCTTAACTGTCAGAAAAATTACAGTATAGATAGTCCTTAGTTGTGTACATTTATATGAACATTGTATTCATGGCTCTGGCTACTGTCAACACAGAATGATACATTGAAAACAGAATCATATGGATCATGTAGTGTTACGACATTGGTTTGTTTATGCACTTCTTTGAGTATCATTGATATACCATGTAGTCTATTATGAAAGAGTAATTTTGAAGTTGATATAAAAAGCTTTGTTTTGTTGCCTTTTGAAATTGACATTCCAACAATTTATGAGTGTTGTAGTTTTATCAATGTGATTACCTTTATGTATTGGTTGGTTGTTCTGTTTCAATTCATAATATGCATAATTTGAATCTACATAATATGCAATTTATCAGTGATGCAGTTTTATCAATTCATAATATGAAATTTATAAGTGTTGCAACTTTATCAATTCATAATAGGTGTGTAATGTACATCTTTATGTGAGGCATTGAGGAACTGACTTTCATCGTGATATATGATTAGTGTCAATTTTGTTATAGGATTGTATAATAATCTGCTTAAATGGTTATTTGTGTATAAACATTTAACACTGCGAACCTTTGAACTGTATATGGAATTCAAAATTAATGAATGAAGATCACAAAAAGTGCTATGAGATGGCCAACATGATGTTACAGGTCACAAGAACGTTAGAGGAGATTTTAAACGCTGTTCATGCTAAGGAGTAGGTCAATAATTTATTATGATGTTGTTGTCATTTTCATTTCTATTTAGCATATCATTTTCTCAATTAATTTGTACAACTGACCAATGATTTTTTCTTAGTCCAATGTGACACCTATTTCAAATGTATACTTATGGTGAAGTTAGTAGATCGTTTGTCATGCGATGGAACGACATGCTTAAACGTTACAGCCATTTGGTTGGCAAAGATGGGAATATGTATACTGTTGTGTACAACCAAGATTTGCAAAGCCCAACCATTGTCTCAGGGTGGACAGCACTAAGGGATTTCTATCAGTTGACCGGAGATCATCAAGTATCCATTATGGTCAAAGTGTATTCTTACTTACCATATTCAAAACCAACAGTCATCCAAAATCATTCCCAAAATGGCACTCATTATACCATCAAGTGCCGAATTCGATGACTTTCACTATGCTTCTTAATCAATATAAAATTACTTGTAGCAACTTGGTAAGTTACTTAACACAAAATTGAATCATTATGTTAACCTTTATCTGCCAAATTTTTATTTTCTTTCATTTCTCACATAAAGTTGTTGTTAATGTCAGGATGTATCAAGCAGTATGTATTATTTCATGAAAGACAAAGGATTCGACCATTTGAATTTGGAAGACATTGCGGAATGTCGCATTGTTTACAATGACGGGAGAAAGACAGCTAAAATTGGAGTAGGATAAAAAATTTTTGGTCAAACACAGGCTTTTGAACCTGGCATGCAAATCGTCTTTGAATTCCCTGATCCATCAGTTAACAATTTTTTATTTTGGCCATTTTTATAAACTAAGCAAAATGTTATTATCAGTTTGGTAACTTTTTGTAAATTGTCTATGTCCTTCTCTTAACATTAAGACTGTGTTATTTCCATCTCCATATATAATATATTTTCGTTTTGGTTCATATTCAAATTAGTTTATACGTTGTCTTGATTCATTTTTTACTTATATTAATTTTTTTCTCATTAACTTGCTTACAAATTTAATAAATAACAATATTGTACAACATTATAATTGTATAATCGACACTTGTATTGTAATTTTTATTTTTTTCACATACGCATGCGGATGCACAATAAGAACTACACAATTGAATGATTTATAAAGAAAATAAAAAAGATAATTACTATAATTTCCATCCTTTCATGCTACGATGAGCCATATTGTTTTCTATAACCACTTCAAATAATTTGTATTTTATCTTTTTAAATACTAGAGTCTTCTATTAACTAGTTATTAAAATAGTCAAAAAGTGAATAATTACATTTTCAATAAATGAATTTGACTTTTTTTTTTTATTTGACAAATCTATGTCTAATGTCTACAAACCCACATTTTCTTCATTCAACTGTCAATAGTTACTAATGGATCTAATAGGCCTTAATCATCACATTGTCCATAATATATGATACCATGGCAATTCTTTTTAATTGATTCGAAAATAAATTTCCAAGTGTCATATTAATGTCGTGCATTGGCTGAAAATTAATATTATATACTACAGTAACACAAATTATTTTTATACACATTCAAATTAGTATCAATAAACAAAAAAATGTTATTGACGCATACAAATGACAAATTCGTAACGATTTTATGGATTTGTAATACATAACAAATTCACCAAAGGAAAATTTTTGAATTATCCGAAATGGTGTGGGTGTGCAAGTACATTGGTGGGTGCAGGAAGCAAAAATGGCCCTGCTGAAACGTGGTTCATTTTTAAAACCACAAACACGGTTTCTTGAATTGGCTTTGCATTTCCAAACCTTGTTGTGCCTTCTTCAATGATCAGTGGAAAAAGCATCCATATTGTGCCAAAAATGAAGCAAGAGCCTGGCTTGGAAGATGAAGATCGTCCATCTGATGCACAACGACAGTGCCCTCCTCCACCAACGTCGCTACTTACCACTGTCAAACACGCAACTAACACATGTTGAAGCACTGCACCTGGTAAGATTGTTGGTACCCATACACTGTATTTAGAATTTTCTATTGTCTCTCACGAAGCTAACATCATCTTACCCTTATGATTTTTTGCATTTCCTTTCTTTCGTAATGGAGTATATTCATTTTTGGATAATCATAACACTGTGGAACACAAAACACAGACCTGGACATTTAGTTTTAATTAATCAATATGTATAACAAGAGGAAAAAAAATGATAGTGTTATGCATGTCATAGAACACGGAGTATTGTGTATTAAACCTCATTTTATCTACTTAATTTTCGTTCTTCAAAATACATGAGTGTTAACCCATTTTATAATTCGTATCAACATTTATATTACTAAGCTATGTTTAAGGTAATGGTGAAACTAATTTGGACTAATTCTGGATTTTAAATGCTCTAACCACCCTAATAACATCAACACATTCCAAAATCTTACACTTGAATTAGTGAATTGATCCTAGCAAATCCATTCACACAAGGAATTATGAAGAGTACAAAATCATGACATTTTAAGTGCAATATTGGTTTTAAAATTCAAAGTCATGTTTTTCAACTAACAAAATAGTGGTTCAATGCATGAGGCAACGATTACAAGTTTTTTAGGCACAACCTATGATTTGCTAATTGTGACTTGTGATGTTGTATCAGCGACAAGAACCTGGAACCGGTAGGTTGCAAGGTAGTAGCCTATTATCATTCAGTATCATTTATGTACATGTAGTCTATTATGAAAGACTACTTCTCAATTTAATATGCCAGCTTTGTTCTATTACCTCTTGCAATGAGCTTTTCTGCAAATTATGTGAGTTGGAGTTTTATTAATGTGATTACACTTATGTATTGATTATTTCTTGTGTTTCAATTGTTAATATACATAATGCTGGACACATTGCACATGGAAAATAGTTGTGTCATCTGGATTTTTATGTGAGGCTAAGAAGGAACTGTTGATTTATGTATAACATTGTATAATAGTATTAGGTACGACATTAATATCAACTTTGTTATACCATTGTATAATAGTATTATATACATATTAATCTGCTTAAAAGGTTATGTTTGTATCAAGATTTAATGATGCCAACTTTTTAACTCCATATGAAGTTCAGAATTGATGAATGATATGAAGACAAAGTGCTATGAATTGGCAAAAATAATGATGCAGATTACAAGAACTGGAGAGGAGGTGTTCAACACCATTCTTGCAAAGGATCATGTCAACCATTTATTATGATATGACTATCATTTCTAGTTATCATATTGTTTTTTGAATCATTTTGCTATAGCTAACCAACCAATTAGCCTCATTCTAATGTTACACTATTTCAAATGTAGATGTATGGTGAAGTCAATAGGTCGTTCATTCTTAGATGGAAAGACCAGTTAGACATCACTGGCATTTGGTAGACAAACATGGCAATATGCATGATGTTGTCTACAATAAAGATTTGGTCAGCCCAACCATCGTGCATGGATGGACAACACTAAGGACTTTTTATGGATTCAAGGGAGATCACCATATGACATTAACCTATTATGGTCAATGTCTTTTCTTGCTGACCATATTCAAAACCAGCCGAATTCAGTATACCACCAAGTGTCGAATTCAGTAGCTTTTCCAAAATGAAATTCATTATACCATCAAGTGCCGAATTCAGTGACTTTCAAGATGCTTCTGAATGAATACAAGGTCACGTGCAGTAGCTTGGTAAGTTACTTAGCTATATACTTAATTAATTCAGAAGCACCTTTATCTGTCAATTTTTCTTATTATCCAATATTTCAAACTAAGTTATTGTTTATGTCAAGATATTCCAAGTAGTATGTATTACTTTATGAAACACAAAAGGTTCACCCATTTGATTATAGAAGACTGTGCCAAATGCTGCATTATTTACAATGACTGGCAAAAGACATCAAAAATTGGATTCAGATGGAGAGTTTTTTCCAAAGCCCAGAGCTTCAAACCTGGCATGGAAATAGTTTTCGAATTTCCTGATGCAAATGTCAATTATGCTTTGGTTTGGCCATGTTTATAAATTTACTATAATGTCGAAGTAACATTTGTAAATTTTTGTAAATTGCACACTTATTTGGTTGTCAAGCTTTTGTGACAAACCATGTCTTCAACATTATGACTTTCTTATTTCCGTTTTGGTATATAATATCTGTTTTTCTTTTGCATCATCATCAAATTTAATTTATATGTACTGATGATTCACTTTTTTAGCTTATATTACTTTTTACCTCATTCACTTGTTTTTAAATTTAAGAAATAACAATATTGTATAATATTATAATTGTATAGTCCACACCTGTATTGTAATTTTTATTTTTCAACTTACGCGTGTGAACACACGGGTACTAGTTTTAAAAATAGAGGGGATATGTGTGTAATTTTCTTAAACCTTAAGAGAGGTTTGTGTAGGTTTTAAAAATAAGAGGAGACATGTGTAATTTCTTTAAAACTTAAGAGAGATTTGTGTAGGTTTAAAAAAGGAGGAGAGACGTGATGCAATCCTATCCCGCAAGGGCATTGGGTAGAAGACTCCAAGTAGATTGGGCTAGAGATCCAAGGGAAGGCCCTAGGGTTCTCATAAGCCTTAGGGTAGATTTCGAGCCCATGGGCCAAGTATAAGCCCGCTTATCTTTGTAAATATTAGAATAGGTTTTTCCTTCGTTTGGGCCTTGTATTTTGGCCATCTAGTAGTATAGGGTTTTAGCCTTGTATTTCGGGGCATTTTGAGTAGTCTTTGTAGTAAGGACTTTTTTTTTGTATTTTCATGTTTTTTGTCATGGGGGTGAGCTTAGCTATTATAGGGGGTGTGTAGCTAAGTTCTAGCTTCTCATCTCAAGGAGGTAAGCTTAGCTATTAGAGAGGTATGTGTAGCTAAGCTCTAGCTTCTTTAGGAATCTTCTTAAGGAAGCTTCTCAAGGAGGTGAGCTTAGTTATGAGAGGGGTGTGTGTAGCTAAGCTCTAGCTTCTCAAGGAAGTTTTCTCAAAGAAGTTTCTCAAGGAAGTTTTCTCAAGAAAACTTCTCAAGGAAGCTACCTAGTCTATAAATAGAAGCATGTGTAACACTTGTGGTAACTTTGATGAATGAGAGTCTTGTGAGACACAACTCAAAGTTCAAACTTCTCTCCCTTTTTCTTCCTTCAATTTCGTACTCCCCCCTCTCTCTTTCTCTCCCTCTTTCTTTTCCTCCATTGAAGCATCCTTCCAAGCTTCTTATCCAAGGCTCATCTTGGTGGTGAAGCTCCTTCTTCCATGGCTTATTCCCTAGTGGATGGCGCCTCCTCTCACCTCTTCTCCTTTGTCTTCCGCTGCATCTCCATTGTGGAAAATCACCATTAAAGGACCTCATTGAAGCTCAAAGATCCAGCCTCCATAGAAGCCCCACAAGCAAGCTTCCATCTCCACCTTGGAAAGGATTTGACCTCAAATCCCGAGGTTCTTCATACTCTGGGCTCCTTCCCTCAACACCTGTAAAAAGAACAAAAACATATGTATTAGTGGTGTTTGGTATGTTGAAGTAAGGTAAGGTCTGAAAACCCATTTCTTGGGCATCTTCCCATGAAGGAACATGGTTTCTCACCAACTCAATGAGTGGTGCTACAAGTATAGAAAAATATGGGACAAACCTTTTGTAAAAGTTTGTTAAGTCATGGAAACCCCAAATTTTTCTTATACTTGTTGGAGTGGGCCACTCAGGAATGACCTTTATTCTCTTAGGGTTCATGGGAACCCCTTGATCACTATTTGAAAAATTAAGAAAAGTAACGCAATAAAACTTACCTTTTTCTGTATTTTCATATTGATTATTCCTACCAAAAAGTATGACAAACCTAAGGTGTCCCATATGAGTACCTAAGTTTGTATTGAAACTAAAAATAAGAACAAACCTACCTAATGGGTCCCTATGTACACAAATCATGAAGATGTTGGGTGCATGAGTGATTTTACAAAAGAGTGTTGCACCACTCAAAACATTCATCATACCACCTATTTTAGGGACTTGGTGCCTAATAATACCTATTTTGGGCACCAACAAAGCACAAGGATTTAAGCTTTTGCAAACCAAACCCTCATCCAACAACTTCTTTACTTGAGGAATAAACTCAAGCCCAAGAGGTGTGGCAATGCTAGCAAGTGCCTTTTTACAAAAGAGAAAATGTGGAGGTTGTCTAAGAGGGAAAGTTTCTTTAATGTTTGTCTTTATTGTAAAATGAGTTTCCTTTTTAGCTAAACTCTTGGAGGAGACACTTACCTCCTTACACTTCTCTTTAACCACTAATGGTTGTCCTTCTTCTTGGGGGTAGATTTCTTCACTAGATTCTTCCCCTTTTGCTTTTTCACTTTCACTAGAGGAAGGTGAAGTAGTAGCCTCATCTTGGCTACTATAAATGTCTTGGCCCCTCATAATCATGGTTTTTGTGGTGGGGCATTGAGAAGTAATGTGTCCTCTTCCAAGACATTTAAAGCACTTTATAGAGCTAGTTTTCTCTTGCTTACTAGCCTTAGGGGCTTGCTTTTCTATTGTCTTCCCCTTATAATCTTTGGGATTAGAAGGTGTCACCCCTAAGATGCCTTGACCTTGGTCTTTCTTTGGATAAGAGTGAGAGCCATAAGATTTTGACGTAGACTTCTTTTTAAGTTGTTGTTCTACCCTTATTTCCCAATCTAAGTTAGCCTCTACATTGTCCTTCCTATGGAAGTATGGGAGGTTAATGTTATCCTCTTGAGGCTTTCTTTCCTTTTCTCTCCTATGGGAGTGAAGTCTAAGATGTGACCTATGCCTTCCTTCGTAATAGTCACGAAGTTCTTTACTTAGGCTTTTGCAAGAGTTATGACTACTATAGGAGGCATATTTTTCTCTTTTCATTTCTTTCATTATTTTTCTTCTTTCTTCCTCTCTTATTTTCTTTCTTTCATCTTGACTTATTTCTTCCACTCTTTTTTTTCCTTTTTCTTTTCTCTCTTGTTTTTCTTTCCATAACTTGAGGGAACTCAACTCATCTAAGATTCTAGATAAAGGGTCTTTATGACTAGTACCCTTGCCATTAACACCAGATGAATGATGACTCATGTTGGTTCCTAAGTTGTGGTTCTTTCTTGTTGGAGGTTTGAAAACAAAAGGTAAAAGAAACTATGGTTGAAACTAGCCAAAATAAACACTAAAAGAGGTGTGAAAGATAAGCTAAAAACTAATTGGTAAAATGCAAGCTATCTAGGAGATTTGACAATGGAAGGTAAAAGAAATAAGCTATGAAAGTAAGGAAGAAATGTAAACTAGGTGAATCCTAAGAGTGTTTGGATGACCACATTCAAGGTTCCCAACAAAACACTCATTATCCTAAGCAAAAATTGCCTAAAATTATTACACAAAAATGGAAGTTTGGTAACCTATTGGAGGCTCCCAACACACTTCCAATGAAAGGCCTTTTTGTTACAAAAACTTGAAAGCAATGAAGGTAAGTAAATTGCAAATTACAAAATTACAAAACGGTCCTTAATTTTGGTGGTTGTTTTCTCTTTGGTGATTCACTCAATTTGGAGTGCTTCTTAGTCCAATAGCTCTTAAGGTGGTTGGCCCCTTGCTTCTGGACTCAAATTCTTCAAGGGATGGCACCAATCCTCCTTCCAATTCCCTATATGGCAACCCACAAACAAGGAAACAAAGAGACAAGCAATAATCAAAGACCAAAAAAAAATGAAATGAAAGCTAAACCAATGGAGTTTTAACAAGACAATTTTTCAAGGATTATTCAACAATTAAAGCAATGAAAAGGACATAGAAGCAAGCTAGGACTCAAAGAGAAACTTAGAATGGCTCCAGAGTAGAGTAAAAAAAACTGAAAAAAAAAGACTCAACAAAACTCTAGCTTTGGCACTTGTCTTCACACTAATTTTGAATTGAAATTTCCAATTATAGAATAAATTTTGAGCCAAAACAACAAGCACCCTTCCCTTTCACCCTTTTTTTTTTTCTGGATACTGATTTTCCTGCCAAATTGTGCGATTTTTAGTATTTTTTCCTTTTATCAAAATCACTTTTTTCTTTTTTTATAACTTTTTTCCAGATGTCTAGAAAATTCAGTAAAAATTTCAGCTCAAAATTCGAAGTAACCAATTCTCAGTAATTTTTACAAGTTTGTATGTCCAAGCTGCCAGCACCACCGATTTGTTTCTTTAAGCATGGTATATTGATTGCCTTGGGCTTACTTTCAACCTTCCTATGTATGTTGAACTCACTAGGATTGTTTACCACAGTTTTAGGAGTTCAATATTCACTTAGGATCAACATTTCAGCCAGCAATTCAATCACCAAAACTCAAATTCACAATAGACACAATCATAAAGAAACCTAAAAGTTCAAGAAAAGGTTCACAATCAAAGACTCTCTAAGAATTTTGCATGAACATGTTAAGGACTAATTAACATGAAAGATTTGACTCAAATCAAATAATAGGCTAAAAGAATTTCATACACTCATGAACAAATGAGTTAGACAAAGAAACAAGAAAATAAAATTCAGCACAACATAAGAAATCTTATGTGACAAGTTTCATGACTAGACATGACTTCTATGACAAAACTACAATAGGTGAACAAGTCACTCTAGATTTTTGAGGTTTTCTTCTACTTTAATATTTTTGTAAGAATTTTATGGTTTAGGTTTCAGCCACAAAAAATAACAAGACAAAACTCAAAGGAACCTAAACTCAACACAATTCATGGTTCAAGAACAAGAATAAGAAATTTGAACCATAGAAAATCAAATCTAGCTTCTATAGCAAGTTTAATCGGTGGAAACTCTAAAGAATCATGTTAAAAACATTTAGAACAAGACATGTGAGGAGATACATGGAGAAAAATGAAGAAACAACAATGGAAGAGAAGGTAAAGAAAAAAAATTAATGGAGGTTTAAGGAGCACCTACTTGAAGCTCTTGTGCTCTGATTACCACTTGATGGAACCTTGCTTGTGGGGCTTCTATGGAGGCTGGATCTTTGAGCTTCAATGAGGTCCTTTAATGGTGATTTTCCACAATGGAGATGCAGCGGAAGACAAAGGAGAAGAGGTGAGAGGAGGCGCCATCCACTAGGGAATAAGCCATGGAAGAAGGAGCTTCACCACCAAGATGAGCCTTGGATAAGAAGCTTGGAAGGATGCTTCAATGGAGGAAAAGAAAGAGGGAGAGAAAGAGAGAGGGGGGAGCACGAAATTGAAGGAAGAAAAAGGGAGAGAAGTTTGAACTTTGAGTTGTGTCTCACAAGACTCTCATTCATCAAAGTTACCACAAGTGTTACACATGCTTCTATTTATAGACTAGGTAGCTTCCTTGAGAAGTTTTCTTGAGAAAACTTCCTTGAGAAGCTTCTTTGAGAAAACTTCCTTGAGAAGCTAGAGCTTAGCTACACACACCCCTCTCATAACTAAGCTCACCTCCTTGAGAAGCTTCCTTAAGAAGATTCCTAAAGAAGCTAGAGCTTAGCTACACATACCTCTCTAATAGCTAAGCTCACCTCCTTGAGATGAGAAGCTAGAACTTAGCTACACACCCCCTATAATAGCTAAGCTCACCCCCATGACAAAAAACATGAAAATACAAAAAAAAAAGTCCTTACTACAAAGACTACTCAAAATGCCCCGAAATACAAGGCTAAAACCCTATATTACTAGATGGCCAAAATACAAGGCCCAAACGAAGGAAAAACCTATTCTAATATTTACAAAGATAAGTGGGCTTATACTTGGCCCATGGGCTCGAAATCTACCCTAAGGCTCATGAGAACCCTAGGGCCTTCCCTTGGATCTCTAGCCCAATCTACTTGGAGTCTTCTACCCAATGCCCTTGCGGGATAGGATTGCATCAAGACGTGTGTAATTTCTTTAAATCTCAAGAAAAGTTTGTGTAATTTACTCTAGTTTCAAATGTATTTTTATATTATTAAAGCTTAAAATTTTTATTTCTCATATTTGCTTCTAATTTGATTTGTGTTTTTATATTTACTTTGATGTTAAAAAAACTATAAAATCATGTCTATATTTTAGTTTTTAATCTTACTAGTATGTAGACCCATGAAATTAATAATTTACTTTTATTTAAAGATATGTAATTTTATATTGTTTAAGATAAATACGGAATATCATTTATTAATATGAAAATTTATTAATTATTATAAAAAGGACTATAAATTTTAATAATATTAATGAAATTAAGTACAATGGTGTTTATTTTCATGTTAATATTAGAGTGATATTTGTATTTTTAGTATATACGTATAAAATTGATAGCTCAAATGATAATTCTTAAATATAAATGTTACATAAAAATATTAATAAGTTTCACAAATATGATTTGATATTGTGTAGGCTAAATCATTGTTAGGGATGACACAGATATGAGGTGATTTTGAATAGTAGTCTCATCATCATCATCACACTAGATGAAAATACACCACATCTTGGTATCATATTTGCACCAATAATTTCTTCTGTGACTATCAATGTATGTATTTTATAAATATTTTTCAGTATACAAACAATATTTGTGAATATTTCTTAAAATAAAACTTTAAAACAAAAAAAAATAATAAAAATTATAATGTAAATATTGTAGTGATATTAATAAAAAAATTCACTTGAATGTTATAGTGAGCATTCAGCATCCAAAAATAGTTTTTAAGAAAAAATTGTTGCTCGAATTAATTAATAAACATTTTTAATACCATATTAAATAATTTTAATTATTGAAAAATGGACTTATTTTTAAATATAATACATATTTCGATAAACAACAATAATAATATAATATATTTTATCAAATATTTTGAACCATTTCTTTCTCACAATTAATTATCATTTTAATGGCATTTAGCAAAATAATTGTTGTTTATACAAGTAAAATTTGTCAGGTTTAAAAGTAATTTTAAAAATAAATAATAATATATGAATAATTTAATAAAAATCTTATAAAAATATGAAGAGAAAATTACAATGATTACACATGCACTTTCTTTTTTTCTTTTTTTCTCCTCAATATTCAAAAAATCCCCTAACCTCGCTATTTCAGTGAAATCTGATGTGGGACTTCCTAACATCCCCCCTCCACAGAGGCCGCCGATATAGGCAAGCCACCGATATGGCAGAGAGAACTAAGACGGGCTATAGGCTCTAATACCATGTTAGATTTTATCTTAAAACCAATTGGTACTAAGTGAAGTTGTCCAACAGATATATAAACTGCACCTCAAAGACTGAGGCAGGCGATGTGGGACTTCCTAACAATTGGAATTCCAAAATAATGGATGTTTGTGTAAGGGTCAAATACATAGAGAATACACATGTAATATGTCCAAACTCTAGGGAGTGTTTATGTATTTTGCTCTTAAATTTATCGTAAATAATAAATATTAAAAAACGTTAGTTTTTTTTTTATATTTGTTTCAAATACTATTTTTTATTTATGAATTGTGTATTTTGAATTTATTTATATGGGATTTAAATGATTTTTTATATTTATTTGTACAAAATTTATAATATAAGTGATATTTTTTGTACAAATTAATATGAGTAAAATTTAATTTATATTAATATATATCGGTGGATATATGGACTCTTGTAGTTTTCATCTAATAAGTTTGCATAATTTTAAGAAATTCTTGGTTCAAACTTTAACTTCCTGTTATAGCCATGTGATACTTTTTATAACTTTCTCTTGATAGAGAACACATGCATATTGACTTTCTTGCTTTAAATATCAAGCTCTTGATAATTAATTAATGGCTGCAAAAAAATAGTCAATAAAAAGATTTCTATCAAATTTGTGTAAAAAAGAAAAAAAAACAAAATAGTGTAAAGAAAAAGTCATTTTAAATGATGAAAATAAAAATTACTAATTTAAAAAAATGACAAAAAAAATGATTAACTGTTAAGTAGTATATGTTGATTTTTTCACAATGTTTCTCTTTTCTTGAGAAAAAGATTGTAGAACCTCATTGTGTTACATATGTTAATAAGAGTGTAGGTCATAAAAAAATGTTGAACGGACAATGAAATGATATATTAAGTAGTTAAATTTTTTAAATTGTCAATCTACAATAATAAACGTATTAAAATAGATAAAATAATCATCATCTGATAATATTTCTCATTCTCATTGCAATAGTTTCGTGAATGTAAGTGTAAAACCTAGAAAATAAATTAGAAAGCAAAGCAGAAACTTAAAAAAAAATGAAAAATTGTATCAAATCATTATAAGCAAAACAAAATGAGATGAAAAAATGTAAGGCATCCTACTTGGTTGAAAAAAAAAATTATATTACATCATTATAAAAATGTTAATTTCTCGTGCAACGCTCGGGTCATTAAAAAATTAATTGATAAACACATTTTTAATACAATTTAAATTATTTATGAATCAATTATATTTAATGAAATCACTTATATTAATTATTCATCAAATATTAATTTGAATTTGAATTTGGTTTGTAACCAAACTAATCTATTACCAAACATCAAAACACATGACATTCAAACCTTGACAAGCTATCTTATTTTGTCATGTGGCATCTAAACCTGTTTTTGGATTTATATATATATATATATATATATATATATATATATATATATATATATATATATATATATAAAGTTATGATAACATATTTGTTTATTATTATTATTATTAGCTCCGGTTCAAAAATAGTTGAACCATTGAAGCTTGAATGCCTTGACCAGTTTAATGACCAATCCGATCTTAAAAACATTCATAATTTCCGTGAAAATATGATTAATTCTTTAAATTTGATGAAAAATTCATAGGGTTTTTTTTTTTTTTTGCATATTCTCAACAAAAAAAAGTTTACATATAACTTTTCTTTTGTGTTTAATAACGAATGAAGACATAAAAATTGTAAAAATAAGTAATATAAGTAGTGTTATTAATAAATTATAAAAAATATTTTATTTAATCCCTCCAAACAATTTTGTCAAACTCCGCACTGATTGACTGGAAATTGATTATGAGCAATTATGACTGGAAGTTGATTTCATCTAATTATGGGCAGTTCAGTATAAGGAAGCTTAACTTGGTTCCCTAACAGAGAAAATTCATTCACCTTCAGTTTATACTAGCTACTGGTCTTTACCAAATTGGACACTAAGCCCAGGCTACAGAAATTGTAAAATTCGATTGGCAACAATTGTGTATCTCAACTGTTTCTGTTGTGCATATAAACAAATCTTGTTGAGTTATACAGCGGAAACGTGAGAATCTCAACAAGATCTTTTCAAGATACACAACTTAAATATATTTCTGTTGTATCATTAAGTAATAATTTGTCAAGATACATAACATAATCTCAACAAGATCTTGTCAAGATACACAACATAAATATATTTCTGTTGTATCATTAAGTAATAATTTGTCAAGATACATAACATAAACATGTTTCTGTTTGTTGTAAGGAGTGTCAAACGTTATTTTCGTCAAAAACATATTTCTAAAAAGGTGGAAGGTCTTAATAGTTATTTGGAAGTGTAAATAGTAATGCCCTTTGGGATAACATGGGTTGTCAAGGTAAAATGAAGTAGTGGCCCAATGTTTTTGGGCATTTGAGAGGAAAATCTAGGAGACTTGTGTGCTGTTTGATAATAGTATTTGATCCTTATTAGCTAATGGGGTCCAAGACTACATGTTGGTACAAGGGATAAAAGGTTACCTTCAAAGGTCACCTATTGTAACATGTTACATGTTATGTTAGAAATTTTGTAGATTTATATTCTCTAATTATTGAATGATAAATTATTAATATAAATATAAATATAAAAATAATATTGATTAGTTATTTGAATTTATAATCTGAGTCAAAATTATGATGGGTTGGATCTTTGTTTTGTGACCAAAAGATGGAATTTTATTCTCATCACATGGTTATAAATTATTATCTCATTAGACATTTGGATGACATAATATAGAGGAGTAGCATTTATGGAATTAAGGTTTTCTAGATCTCTAATACTAGATCAAAATTACAATAGACATATATTAAGGGTTCTTCTAGTAAACATATATACATTTTAAATCCTCTGTTTATTAATTGTGACATGAAAATGTCACAATAATGGTCCATGTTGAAGTATATCATGGTGGTGTGGAGTTAACCTCGAGGTCAACTATTCAATTAATCCCCCTTTCTATATGTGAAAGAGATCGGTTCTCATCAATGACGCATACATCATATCTCATATGTTGGAGATCTCACATTGCCAAACGATGAGACTAACATATGTATGGAGGACAACCTTCATTTTTAAAGTAAGTTTTGTAGGATTGAATTAGACTCATAATTCATAAGATTGTATTAGAGTTTATGTTAGTAATTGTTACCTCATCTTATAAGTAGGTTTGGTAGGATTGAGTTATGTCATAACTCACATTATAAGATCGTTGGTGAACCTATGTTGTTAATTTGTTAATAAATTTCTTTATGCAATTAGTTGCCTATGCACATGATCTTCTGTAACAGGTACACATACGTACATATGATCATTTATAAGTGGTAATTTGGTATAATAGGAGTATGAAACACATGTGAACTGCAATTCTGAAGCAAATGGCTTAAACTCTCTAATAGTTGGGGTCAAGTTCTGATTTTCTTTCCCGGTGTATAGGAACAATTACTTGTGTTTCAGATTGTTCTTAAGCACCTTAACGATAGCTTGGACTTATCTATTGGACTATTACCATATTTTCTGGCTTCACCTATCACCGATGAAGATGACATATTGTTATTGAGGAAAAGTGAACTGCTATAACCTATCAGGAACAATATTGAGAAATTTTGTAGTGGTTATAGGCTTATGGCAGAAGAGAGTTCATGATGGTTTTTTTTTTTTACTTACTTATGGTATTTGTAAAAGGAAGGATATATATTGTGTAGTGGGACTTCTTTAATATTTTAATCATTTTCATTATAAATTTTTATGGATAAACTTGTAAACTCTTTTTTATATTACCCGTCTCTTATCTAAGGTTGACATCTTCATTACAAGTTTTTATAGACAAACTTATAAATCTTTTTAGGTTGGGTGTGATTAGTTTGATATCAAGAATCTCTATTTATAAACCTAATAGTTTAATCTTGATAGAAAAAATAAATCCTTAATCTAGGGATAATATCTTCAAATTTAAACAACATAAGATAATATTTTCTTAAATCTAAATAATATTTTAGAGATTTGAAATTAGAAATTTGAATTGTTTTCCAACAGTTTAGACAACAACAAGAAATATATGGATTGTGATGCAATCCTCCCTAGAAAGGGACCAGTCACTAGAGCCATGAGCAAGAGGCTCCAAGAGGATTGGGCTAGAGCTGCTGAAGAATACCCTAGGGTTCTCATGAACCTTAGGGTAGATTTCTAAGCCCATGAGCCAAGTTTGGGTCCAATTCTCTTTGTACATATTAGACTGGGATGTCATTATATTTGATCCTTGTATTTAGGGTTCCACATTGTAGGTAGGGTACCCTAGAAATATAGGATTTTTCAGCCCTTGTATTTTAGGGCACCTAGACTTGTTTTTGTATTAGGGGTAGTTTTGTAATTTCACATGCACTAAGTGAATATTTGATGTGTGTGGTTGGAAATAAATTTAATTGAATTGGTAAAAGCCCAATCCAATTAAATTTTAGAGGGGGAGGTGAGCATTTGCTTACTACACCCCATTGCCACATCATATAATCACACTTTGTGCATGTCCTTCATGCTTTACATGCCTCATGACACCTAAGCACACTTAGTGGAGAATCTTGGAATTGATCTTGGATTAGTGGGCTGAACCATAACTAAAATTCACTAATCATAATTAGTGAAATTTTGGCTCCAAAGTTTGGCTCCACAAGTTCAATTTCAAATTCAAGTGAAATTTGAATTGAAATTCAAATTTCCCTCCAATTTTGTGTGACACTTAGGCTATAAATAGAGGTCATGTGTGTGCATTTTTTGAACTTTGATCATTTGAACATTAATTTTAGATTTCAGAGCTCTTTTAGAGCACAAAATTTCGTGCTCTTCTCTCCCTCTCTCTTCATTCATCTCTTTCTTCCTCCAAGCTCTTATCCATGGCCTCCTATGGTGATGAGCTTCTTCTAGACTCATCTTCTCCTTGAAGTGGCGTCTCCTCTCTCTCTTCCTTCTCCATTCCACTGTCATTTATCTTCCAAGAAGCAAAGGAATCCATTGATGAAGAAGATCCTAGGCCTACAAGCTCCAATGGAGCTTACATCATGTGGTATCAAGAGCATCTTCATCTAGGTGATGTTCTTTTGCTTCCTCTATCTTTTTGTTCGGTGAATCTCTTTAATTCCTTGTTCTTCATCTTATTCTTCTTGTATATCCTCCATTGTCTTGTGGTTTGGTGCTGTTTAGAGTAGATTAAAAAAAATAAACCGATTAAATCTTAGATCTACACTTGTTCTTGCATTTCTATGGTTCAAATTTTGTAGATCTACTCTTGAATCATGTTTTTTGTGTTGATTTTAGGTTCTATCATTTTTCATTCATAATATTATTGTGCTGAACCTTTAGATCTAAATTTTCTTTCAAAATATTGATTAGAAAAAAAAAACACAAAAATCTAAGTGTAAATCACTTAATCCATGTTGTCTTAGAGTCATGTTTAGTCATAGTAATTGTCAGATTATGTTCTAAGTTTGTGTTGAATTTTTATTTTGTTGATTGAATTCTAGATACATTTGTTCATGTATTCTTGTCATTCTTAGCCTATCTTTTGAATTTTGAGTCTAATTCATGCATGTTATTTAGTTCATAACATGTTCTAAATCAATTCCTAGAAGTAGTCTTGTTCTTGAACTTTTTTTTGTTTTCTAAGTTTCCTACATGATTCCTATGATGAAGTTGAGTTGTGGTGCTGAGTTGTGGCTGAATTTGTGAATCAAAATAAGTCTTAAGCTCTCTTGAATTGTGTTATTCAAGATAATTGAGCATAAGAAAACAAAAATTGTAACTATCCAAGCCTTAAGCAACATAAACACTATTCTTGATTTCTAGGTTGAAATCGTTGGTGCTGGCAGCTTGAACATACGAACTTGTATAAATTACTGGGAATTGGTCACTACGTTTTTTGAGCTGAAAGTTTTACTGAATTTTCTAGACATCTGGACCAAAATTATAAAAAAAGAACCAAGCAATTTGAATTATAGGAAAAAATAAGAAAAATCACACAAGTTGGCAGAAAAATTAGTGTCCAGGAAAAAAAAAGTGAAAGGAAAGTGTGCTTGTTGTTTTGGCTCAAAATTTGTTCTATAATTGGTGCCTATTTTATACCAATCCTAGTTCTGAAATTTCAATTGAAAATTATTGTGAAAACAAGTGCCAAAACTAGAGGTTTCTTGAGTCTTTTTTTTTTTTAGAGTTTTTCTACTCTACTCTAGAGCCATTTTAGGTTTCTCTTTGAGTCCTAGCTTGCTTTTTGTGCTTTTTATTGCTTTAATTGTTGAATAATCCTTGGAAATTTGTCTTGTTAAAACTCTATTGGTTTAGCTTTCATTTCATTTTTTTTGGTCTTTGGTTATTGCTTGTCTCTTTGTTTCCTTGCTTGTGAGTTGCCATATAGGAAATTGGAAAGGAGGATTGGTGCCATATCTTGAAGAATTTGAGTCAAGAAGCAAGGGGCCAACCACCTTAAGAGCTATTGGACTAAGAAGCACTCCAAATTGAGTGAAATACTAAAGAGAGAATAGCCACCACAATTGAGGACTTTTTTTTTTGTAATTGGCAATTTGTTTTGCTTTCTAATTTTGTAACAAAAAAGCCTTTCATTGGAAGTAAGTTGGGAGCCTCCAATAGGTCACCCTACTTCCATTTGTGTGTAATAATTTTAGGCAATTTTTCCTTAGGATAGTGAGTGTTTTGTTGGGAACCTTAAATGAGGTCATCCAAACACTCTTAGGATCCGCTTAGTTTGCATTTTTTGCACTTTAATTTCTTGCTTACTTTCATAGCTTATTTCCTTTACCCTTCATTGTCAAACCGCCTAGATAGCTTGCCTTTTACCAATTAGTTTTTACCTTATCTTTCACACCTCTTTTAGTGTTTATTTTGCCTTTTAACCTTTTTTTCAAACCCCCAACAAGAAAGAACCATAACTTAGGAACCAACATGAGTCTTCATTCTTCATCTAGTGTTAATGGTGAGGGTTTTACTCCTAAGGACCCCTTGTATAAGATATTTGATGAGTTGAGATCCCTTAAGTTGTGGAAAGAAAAACAAGAGAGAAAAGAAAAAGGTAAAAAAAAGAGTGGAAGAAATAAGTTAAGATGAAAGAGAGAAAATAAGAGAGGAAGAAAGAAGAAAAATAATGAAAGAAATGAAAAGAGAAAAACATGCCTCCTATAGTAGTCATGACTCTTGCAAGAGTTTAAGTGAAGAACTTAGCGACTATTATAGAGGGCGTCATAGTTCACATACTAAACATCACTCCCAAAGAAGAGAAAAGGATAGAAGGCCTCAAGAGGTTAACATTAGCCTCCCATATTTCCATGGAAAAGATAATGTTGAGGCTTACATAGATTGGGAAATGAAGGTTGAACAACTCTTTGCTTGCCATCATATTAGCAAAGAGAGAAAAGTTCCATTGGTTACCCTAAGCTTTCAAGGGTATGCCCTCTATTGGTGGACTTCCCTTGTTAGGGAACGAAGGATTCATGGGGATCCTCCAGTAGAGTATTGAAATGATCTTAAGAGAGCCCTTAGGAAGAGGCACATTCCCTCCTACTATCAAAGGGAGCTTATGGACAAGCTCCAAAGGCTTAGACAAGGGAGTATGAATGTTGAAGAATATAGACAACAAATGGAACTACTCCTTTTAAGAGCTGGACTTAGGGAAGAGGAAAGAACAAACATAGCTAGGTTCCTTAGTGGACTTAATATGGAAGTGAGGGACAAGGTTGAACTCCTTCCATATAGGGACCTAGATGAGCTAGTCCAACTTTGTATAAGAGTGGAGCAACAACTTAAAAGAAATCCTTCTTCAAAATCTTATGGCTCTCACTCTTATCCAAGGAAGGACCAAGCCCATGGAATTTTGGGGGCTGCACCTTCAAAACCTAAGGAAGATAAGGGTAAGACCATAGAGAAATACACCCCTAAGACTAGTTCCCAAGAAAGGACTAGCAATATTAAATGCTTCAAATGTCTTGGGAGAGGTCACATTGCCTCTCAATGCCCCACAAAGAAAACTATGATCATGAGGGGTCAAGATATTTATAGTAGTCAAGAGGAGACTACTTCTTGCCCTTCCTCTAGTGGTAGTGAAGATGAAGTAATGGGTGAAGAGTCTAGTGAGGAAGTCTACCCCCATGAAGAAGGTGAGCTCTTAATGGTTAGAAGGCTCCTTGGAGATCAATCTTGTGATCTATCTTAATCCCAAAGAGAGAACATCTTTCATACAAGATGCAAAATTTTAGATAAAACTTGTTCTCTCATTGTGGATAGTGGATCTTGTTGCAATTGTTGTAGCACAAGATTAGTTTCCAAGTTGAACCTCACTATCATTCCCCACCCAAAACCTTATAAACTTCAATGGCTCAATGAGCAAGGGGAAATGATAGTTAACCAACAAGTGAAGGTACCTTTCTCCATTGGGACATATAAGGATGAAGTTAATTGTGATATAGTTCCCATGGAGGCAGGACATAATCTTTTAGGAAGGCCGTGGCAATTTGATAGGAAGATCATTTACAATGGCTTAACTAATGAGATTACTCTCACCCATCTTGGCACTAAATTTGTGTTGCATCCTCAAACACCTTCACAGGTGGCCAAAGATCAACTAACTATGAAAGATAAGAGGGATGAGGAGGAAAAACTAGAAAAACAAAAGAAAAAGAAGGATAGTAAGGCCTTGTCTTCAAAGGCCAAGGGGAAGGAAAAAGAGGAAAAGGATTCCTCCAAGAAGATTGTTAAGAAGGAAAATCATTTTGCAACAAAAGGTGATATTAAAAGAGCACTCCTTCTTAAACAATCTTTCTACCTTCTCCTATCAAGGGAAACATCCCTTAGTATTGCCACAATTCCTACATTTGAGATCTTACCCCCAAAGGTCCAAGAACTCTTACATGAATTTGGTGATATATTTCCCAAAGAGATACCCCCTGGGTTACCTCCTTTAAGGGGAATAGAACACCAAATAGATTTAGTCCCAGGAGCAAGCCTTCCTAATAGGCCAGCCTATAGGACTAACCCTTAGGAGACTAAGGAGATAGAGTCTCAGGTTAAAGAATTGTTGGAGAAGGGCTGGGTCCAAGAGAGCCTAAGCCCATGTGCTGTGCCGGTGTTGTTGGTGCCCAAAAAGGATGGTACGTGGAGAATGTGTACAGATTGCAGGGCCATCAACAACATCACGATAAAGTATAGACACCTCATTCCTAGACTTGATGATTTGCTTGATGAGTTGCATGGTGCCAATATCTTTTCAAAAATTGATCTTAAAAGTGGTTATCACCAAATCAGGATGAAAAAGGGTGATGAGTGGAAAACCGCTTTCAAGACCAAGTTTGGTTTGTATGAATGGTTAGTGATGCCTTTTGGGCTCACTAACGCACCAAGCACCTTTATGAGGCTTATGCATCATGTCTAAAGGGATTTCATAGGTATATTTGTAGTTGTTTATTTTGATGATATTTAGTGTACAGTAGGAGCCTAGATGATCACTTAGGACATCTCAGGCAAGTTCTTTCAATCCTTAGGAAAAACACCCTTTATGCAAATATAGAGAAGTGTACCTTTTGTGTAGATAATATAGTTTTCTTAGGTTTTGTAGTTGGTAGAAATGGGGTCCAAGTGGACCCTGAGAAAATCAAGGCCATCCAAGAATGACCCACCCCAAAAAGTGTGGGAGATATTAGGAGTTTCCATGGGTTAGCAAGCTTCTATAGAAGGTTCGTTCCTAATTTCTCTACAATTGCATCACCTCTCAATGAGCTGGTGAAGAAGAATGTGGCATTTACCTGGGGTGAAAAACAAGAGCAAGCCTTTGCTTTGCTCAAAGAAAAGCTTACTAAGGCACCTGTTCTAGCTCTTCCTGACTTTTCTAAAACTTTTGAGCTAGAATGTGATGCCTCTGGAGTGAGAGTTGGAGTTGTATTGTTACAAGGTGGGCACCCTATTGCTTATTTTAGTGAAAAACTTCATAGTGCCACCCTCAACTACCCCACCTATGATAAAGAGATTTATGCCTTAATAAGAGCCCTCCAAACTTGGGAACATTACCTTGTTTCCAAGGAATTTGTCATTCATAGTGATCATCAATCACTTAAGTACATTATAGGGCAAAACAAGTTAAACAAGAGACATGCAAAATGGGTAGAGTACCTAGAGCAATTTCCATATGTTATCAAATACAAAAAGGGAAAAACAAATGTGGTAGCTGATGCCCTCTCTAGGAGACACACATTGTTTTGCTCCCTAGGAGCTCAAATTTTAGGATTTGATAATATTAGACACTTGTATGCTTTAGATGAACATTTCTCTCCCATTTACGAGAGTTGTGGAAAAAAGGCCCAAGATGGATTCTATTTGGCTGAGGGGTATTTGTTCAAAGAGGGAAAGCTTTGCATACCCCAAGGATCCATTAGGAAATTACTTGTGAAAGAGAGCCATGAGGGTGGGCTCATGGGCCACTTTGGGATAGACAAGACCCTTGTCTTACTCAAAGAAAAGTTTTATTGGCCCCATATGAAGAAAGATGTCCATAAGCATTGCACTAGGTGTGTGGCTTGTTTACAAGCCAAGTCTAGGGTGATGCCTCATGGGCTATACACACCCTTACCCATCCCATCTGCACCTTGGGTAGACATTAGTATGGACTTTGTTCTTGGGCTTCCTAGAACCCAAAGAGGTGTAGACTCTATCTTTGAGGTGGTGGACAGGTTTAGCAAGATGACACACTTTATACCATGCCACAAGGTGGATGATGCTTCCCACATCTCAAACTCTTTTTCAAGGAAGTTGTGAGACTCCATGTTTTGCCTAGGACCATTGTGTCAGATAGAGATGCTAAGTTCCTTAGCCACTTCTGGAAAACCTTATGGGCTAAGCTAGGAACTAAACTTCTTTTCTCTACCACTTGTCATCCACAAACTGATGGGGAAACAGAGGTAGTGAATAGGTCTTTATCCACCCTTTTAAGGGCTCTTCTGAAAGGCAACCATAAGTCTTGGGATGAGTATCTTTCTCATGTAGAATTTGCCTACAACAGGGGGGTTCATGGAACCACCAAGCAGTCCCCTTTTGAGGTTGTCTATGGGTTCAATCCCCTAACACCGTTAGACCTCATTCCCCTCCCACTAGACACTTCTTTTATATATAAAGAAGGGGAATCTAGGTCAGAGTTTGTAAAGAAGTTGCATGAGAGGGTTAAGAACCAAATAGAGAACCAAACAAAGGTATATTTAACTAAAGGCAATAAAGGAAGAAAAAAGCTAGTTCTTAATAAGGGTGATTGGGTTTGGCTCCATCTTAGGAAGGATAGATTCCCTACTAAAAGAAAATCCAAGCTTAGCCCTAGAGGGGATGAACCTTTTCAGGTTTTGGAGAAGATCAATAACAATGCCTATAGGTTGGACCTCCCAGAAGAGTATGGAGTCAGTACCACTTTTAACATTTATGATTTAATTCCTTTTGCAGGTGGAGCTGATATTGAGGAGGAGGAACTAACAGATTTGAGGTCAAATCCTTTTCAAGGGGAAGGGGATGATGCAATCCTCCCTAGGAAGGGCTCAGTCACTAGAGCCATGAGCAAAAGGCTCCAAGAGGATAAGGCTAGGGCTGTTGAAGAAGGCCCTAGGATTCTCATGAACCTCAGGGTAGATTTCTGAGCCCATGGGCCAAGTTTGGGTCCAATTCTCTTTGTACATATTAGACTAGGATGTCATTATATTTGATCCTTGTATTTAGGGCTCCATATTGTAGGTAGGATACCCTAGAAATATAGGATTTTTCAGCCCTTGTATTTTAGGGCACCTAGACTAGTTTTTGTATTAGGGATAGTTTTGTAATTTCACATGCACTAAGTGAATATTTGATGTGTGTGATTGGAAATAAATTTAATTGAATTGGTAGAAGCCCAATCCAATTAAATTTTAGAGGGGGAGGTGAGCATTTGCTTACTACACCCCATTGCCACATCATATAGTCACACTTTGTGCATGTCCTTCATGCTTTACATGTCTCATGACACCTAAGCACACTTAGTGGAAAATCTTGGAATTGATCTTGGATTAGTGGGTTGAACAATAACTAAAATTCACTAATCATAATTAGTGAAATTTTGGCTCCAAAGTTTGGTTCCACAAATTCAATTTCAAATTCAAGTGAAATTTGAATTGAAATTCAAATTTCCCTCCAATTTTGTGTAACACTTAGGCTATAAATAGAGGTCATGTGTGTGCATTTTTTTGGAACTTTGATCATTTGAATATTAACTTCAGATTTCAGAGCTCTTTTAGAGCACAATCTCTTCTCTCCCTCTCTCTTCATTCATCTCCTTCTTCCTCCGAGCTCTTATCCATGGCCTCCTATGGTGGTGAGCTTCTTCTAGACTCATCTTCTCCTTGAAGTGGCGTCTCCTCTCTCTCTTCCTTCTCCATTCCGTTGCCATTTATCTTCCAAGAAGCAAAGGAATCCATTGATGAAGAAGATCCTAGGCCTACAAGCTCCAATGGAGCTTACATCAGATTGTGTTTGGATCATAGTTACTATGTTCTTATTTGTGTAACTATGGTTTGGATTATTATTTTATTTCAAGATTAAAAGTCTCTCGTGTTAATTGTATGACCTAAGAGTCTAAGACTAACACTTTAGGATAACCTAAAATTCTGATAATTTAATAGAATCACATATTTAGAACTTAAATTCAAGATTACCCGTTAAGCTGAAACAATTTTAGGCTACTTAATTTATTCTCTCGTGATTTTGGTACACAAATCATGTGCATCCTCTACAAGTTAATTTGTAGAAATTTTTTCTTCTTTGAGAAAAGTTATATGAGTGTAATTCAGCTAATTTTAACTTACCAAGAATTTCATTTCATTTTTTTCTTTTTTTTTCTTTCTATTAGAAGTGTTACTAGATATGCTTACTCAAACAAGTTCCCTATGCAACAAAACTCTCCCTTTGAATAATAAATATTCAACAGAGTTGCATACTCATGAATTTAACTCTTCCAATATTGTTTCCTATTAGTAGTAGTATTGAATCCGTGTCCTGTGTCACATTCATGTTTCCAAACTGGCAAACTACAATCATTTGACAATTGCAATTATCTCCGCATCATTGGCATTTGTCCACAAATTTAGTAATTGCACCACAACTGCAACGTCAGTGAAACAAATATTGTAGGCAAGCACTCTAGAGGCGAAAATGCTGGGTGAGATGGCAAAGAAAAGTACTCTCAGGTCTCAAGAGACCTACAGAGGATTTGAAGGGTCATAAAATTTATTTCAATTTGGGCTATCTATGTGTAATATATTGAAATGGACTAGTTTTATGTTAGCTGCCAATGGTCTAACACAACGTTCCTCCTTTGTCCGGGCTAGGAATCGATTGTAAAAACCATAAGCAGAATTGGTTGTAACAACATAAGTGTAACAAAAATCCTTGATTAAGCACTCTAGAGGCAACAATGCCTTGGTGAGATAGCAAAGAAAAGTACTTTCAGGTCCAAGAGACCTAAAGAGACATCAAAAGGGTCATCAAATTTATTTCAATTTCTGCAAGTTGGATACAAAATTTGATGCAGCAAAACCAGCAGAACCCCCAATTACACCGGCCAAGGCAACCACAACCTGCAACCCCACCTCTCCAAGGTTGTCCTCAGGAACCAAGTAAACAAACAACGGTCCAAGGATCAACAACCCTAAGCTGAGGGTTAAGAGTGTCCCTGGAGTTCCAGGATCAGTGGCAGCAGATAGCACACCCAACTCTTCTGCTTTTGAGAGGAGTCCAAGCCTCTCTATTGTTGAGAGGGAGAACCCAAACTTCTCTGCTGCAGATAGCAACCCTGCTTTCTCTGCTTTGCTCAGCAGCTTCAGCTGCTCCATCCTTGTCAGAAGTTTTATGGGAGGCGTGGCTGTGGCGGGACTGCTCCTAGGTTGTTCCCCAAGTGGGAACACAGTTGAGTTCTGCATTGTGCACTTGGTTCAGTTATTATTGTAACTAAACACTACTACTTAACCAGATGAAAAGAAAAACAATTTTTCATTTAGGACAAAAACTGCACACAGTTTCTTAGGTGTTTTTGATGTTGTTTTCCGATCAGAGTTGGACTTACACTTTGGTAATGTATGTTGACCTTTAATACAAACCTTTATTACGCTGATTACTGAGGTAAAACACTAATTTTGACTAGAAAATAGCACAAAAAATAACTATGAAACTACATCTAAGTTTTGCCATTTAAACGAGGTGTTCTTTCATATGTTGGAAACTATCTTGAACAAGTTCTATTTAAGAGCTTACAACCGTTACAATGTCTTTTCCAATGTAATTTTTGGTTTATAACAGGTAATTCACAAAAGAGCCTGTTTTTTAAAGTGGTTAAGTTAAAACATTAGAAACAGACTTCAGTCTTCATAATATGAACAGAGAGAATCATTATGTAAGCATGTTTAATACGTATAGATATATATAGATACATATTATTACACTGACTCACAAAAATTAAGAGCTAATACTAACCATTACAATTTTGTTTTTTCATAATGTATTTTTTGGTTCAGAACAGGCAATTCACAACAGATATTTTTCTTTCTTTTTTTAATAATAAGTTTCAAACATTGGAGACAGGTTTCACTCTTCATAATAAAACAAAAAGAATCATTATGTAAGCAAGTTTAATACATAAACAGATATATAGACAGATATTACACTGACTTGCAATATTTTAAAAACTAATAACCATTAAACTGTAATTTTTGTTCAAATCAGCTAATTCACCACAGATCATTTTCTTTTTTTTTTCCAAGTGATCAAATTCAAACACTATAGACAGGTTTCAGTTTCACAAAACATTTGAAGAAAAAGAACAATTTGTGTAAGCAAGTTTTCTACATATATAGATATATATTACACTGACCTACAATAATTTAAGAGCTAATAACCATTACAATGTTTCCTTCTTCTCTAATATTTTGTTCAAAACAGTTAAATTCACAATACCCTTTTCATTCTTTTAGTAGTAAAGAAATAATAGATAAGTGTCACACTTCATAGCAAACCATTTGAACAAAAAGAATATGTGTGTGTGCGCACTGACCTTTCTAGAGCCTACAGTTCTAGAGACCGAGGGAAGAGGCTTGGGAGTGGCCATGGATTTGACAAGCATAGGTGATGAGAGAGTGCAAGATTTTTGTGTTATGGCACGAGAGGAAGAGAAGATGAAGGGTCTGTTGTTGCAAATGGATGCCGAGGCCTCCATAACCATAAACTTCTTTCTTTATCGTTATTGCTTGGTCGAGATGAACAAGAGCATCTCATAAGCGCTGTGTGGATGATGATGGTGCATGACCAAGATCACTCATTGGATTTCCTTTGCTTCCATGTCCACGTGCCATGCAATGGTTGGTGCTCCTTTCTCCCTTCTTCTACTGCATGGAAAACAAAAGTTTTTGCTTTCATTTTTTTCTTAACAATGGTATATACTATGTTTTATAATGCAAAAATTTTAAATTTGTGATTGGTTGAGAGGTGTCCAGGTAATATATATCTGATTAAATGAAATGTTATGTTCAGATTTTGTGTAGAAAAATTTTCTTTAAATGATTCAACCATATTATGAAAATTTTATACTCAAATATAATAAATTTTATTTAATAGCCAAGCAAAAAAAAGTTATAATTTTTTTTAATATATCTCTCTTTGCGCGCGTGCGTATGTAAAACTTATTATTAAATGTTTAAAATAAAAAAGTTTAAAAATTTTAAAAGTTATTTTTAATTTTTTTTATTCAATGTATGTATAGCTTCACAATTTGTAACAATTTTTAATTTTCAAATTTTATTTTTTAATTTATTTTTTTTAAAAATGATTTATGACAATTTTAAATCATCAAAATATTTGATTCGTATGATTTGGTGATATTTTTACATATTCTGACAATTTTAAAGAAGATAATTAAAAACATAAATATAAAATTGTTGTAATTTTTATATATATATTTTGACAGTTCTAAATTATCATAAATCATTTAAAAAAAATAAATTTAAAAAAATATGTTTGACAGCAGACAATCGTCACAAATTATAACACCATTAATGTAAAGAATGAAAGAGACTCAAAATAGTTTTTTGAAAATTTGAGGAACTAATAAAAATACTTTTTTTGGGATTAGAAAAAATAATTACCCAAATTTAAAAGATTAAAAATATATTTAAATCAAATAAAAATGTAACTTATTAAAATTCTAAAAAAAAATCTCTTTTCATATAGATTTTTTACTTGATAAAGGAAAAGAATGGCATATCAAAAATTCATTCATGATTTCTTTTTATCTATTGATCATTTTGATTTTAGATTATCGCACAAATAAATAAAATTGAGAAAAGTTAAATAGTACGAATTCCTGCTGCACAAATTCAATTTTTTTTTTAAAAAAGATGATAATAGTTACAAAATCATCCATGTCCTCATCCTATCAAATAGTATTGCGCAAAAGATTATACACAAATTCATGCTTCAATTTCTGTGAAAATAAGAACAATTGAACGTAAATATTTTCAGCAAAAAATTGTTGTTGGTACACGTGCACTTAGTCATCAAGAAAAATGAAGACCCCTTTGTCTTATTCAAAGAATTAATCTAACATTTACATAGCTACCTTTTACTGCCAAAATCCTATCAGTAACACGAAAACTCATTTTTGTTATTTTGAAAAGGGTTTCATGTTTTATCATTTTTCTTTTTCTTCGAATCCTATTAGGCATTTTTCCCCTCTGGTTCATTGATAGCAATTAGGAAATACAAGCACCATCAAGAACAAGGCCTAAAAGGAGGATCACTACCCCAGCATACCTCAAGGATTTTGTTTAATTGAATGATGCTCAGCTGGCAATCCTGTCGGCCTCACCTTTGTTTTGTCTACCATTTCCTTGTTGCATTTCCATTCTATTAGGATCTTATTACCATAGAATTACAAATTTTGTTATTTCAAAATCAGTATAAATATAAGATCATTGTAATAAGGCAAAATAATGGAAAATTACCTTTAGTCTTCTTCTTCCTCTTTGTTATGTTAGGAGGTACTGGTCCTCGAAACTAGAATCAATTTCAGAGCTCTAACAATTTAGTGCTCTCGTTGTCCTTGGTCAAATGACAGAGTCCACTCGTTCATTGGTATCGTCCGATAAGCTTGAGGATGTCATTGTTAAGCTCACTTCCCATCATTTATCCTTGAGTGAAACCTTTCACAACATGACCCTTAAACTTGATGAGCTTATTCACAAATTACACACCCCAAAATCATCCAGTCCATCTCCATCTTCTTCTACTGCTATGCCTTCCCCTGCTTCTTCTCCCACCCCCCATCGCATGAAATTGGATGTTCCTCAATTTGAAGGAACAGACCCTCTCGGTTGGATCTTCAAGATCAACCAATTCTTTGTGTATCATGCTACTCCTGAGTAGGAGTGTCTCACCATTGCTTCCTTTTACATGGAGGGTCGTGCTTTGGCCTGGTTCTAGTGGATGACCAACAATGGTCAATTCACTTCATGGCTGATTTTCCTTCAAGCACTTTAGATGTGGTTTGCCCCCTCTCAGTATGAAGACCCCACTAATGCCTTGTTCAGATTAACACAACGTAGTATAGTTAGCAATTACCTCTCAGAATTCGAAGATTTAGCCAACCGAATCAACGGCCTCCCGCCGCCGTTCCTCCTCAGCTGCTTCATCTCTGGGTTGACTCCGAAGATACGCCGTGAAGTTCAAGCCCTTCAAAGATGTGTGGTAGGATTAACCCCAATCCGTCACCCTCACCCCTCTTGGTTGTACCTTCGTCACCTTTGATTCCGTTATTGCCCACCCCTCTGAAGTCACCTAGCTCCATTCCTCTTAAGCGTTTGTCCCCGGAGGAATCGGTTTCCCGAAGGGAACGTGACCTATGCTTCAATTGCGATGAAAAGTTCCATCATGGCCACAAATGTTCCTCTAGGGTTTTCATTCTAATAGTCGAGGATGACGAAGGCCCCCAGGAAGACACCCTCGCAATGGACCCTTCACCCGAACCACATGATACCCATACCCGACACTAGCCCAAATTAGTTTCCATTCACTCTAGGGTCATTTGGTCCCTGAGACATTATGCTTGTTGGGCTATATCGACACTTACCAGGAACCATTGGTGCAACAATTGGGCCTCTCCACTCGCACAACTTTTCCTTTGAATGTCATGGTGGGTAACAGTCAGCACCTCCATTGTCACCATCTATGTGAGGCAGTTTCAGTATTTGTTTAGGATATCGTATTCATCGTGGATCTCCACGTTTTGCCCTTATGTGGAGCCAACTTGGTCTTAGGAGTGCAATGGTTTAAATCTCTTGGCCCCGTCCTCACTAATTACAATTTTTTATCTATGAATTCTTTTCATGACGGTCGGCTTGTTGAACTCAAAGGTGATGTTGAGTCCACACTTCACCTTTTTACTCCGCCACAGCTTCGCTATTTGGTTCGTAAGGAAGGTCCGAGAGCCTACTTTCATATTTCAGTTACCCAGACAAAGCTTCCTTTGACCCAAATTACTTCAACCCAACTCCTTCTCGAAAAACAAGCTCTTACTACCAAATTCGCTTTTCTGTTCCAGCCACCCCATTCCTTACCACCCTTGCGTCACACTAACCACCATATCCACCTTGTTTCGAATGCAGAGCCTGTCAATGTTAGACCATATCGTTACCCCTGTTTCCAAAAACACGAAATAAAAGCTCAGGTTGACTCCATGCTTCAGAAAGTACTTATCCAACCTAGTACCAGTCCATTTTCCTCCCCTGTGCTCTTAGTCAAAAAAGATGACTACACATGGCGATTCTGTGTGGACTATCACGCGTTGAATGCGATGATAATCAAAGATCATTTTCCTATTCCAACCATTAACGAGCTCCTGGATGAGTTGGATGGTGCTAGTTGGTTTTCCAAGTTGGACCTTCTCTAGGGCTACCACCAAATTTTGATGCATTAAGATGATGTCTGCAAAACTGCATTTCGCACTCACCATCACCACTATGAATTTAAGTTGATGTCATTCAGTTTGTGCAACGCTCCCTCTTCATTTTAAGCAACAATGAATGGTATTTTCCATCTGTATCTTCGTCATTTTGTCATCGTCTTCTTTGACAATATATTAATCTACAGTCGTTCCTTGAATGACCATTTGGTTCATTTGGAGAAAGCTTTCCAGGTCCTTCTGTGCAAACAATTTGTCCTCAAATTCTCAAAATGTTCATTCGCCTAAACATAGGTTGAATATTTAGGTCGCACGGTTTCATCTCAGGGGGTGCAACCTTTTGCGTATAAAGTTCAAGCCATTCAACAGTGGCCTATTCCATAATCCACGAGAGCCTTGCACAGTTTCTTGGGCCTCATCGGATTCTATCGAAGATTCATTCACAGATATGCTTCCATTATTGCACCATTGATGAGGCTAATGACGAAGGATCCCTTTTAGTGGTCTTCGGAGGCTCAGCTTGCTTTTAGTAAATTAAAGGAGGCCCCAACCTCAGCTCCAGTTTTGCTCCTACCAGATTCTTCTCTTCCGTTCACCTTGGAAATAAACGCATTTGGTGTAGTCATGGGAGTGGTTTTGTCATAGAAAGGTCATCCCATAGCCTTCTTTAGCAAACTATTCAGCCCCAAACTACTTCGAGCTTCTACATGTGTCCAAGAATTATTCGCGATTATGGCCGCCGTGAAGAAGTGGCATCAATACCTATTAGGTCATCGTTTTACCATCCTCACTGACCATCGTAGCCTCAAGGAGTTAATGACGTAGGTGGTCCAAACACTTGAACAACAAATGTATCTCGCCAGGCTCATGGGGTATGACTATTGCATTCAATATCGCTCTGGCAACACCAATGTGGTCACAAATACTTTATCCAAAATTCTGAAAAATTCTGAACCCACTCTATTGCTTCTATTAGTACCCTATCTAACATTCTTGGAGGAGCTCAAGAAATACCTCTCACAAAACCTAGTTTTTCAACAACTTCGACAGGACATAACCAACAAGCCTGCAGAGTATACAAAGTACGCTGTCATGAAGGATTTAAGTTTGAAAGGAGGGTGCATTTGACTACCACAGGGATTTCATTTCATTAAGACACTACTCATGGAATATCATTCCACACCCACAAGCGATCATATAGGTGTCGCCAAGACCCTAGCTCACCTTACTGAGAATTTCTATTGGCCTAGCCTTAGAAAGGATGTTGAACGCTTTGTTGCTTCTTTTGTTGATTGCCAACATACGAAATATGAAACAAAGAAGGTGGTGGGTTTATTATGTCCCTTTTCGATACCTTGTCGGCCATGGGAGGACCTTTCCCTTGATTTCATCACCGGTTTACCGGCATATCATGATTATACCACCATTCTTGTTGTCGTGGATCGTTTCTCCAAGGGAATTCATTTAGGGATGTTACCCAATCATCATACATCTCATTCTATGGTGATTTTGTTCATGGATATCGTCATAAAGCTTCATGGAATGCCTCGTAGTCTGGTTTTCAATTGTGACTCGTTATTCATTAGTCGATTTTGGTAGGAATTGTTTTGGTTGAGTGGCACTCACTTGAGGATGAGTTATGTGTATCATTTGCAGACTGACTGCCAAACAGAGGATTTGAACCGCGTCATTGAACAATACCTTCGTGCTTTTGTTCATAAGAAGCCATCATCATGGGGTAAATTCCTTAACTGAGTTGAGTGGTCCTATAACACCACTTGGCACTCGAGGTCCATAGCATCTCCATATGAAATCACATTTTGCAAAAAGCCTTTCAACTTTCCTCAGTATATTGCCGGAACTTCTCAGGTGGATGTTGTTGATGAATTATTGACCAATAGGGAAGCGATTTTCGCGAAGTTCAAGAAGAAGCTTTTAAAGGCTCGGGAAGTGATGAAACAACTAGCTGATACCAAATGATGAGATGTTAGTTTCAAAATAGGGGACTAGGTCATGGTTAAACTTTGACCCTATCGTCAATCCACTATTTCGAGTCAGCATTCGAAGCTCGCTAAAAGATTCTATGGGTCATTTCAGACAGTGGACCGAATTGGTCCGGTCGCTTATAAGCTTCGATTGCCTGAAGGGGCTAGAATCCATCTCGTGTTTCATTGTTCGATGCTCTAACCCTTCCATCATTCACCTTTCAACAATCATATTCCACCTCTACCTTTACCAGCTACATTCATTAACAATCAACCCATCATCACCCCTTTGACTATTTTGGGTACTCGAAGGAATTTTGATTCTGCTAACTCTAATTCACAACTCTTGGTGTAGTGGCAAGGATTGCCCTCAGATGACACCTCATGGGAGGACTGGGACCAACTTCGCGCTGTCTATAACCTTGAGGAAAATGTGCTTTTGGAAGGAAAAATGGATGATAACAATCAAAAAATACAAGCACCATCAGGAGCAGGGCCTAAAAGGAGGATCATAACCCCAACATACCTCAAGGATTTTGTTTAACCGAATGATGCTGAGCTGGCAATCCTGCCAGCCTCACCTTTGTTATCTCTGTCATTTCCTTGTTGAATTTCCATTATGTTAGGATCTTGTTACCACAAAATTAAAAATTTTGTTATTTCAAAATTAGTATAAATATAGGATCATTGTAATAAGGCAAAACAATGGAAAATTACCTTTAGTCTTCTTCTTCCTCTTTGTTCTGTTAGGAGGTACTGGCCCTCGAAGCTAGAATCAATTTCAAAGCTCTAACATTCATTATTGCACTAGTGTTGAATTAAAGAGCTTTTTGTATCTGTGTAAGCTGAGAGTGTCTTGTGAAAATAGGTTACTGGGATGTGGGCTATGCTAGTTTGAGTTTGCAAGTTATAAAGGGCTTGACCAAAAAGTATGAGCTGTGTAACTCAAAACTAGAGCCATGCTTTTTTTTTCTTTTTTTTTTGTCTTTTCTTTAATGGGCTCTAATATTAGCATATAATACATATTATGTCTATATTTTTCAATTCATAGAATAAGTAACAACTTTTATTTTTTATTTTGATGTTTGAATTTCATTTCGACTTTATTGTTTAGGAATACTGAAAACCAAAGGATTCATTTTATTAATGGTATTGTTAATTAGTGTCGTTAGAGTACTAGTTAAGGAATTAGAAGAAATGATTTTATTGAAAATTACTCAGACAAAGAAAAAGTAATAAATAGATAAAAGATAATACAAAATTAACCTTATATTATCATTAATTTGTTGATAGATTTTTTTTCCATCATTAATTTTATAAGAGATATAAATAGAAAAAAAATAATTAATGTTATTCTTACCAAAATTCGGAACCGTGACACGTCAGGGTGGACATGGTTGAATGGGGTCCTAAACTTCACGCGTCGACTTGAAGAGGTACCTTTGACAGGAGGGGGAACCTGCAAAATAAAGGACTCTGACGCTCAAGTAAGAATATGTGTAAGGAGAGTAAAACAAGTAATGCTCAAGTATAGCTCGTATGAGCAAAAGAGAAAGAGAGGCACAAACTTGTTGTTGTGTGCTGAGTGTGTGAGCAAGTCGTGTAGAGTGGTTCGATGAAATCTGTATTTATATTAGTTGAGTGAGGGTGATGGTCCTTGTTTGTAGGGACTATTGTAGCCTTATAGATAATTCCCAGCTTATAAATAATAGTCGGAGGCTTAGAGATAATGTTAGAGATAAACATTTGAATTACAAATAAAGGTAGAAGATAATCATATCTTGTAGATAATATGGCGTTATAGATAACTTAATACCTGCCAATAGATAAGGTATTCAAATACACTTGAATATTAGTTAGGTTAGAGATAACCTATTTGTTGGGGAGCTCGACTGCTAAGGGATAGGCGTCCGTGCTCCTGTAAAAGGGCTGACGTGGAGGATTGACATGTGTCTTTGAGTGCCAAGTAGGATGCCACATAGATTTTATGGGTCTTGGATAGTACAAATGTTACGTTAAAAACTAGGGGTGTTCATGCATCAAATTTGGTAGGGTTTGACAAATCCATTACCTAACTCGATCAAAATTTTACGAGTTAGACTGGATCTGTAACATCCCAATTTTTGTAATCTAAATTAAAAAGGATTGTTATTTATAAATAAATATAGTTTTAGAAAAATGATGAGATTTTATAAATAAATAAATAAGGAGATATAATTATTAATTAAAATAATGATTTGAGAGAAAATAAAAAGGGTATTTCATTTATTTGTTTGATAGAAAATAAAATAGATTTTGTTTTTATAAAATAAATAAATAAATAAATATAGAGCAAATAATAGGCTGAATACCCTAGGTATAAATAGTTATGTTAAGTCAGGTGCCTCTCTTTGGCCTCATTTTCGTTTTTCCCCTTCTCCTCTCAAAACCCTTTCTTTTTCCCGCAGCCCACCAAACTGTTTCAGAAAAATGACGATCTCAGACTCGTTCACCGTTGGATCGTCGTGAAATTTGAGTACCACGTTCACAACCCAATTACGAACAATCTCATCGTTGGGAATTTCAAAATAATATCTGAGCTTAGAGGAAAACCCTTTGCATTGTAGCATTTTAATTTCCCGCAGAAACCCAAAACTATCTCGGTAAAACTACGATCTCGGTTTCGTTAAACGTTGGATTTTCATGAAATTTGGATATGTTGTTCGAAATTCAATTGAGCACACTTCAACCATTGGGATTTTCGAGATATTATTCGTGGAGGGAGAAAAAGGAATCGTATGAAGACAGAGAAGTGAAGGTTTCAATCTCTTCTCCGTCTTTGGGAATTCTATCGGAGCATTCGGAGAAATAACTGAAGGAATCTCAGGGAATTACTAGAGATGTTACTATCGCTAGCTGAAGACACGTGAGTCCGCTCAGAGGTAAGGGATGAGTTATTCACAATTGGGGGTTAGTGAGAACATGCGTAGGGATCCTTAGAGAACTAAATTTGGGTTTATTTTGGGATGTTTATTGAATTATAATTTTTCTTTATGATTATGAATGCAATATTATTGTGTTCCATGTACCAATTGATGTCCTGATGAGAATTGATTGATAAACTTGAGTGCTCTTGATGTCCTTGTGTTTAACCCATGATTTTGATTAATTGATTTTGATACAATTGTGAAAAAATATTTTAGAGGTTTTACATCCTATGTTGTGATAAAATCTTTTGTATAAATTGTTATGTTGAGGTTATGAAATGATGATTCAAACTGTGAGTATGTGATAAATTGAACATGTGACGGATGGTGAAATACATGTATATTGAGATGAGATGTGTGTATTGAGTTATGAACTATGAACTGTGCAATTACACAATTGTAAGACCCTTTAAGGGTGACGAGTATTGTGATGGGATCCACTATGGGAATCCGACGAGTTAAAATGATTTTCAAAACAATTGAGTAAATGTGTGTATTGCATAGTTCATAGATAAAGTGTATATGATTCATGAGGTGTGATAACATGTTAAATTGAGATTATACCATTGTGATTGGGATTAAGTGTATGTGATAAATTGAGTATGTATATGATTGAGATATATATGTGCATTGAAGTGTTGTGTGCATTGAGTTGTGAACTATGAATTGTACAATCACACGATCATAAGTCCCTTCAAGGGCGACGAGTTAATGCTAAGTCCCTTCTAGGGCGACGAGTTGATGCTAAGTCCCTTTTAGGGCGACGAGTTGATGTTAAGTCCCTTTAAGGATGACGAGTTAATGATAAAACCCTTAAAGGGCGACGAGTTAAAATTATTTTGAGAACAATTGAGGAGTCGTGTGTTTTGTACAGTTCATAGATAGAGTCTGTGTGCTAAAATGTTTTCTGGGTTGGACCTGAATCAGGAGGGAGAAGCCCTGACGGACTCTTCGAAGTGTAGGCCTTGGGGGTCACACGGTTTGAGTGTTCCTTTAAGCCTATGTTGATCCCATATGGTTGGAGCATTCTCGCAAAACACTGTGACCCTGACTGGTCTCCCTATGATATTACCTAGTAAGAGTGACTTGACTTATTATTGTGTGGTTTGTCTTGTCATGTACTCCTAGGCGTCCGACGAGGTTTTTCACTGACATGGTACCACATTGCATATAGGCTTGAGTCTTAGCATAACTGTCGCATACGCTTGCTAATTGTTTATTATGAAATTGATGTGTTATTATGTATTGATCGAAGTGTGTGATTCCTGTGTATAGTGATTGATGATTGAAAGGTGTGATTGATGGATGAAAAGTGTGATTGATGAATGACAAAGTGATGAAATAATGTGAGATATGCTAAGTAAATTGTATTTGACTACTATATGTTGTGTTGTTTCTCTCTAGTAGTTAGAAATGTGATAACTCACTCCCGGTTTGCTGTTTGTGTTTGGATCCTGTGATGATCTTGAACCTTGTGTTCGGGGGAGCAGATGAATAGGTGGATGACTATGAAGAACCTCATGCTAGAGGACACGGGAACACCACGCTCTGATAGGATGTGACATTAGGATATAGGTTCTATATTAATTGTATGAGACTTAGATGACCTTCTTTGAGTCGATATGACTTTATTATTTATTTGGACAAGTTTGAATATGATGTAGAAGAAAGTGAATGTGAACCTTTTATCCATTTGAAAAGCTTGTATTTAAAAATGTTTTAAAAATACTTTTAATTAATATTTGAATTTTTATTCCTTTATTAATATATATGTGAGGGGTAGAGGGTGTCATAGGATCCAATTTGTGTAATTTTATTGACAAATCCGATCCAAGTAAACCTTATCATAAACGAGCTGGGTCGGGTTGAGTTAATCGAGTCTAAATATTTAAAATTATTTTTTATTTTATAAAAATTTAGAACTATAACTTACTTTTGCCTAAAATTAACTTTTTATATAATGATTAAATGCATTCAAAAGAGATCAAATTGTGACAATATCTGACTAATAGAATTAATAGTTTTAATGCTAATACAATTTTTTTTCTTTAGATAGAAATATAATATTGTATTAGCACGAGAAAACATAAGCAAAATTAAGATAGAGATAAAAACAACAGCTTAAAAAAGAAAGAAAAAATCATTGGTAGTTTAATTTCATAATTTAATAAACCATGTTAGTTAAAAATTAATGTATTTTATATTTAATAATTATTTTATATAATAATAAATTTAATTATATGTTATGCTTTGGGTTGGGTTCAAAAAATAGAACATATTATTTCACCGATACATTGATCGAGTTTGAACAAGTTGGATCAGGTTTGACCTAGACTCAAAAAATCCAAATTGTACTAATTGGATCGCTTTGGGTTCAAGGATTACCCGTACCCATAAACACTTCTATTGTAAATCTAAAATGACATTTTTTATATGAAAATTAAATGGGTTAGAGGAATAAATTAATTTTTAAAAGTTAATTTTTAGCTAATGAATATACGTTATTTTATTGATAGCTCAATAAATACACACTCACTTTTATGAAAAAATGAGTATATATCATTAATATACCTCATAATTAATTATTAATTAGGAGTAAAAAAATTAACAATAAAATAATCCTATATTTCTTATCTTAGAAACAAGAAAATATTTTTGTTTCTTATATATAAAACTGGAATAGTATTTTTTTTATCGGTACATTTGACAGAACTTGAAAAAAAAAAGAATGATGAAAAGTCATTAAAAATGAAGATTTTCCATTTTTGTATTGGACAAATGTTCAATTTTATTTTCAAGGATTAACAAAGCCTGACTTTCGACAAATTTGCCCGGTTTTGAATTCATTAAGCACCTATTGGATGCACGATATTTTGTTTAAAGGATGGATATGATAATGTTTTGGGACACAAAGCTTCATCCTTTTGTTATATTGGTCAAATGCTTTAATGGAGAGCATCAAAATTGAAGTCACTTCATAATTTTGATGGCAAAAACTGATCACAGTAGTTAGGCACTACTAAGTTCTAATATCCCTAACCATAGTTCCTAACCATTAATTACATATGACATAGGTAGTCACAGTTTTCAAGTAGATTAAATTACAATGCCACATGCTAGTCGAATTACCTTTTCAATAATAAGTTTAACATCACTTTCTACTTATAAAAAACTATTCCTTATTTGGTGCCAAGGATTACAATTTTAACCTTTGAAAAACATTTTAAATTAACTGATTTTTCACTTTTCAATAAGATATTTAGATATCTATTTCAATTTTATTCTCTAACAAATACTTACATTTATTAAAATTTAACAAACAAAACAAGAATATTTAAATAAAATTGTTACATAATAAATACAAATCTCTTGAAATACTTGTTTTCCTAATCATTGTGCAAAAAATTTTAAACATCAATTATTTTAAAATAGAACAAGTACAAAAAATGTAAAGTACAAAATGATTAATCCTAATTCCAAAATCATTTAATATCCTACTACGACTCCAGTTTTTCCATAATTACCTTAAAAAAGAGTAAATAAACTGACTAAAATTATGCATACAACAATTAATATAAAATCATAAAAACACACACATATATATATATATATATATATATATATATATATATATATATATATATATATATAATTGCTAACATAGTTTTACTCACACACATATATATATAACATAGTTTTACTCATATATATATATATATATATATATATAATTGCTAACATAGTTTTACTCTTTATACAGTTAATTAAAAAATAAAAAATCTCAAATGTCTCTCCTCCATAATTCACCTATCCTATTCCTCTCTCCTCCGTATGTGTATCCCATTTCTCCCACCTCGCCAGCATGGGCATGGCACTGGCTGCGGCATCATCAACCCAAACTCCACTGTCTGGTCTGCCTGCATCAGCATCGTCTCCGTCATGTCATTAAAGATTAGTTCTCTGTTGCCACTCCTCAACGTGAAGATCGACGCCGCACTGTGTTGTGGGTCGCGCAGACGACTGTCAGGGCGGTGTTGGACCCAAATTCAGAGTCGCTCTGGTGGAGCACGCTGTTGCAGCGCGAAAAGTTTGTTAAGAGAGGATGGAGGTTCTGAGTTCATTGTCGTCGGTGGCATATCCAGTGTGCGGTGGGAAAGGATATGAATGAAAAAACGAAGAGGGGGTAGAAGCTTCTGACTGTTAAGAGTCGGAAGCGGCACAAACTGAGCAATGCCGGTGCGAAGGAAACGATTATGGGCAGCTATTGCACCCGCTGATTGCGGAGGTAAACCTGTGGGTGAAAGTAGAGAGTGAAAGTATAGGCTATGGCTTGTGAAGGAGCATAATATATAGAACACTTGAGAGATGAAAGAAGCAAGAACAATCAATGGTGAGTGCAAAATTTTGCTGCCAAATTGCAGGGATACTCACGAACTCACGGTGGATGCAGGTTGATGAAGACAAATAAAGTTGAAAATTTTGGATGAAACTTGAAAATGCGGTAACAGAGGAGAGAGATTTGATTGGGAGAGGAGAGAGGAAATAATTTTTTATTATAAAAGATTAAATAATTGAATGAATATAGTATCTTTAAATAAATAAATAAAAACAAAAAGTAATTGGTTCTTTTCCCAAACATTTTGGTGTGTAATCAAACTGTAAAAATGGGTTAATATATACGACAACATTAAAGTTATTTTAAAACTAACTTTTGGATGGAGCATTTGAAAATTTGTAGGAAATTCAAATATATAACATTTTAGTTGTTTTGATTTAATTTTTTTTTATGTTGTAAATATTTTGTTTGGATGAAATAATTTAATTTCTTATATTTTAATTTTCTTATTTGAATAAAGTAATTTAATTTTAATGAAATTTAATTTTTTTTATTTTAAATATTTATTTAAAATTAAAATTTCAATATTGAATAAAAATAAATATTATTCATTTTTTAAATAGTTAAATATTCAAAATAATTTTAATGCTAAACAATTTTGAATCTTACACAATATTCTTGTATTAATACAAAAAAAAAATAGATTAAACAATACTACAAAATTAAAGATGAATGATATGTAATTCCTTTTTCAATCTAATTCCTTGTTAAAAAAAAATCAATTATGTAGTCTCGCAATAATTTTTTAAAATGTATTGGAATTAAACAATTACTTAATTTAAGAACAATTATCTCATAGAAAATGCAAACATTGATATTAATTTCATTATTCATAAGAGAAGAAAATACTTCAATCTATATCAAGACCTAAAATCATATATCATTCACATTGATGTCACTTCACTAATAATACTCAATCATCTACTAACTATTTTGCAAATTAAAGGATTCAAAATAAACAGTATAATCAAACAATCTTGGAAGAATCAATTTTTTTCTTACTTTGTAAGGATGTAACTCCTTTAGTCTTTGTTCACAATAACATGACACACAAGAAACAAAAATAATATAAGTCACACCAAAAAAGACAAATAACTTAGTCTGACATATGATTCCATTCAATAAAAAATTAACTAAATATTATGCCAAGGAAACCATCATAAATAAGTAAAATAATCATAAATAAAAGGTTTACTATAGTGAAAATATCACTTCAACTAGGCATAAAAAAGACACAATTTTCTTATTTGAAAGTTGAAACTGAAGATGTAGAGAAGATGTTACTCACCAAGTTTCATTTTGCAAGATGTGTTAAAACATAATATGTCTTTTCATAAATTGGGAGGGCTTTCACAATAACTAATTACTTTGGATCGTCAGCTAACCATATAATAGTTAGTCCATTGTTGTCTATTAAGATCTAATATCAAAGGTGCCTCACATAACACTTCTTGAATATCTTCATCATTAACTTTATCATCCATTTTTTCTACCATTCGGTCAAAAGAGTTAGCCATTTCATCCAAAGAAGCTATTATTCCTTCTCTTTTCTCCAATCTTTCTCTGATGAGAATGTGTGTCCCATGAATTTCACTTCATTTGTTTCTCTACTCGTCGCTTCATCAGCGTCCATAGCAGTTTCAGCTCCATGACCAGTGACTCTATCTTTAGCACAAATTCACTATATCATCCCAATTTTGAAGCACCTTGAATTGAAACGGTTTAGCCAATTTATGCGACTAGAAAAAAAAGTCAAACCCAGTTTGCTTTGAGTAACAAATAGTAATATATAAAAGAATACTTCCAATGCAATATTCATTCCAAACATTTTCATTCTCAACTGTGATCATGTGCTTAGTGCCATCCCAATTAAACCCACTCTTGTCAAGGATGTCACTTACAATACCATACCATGATCTCTATAATTTGATATGGTTTTTGACATTCTCTGATGTGACATTAACATTGAAGTTTGTAGACAACACTAAGGTGACAACATTCAATGCTGACTTTTTCGAACCTTTGTCACCCTTGTTGCCCAAATTCCTTTGATCTCTTAATACATCAATCAATACACGTTCCATCTCCAAAGTCCATGTAAAATAACTTCTTGTTTCCTCTTTATTTTTTCCAAAAACTTTTCTTTTGCCCGTCATTTCTGCATTAGATGACTCCATTGAAGTTAATGTCACTTATTTAACCTGTACATAACAAGTATTAGATACAACCTACTTTATTAATTTGATTAGTCCACTACACAATCATAGAAAATATTTCAAGCAAATTTTTTATGCAATAGCAAAGTACATAAAAGTCTCCCATCAATAGTAAATTACAACAGTAACAAAGTACACAAAGTTTGTCTGCAATAGCAAATTACATATAAAAAAACTATCTCTAAGTAAAGTTTCTTCTAACTTGATAGTTAGCAAACATATTCATAGCTAACATATCTCAAATCTTATCCAGTCCTCAGTAGCTTGAATAATTTTGATATCATCTATGACATTATTTTGAACTCCTTCCCTTGACTGATGGACTAACTCTTCATCAACAACAAATAAGAATTCTAAGTCTTGAACTTCTAAAAGTTGATTAGTTTGTCGCTCGTCTCTTATGAAATTGTGTAACACAAAACAAACATTGATAATTCTTATTTATGTCTTTATATAAAAAAATGAAGGAGTTCTTAATATACTCTATCTTTTTTTCAAGATCCCAAACAACCTTTCTATTGCATTTCGTGCACTTACTTGACAGAGATTAAATAACTCCTTGTAACCTTGAGAGGTGTTTCCAATCCACTCATTAAGATGATATCTAGTCCCTCGATATGGTGCTAAAAATCCTGGACCATTAGTATATCTTGCATCCACAAGAAAAGACTTACCTACAATGTTTACAATAAAAATCATAGGCTTAAAGTAGACAAAAAAAAACTATTTCCAAGAGATATTACCAGTTGGAATTTCAAGTTTGTTTTAACGATATAATGCATCTCGTAATACCTGAGAATTTCCTACAGACTCTTCCCACCCAGGTAACACATAAATAAACCTTAGATCCGGACCACAAGCGGCTAACACATTTGTAGAGACATCACCCTTTCTATTACGATATATAGGTCTCTCATCAGGAGAAACTGTAACTGGAATATGTGTCCCATCAAGTGCTCCAATGCATTTCTACAAACATGACAATTTTTTTTAGATTCTAAGAAAATTTTATAATTAACTAATCTCTCATAACAATTGATAAACTTACCTCAAACCATCTCCACTTGTTTGCTTTCGCACCTTCTAAACTACAAGATTGAAAAATCAAATAGTCTTTGCTCATTTTCATTACCACTCTCAAGACATCGTTGAATTGTCTACTTATGGTTTCTTTAGATCTACAATAACTAAATTGTACTACCTTGTACTTTAGGTTGTGAGCAAGGATATGTAAAAACATTACTACTGCTTTAGTTGTTGGAACATTTCTTGTCCTTACTAATCCACCCCTCTCGTAAAATTCTACATAGGTTAAAAAATGCACTTTTACTAAGCCTCAGTTGTTCAATGCAATCTTTCTATGTCCCTCTATAAAGACGATTAAGGAAGCTACAACGTTCCAATTCCCAATTACGGGTTGGTTACTTAACAAAATAATTATTATGATACCATGTCACTACACCAATGACCGTATGAACAACACAAGCATCAACTAATAAGATTATCTTCTTATACTTTTCTCTTCTACATTTTCTTGAAGTAATTACAATGCCAACTATGCTACGATCCATTTATTCTCAATCCAAACTGCATGATAATGATATAAGATAATTTGTGCATATACTGTTTTGAGATTTAAAACAAATATCTTCTTACAATATACACATACCAATACTAGCATTGCATGTGAATAAGTATGTCACATACTTTTGGAGACCGGACATAATTACAAAAGGAACTTCATAAGAAGCAATGCTAGAATAACTAGTTTTGGCATATTCACCAAGATAGTATAACTACTGCAAATAAGGTAGAATACAAATAATCAGTCCAAATCCTCTATCAAAACACAAGGTAAGAGATGTAAAACATCCAATTGCATTTTCCAGAGTTATATTACAGTTTTGGACAGATAAATCCAACAGTAGTATCCTATATTAAACAATCTAATGTCGTTATATGATCAAAAAATTAAAAGGCAATAATAGTCTATGTTGGGGAGTGAAAGAACTTTTCAAGTGCCAAAAAAGTCTTTAAATAGAATATTATCTCAATATTAGGAGTTTCTATCACTGAAAAATAATTGAGATTCCATTGTCCATCTAATGTTTCCAACATCCTATCTATTACATCCAAGAGTAAACAAAAAGTACCAGTAGAAAGAAGAGTTTGATAGAGAGAATCAAAGGGTCTTTGGTTCGTTGAGTTTTGACAATCTTTACAATTTAGTAAAGAAATAAAAAAATTAGTGAGAATTGTTATAATAACATGACCTAGAAATAAAATATTTTTTTAAAACTTGCATGTGACACAGTGTAAGTTGGAGTCTCCCATCTCCTTTAAATGATGTAAATAAAAGAGTAGACCCAAATTGAAATCTTTACAAATTACATACTATTGGAAATATAATTCCTTATATGTCATCAATGAAAACAACTCCAAATTTGCTAGCCTAAATTGGAGCCTTGATTTCTATGAAGATATATAAATCTAGGATTCCCAATCAGCAACCAAAATCACATATCAGAAACACCATAAAAAAGAATGTCTATTAAAATGTCAAAAATGACTAAGAGGCCCCTCCCAAAATAAGATAGAGTAATTTACAACAATTGTCTCTCACCATAATATAATGATACTGTTTCAACTCATAGAATGAATTAAAAAGTACACTCTCAAAGACCCCAGGGTTAAGTTTCCAAGCATAAGCTTACAAGAGTATTTAGGCAAAGTAGGCATAAAAAATTTGTTGTTCAATTTCCAAAGCCAAAAAACAAATAACTGTTCCAATATCTGAAATTTCAGTCTGAGATAATTCCTTACCGGCTTGATCAAAGATAATTCCTCCAGTTGCTCCAATTGACATTCCCCTGTATTTATATATTTATAATTAAGAAATATTGTAACATAATCAATTTGTTTAACCAGTTGCAACGCATTTGCTTAGTGTAGCAGAAATAGCTCTTAACATTGGATTTCCAACAGTATCAGCTCTTAACATTTGCTTAGTGTAGCAGAAACGCATTTGTTTAATGTATTTTTATAATACTGATCAGATCCAATTAATATTCTACTTTCAACTGAATGAATCCAGCAAAAGTGTTGGAAATGAGCCATTTGCTATAATAAGAAATACTCATATTGTATGCACATGTTCACACACTGTCTAATCACTACCATGATAATGTAACCCCTCATTAGTAAGAATACTCAGAAGAGCAACATTTACAAAAGTGAGGCCAAGTAGAAGCTTTAACTTTAATATAGCACTTATCCTATATGAAACCCATCCTGTCTTAAGGCAATGATGCCCTGTATTTGGGCATCTGAAATTAATTCCAATTTCCAGAAACTGCATCTCTTTCCAAACAACATGGTGCTGATAAGTTTTAGAAGAGCCATAAACTAATGCAACCAAATCTTTATATATATATATATATACTCTGGTTCTTTTGGTTAGTTGGCGAATGCATCAAATGGTCAGTTTAAGAACCACAAAGAAGATTTGCCTGCCTATGTTCCAGAAAGTATTGGTGGGTTATTTCTTTCACTCTTGCTAGCTTGTTAGATTTCCTGTCTATAGTTATTCATTCCTAAATTACTTAAAATGCATTTAGGGGCTAATGTTGAGCATGAGGCCACTAAAGATGGTAAATATGATGATTCACATAGAGAAGATGAATCAGAAACTTTATCTGATATTGATGGTGAAGAAGTTGATGATTTGTACATTCATGATGAGGAGGGGAAGCATATCAAGAAGATGTTGTGGGAAATAGCAAATAGGGAGTATCTTGAGGTACAAATAATTTTATCTACTATTTTCTTTTTAATAGTGCTTGATCAAGTTGTCTATTAGGTTTTTTTTTCCCACTATCTATCGTGATTAGAAGTTCAAATTCAAAACTGGGTGCTTGTACTTTTGTTTGTTCCTGGTTTTATGTTTAATTTTAGGCTTATTTGGGAGGTTAATCTGAACAGGATCTCACTCAAGCTTTTTTTTTTTTTAGGAGCAGGCAGCCAAGGAAGCAGCTGCAGCAGCTAACAAGAAAGCTTTTGAGGCAAAATTTGAAAACTGTTCGGAGGATATACTAGCGGCAAGAGACTTTGCTGCATCTTCTACTGAAGCCGTGGCAAAATCCAGATAGGTACTTTCTGAATCTTGTGAGGTTCTATGTGTGAAATTAGACCACAAGTAACTTATGATAAATATTTCATTAAATTCACTAGGATTCAAAGCAGGATACGAACAAAGCACAAATTGAATCAGGCTTTTACTTTCTAGGTCTTTGAGAAGTAAAAAATCCAACAACAACAAAGGACAATGAGCAAGAAATCAATGAAACCCTATCAAGTCAAAAACAAAACCAATGAAATAAAAAAACTAAATAAAAAAAATCACAAATTAACGAAATAAAAAATGAAACCCTAGGTAAAAAGACCCCATGTGAGAGTTTTGTGAAAAATGAAACCAACCTTGTATGATCTGTTGGACAATGGCAAACTGAAGCCACAATTGTTTCATTGTGATGTCCCACATCGGAAATATAATATTCCTTTTCTTTATTCCCAAATTTCCTAACTGATTTTAATCAGTTTTGATTGTTATTCTTTTAACAAATATTTCCTTTTATTTAATGCTCTTGATTAGCTATAAACCAAATAGCATAACCTCCACTTTATTAGCAATTCTCTAACGGTCAATTTGTTAAATGTGTAGCTAATAATAATGATTTGTGGACAGGAAAAGAAAAAGACATTTTTCATTGTTTTGCTATTAAAAGAGGACTGTCATAGTCTTGCAAGGGCAGAAAATAATTTTCAATTCTTTTCTTATTATCTACTTCTAAAATTCTGGGCAATTGTTCTGTGATTTCCATAGCCTAAGGCCACGAGTGCACGTGTTCATAGGCTCGTTGTGTTAACCTTGGGGAGCAGTCGGCAAACTAGATTGCATCAAGGTCTAGCCGAATTTTGCTTTCAAGGCAGTGATTTTTCACGGCACAACAAATCTCCAATCTGTGTTATATTTTCTGTTTTGTACTTCTGACTTCTAGTTTTTTCCAACAATTTTGAAAGCAAAATTTTATTTTTTCCTTGCATCAAGTACTAAACAGAAATGGCTGGAAGTCTATCAAAAATCATTCCGGATATGTCGAAAATAGAACCTCTAGACGGCTCAAATTATAAGAGATGGTCTAAAAAACTGTTGATTTTGTTTGAAGCCTTAGAGGTTGATTATGTGCTATTTGAAGATCCTCCCGCTGATGTCAACGCTTCTGAATCATCTACTCCTGAAACTCCTGCCACCCCTGTCGTCACACCGCTTCCTGCAGAAACCAAGAAAGCTGACGAAGAAGCAAAGAAGAAATATGAAAAGGACAACAAAACTGCTAGAGGTCATCTGCTAACTCATATGGCAGATAATCTGTTTGATCTTTTCATTAATCAAAAGTCTGCGAAAACAATATGGGACACTCTGCTGAAACGTTACGGCGATGACGATGCTGGAAGAAAGAAATATGTGGTAGGAAATTGGCTGCGTTTCCAAATGATGGATGACAAACCAATCATGGAGCAGATTCATGAGTATGAGAATCTAGTTGGTGATATACTAAATGAAGGAATGAAGATGTGTGAGATATTGCAGGCTAATGTGCTTCTAGAAAAATTTCCACCTTCGTGGAGTGACTACCGCAACCAACTGAAACACAAGAAGAGGGACTTGTCACTTCAAGAATTAATAAATCATATGAAGACAGAGGAGGCCAACCGACTTAAAGATAAGCATGTTTTACATTCTGTAAATTCAGTTAATGCTAATGTTGTTGAGTTTGCTGATCAACACAGGTCAAAAGGAAAAGAAAAACGATTTCAGAAAAAAGGACAAAAGAAAACACACACTAATATCAACAAAGGTGATAACAAGATTCAGAAAAGAAAGGGTGAGTGCTATGTTTGTGGCAAAACAGGTCATAAAGCTTATGAGTGCAAACTGAGGAAGGGACAACAATCTAACAACTCGAAACCTGCTGCACCACATGCTCCTCAAGCACATCTAGCAGAAAATGAAGAAGTGATAGCTGCTGTGGTAGTGGAGGCAAACATGGTCGACAACAAGGTGGACTGGATTCTAGATACCGGTGCTTCTAAATACTTATGCGCCAACAAAGAGCTTTTTCACCAGAGTGAGGATGCTGATGACGGAGAATGTGTTTTCATGGGAAATTCAGCTACAGGTGGAGTGCTTGGTAAAGGAAAGATTCTCCTTAAACTTACTTCGAGAAAAACATTATCTTTGAGTGATGTTTTGTATGTTCCCTCTCTGCGTAAGAACCTAATTTCTGGTAGTTGTCTAAATAGAGCTGGATTAAAATTGGTTTTTGAAGCTGACAAAGTAGTAATAACTAAAAATGGGAACTTTGTGGGGAAGGGATATTTAGCTGATGGTTTATTTGTATTGAACACCATTCCTAACACATCTAATGCTATATCATCTGTTGGTTCTGTTTACATTGCTGAGTATGTTAATTTGTGGCATGGTAGACTAGGACATGTGAATGTGAATTCTATCAAGAAGCTTAGAAATATGAATCTAATTAATGTGCTAGATATAAATAACTTTTCTAAGTGTCCTATATGTGAGGAAGCTAAGTATGCAAAGAAGCCTTTTAAACCTGTCAAAAATAGAACTACGGAACTGCTTGAATTAATTCACACGGATTTGGCTGACTTCAAAAACACAGTAAGTAGAGGAGGTAAAGCATATTTTATTACTTTTATAGATGATTTTTCTAGATATGCCAAAGTTTATCTTCTAAGGACAAAAGATGAGGCTGAAGAAATGTTTTTAAAATATAAGGCAGAAGTTGAAAACCAATTAGATCGTAAAATTAAAAGACTTAGGTCTGATAGGGGTGGTGAATATGGAACTATTTTTCTTAAGATTTTTTGTGAAAAGAATGGGATTATCCATGAAACTAGTGCCCCTTATACTCCTCAACAAAATGGCATAGCGGAAAGGAAAAATAGAACAATTAAAGAAATGATGAACGCTATGTTATTAAGTTCTGGTATGTCTACCCAAATGTGGGGGGAAGCCATTTTGTCGGCCTGTTATATACTAAATAGAGTTCCCCATAAACGACTAGATAAAACTCCCTATGAATTATGGAAAGGATTTGCGCCAAATTTAAATTTTTTAAAAGTATGGGGATGTCTTGCTAAGGTAGCTCTACCAGATTTCAAGAGGACTAATGTAGGTACCAAAACTTTTGATTGTGTGTTTATTGGATATGCTCAAAATAGTGCTGCTTATAGGTTCTTGCGTTTGAATGATAATTCTATTTGTGAATCTAGAAATGCAGAATTTTTTGAACAAGAATTTCCTTTAACAAAACATGTTAATGAATTGATTTCTTCTTGTAATACTACTTCAGTGCCTTTACATTTGCGTACTTCTTCCTCTGTAACAAATGAACAAGTTAATGAACCTAGAAGAAGTAAAAGGAAGAGAATAGAAAGTAGTTTTGGACCAGATTTTGTTACTGCCTTCGTGGTTGAAAACAATGATGTCGATAAAATAAATGATGTTTTTGTATCTACTTTTCTCATTGAGGAAGATCCTAAAAATTATAATGAGGCTGTAACTTCCATTGATGCCAACTTTTGGAAAGAGGCAATTAATAGTGAATTAGATTCTATCATGTCTAATCATACTTGGGATTTAGTTGACTTACCTAAGGGAAGTAAACCAATTAGATGCAAATGGATTTTTAGAAAGAAATTAAGAACTGATGGAACCATTGATAAATTTAAGGCTAGATTAGTAGTTGTTGGTTACACACAAAAGAAAGAAATTGACTATTTTGATACATATTCTCCTGTTACTAAAATTTCCACAATTCGTTCTCTTGTTGCTTTAGCTGCTATTCATGGACTTATAGTGCATCAAATGGATGTAAAGACAGCTTTTCTTAATGGTGACTTGAGAGAGGAAATTTATGTGGAACAACCTGAGGGCTATGTGATTCAAGGTCAAGAGAACAAAGTGTGTAAGTTGAGAAAATCATTATATGGCCTTAAACAGGCTCCCAAACAATGGTATGAAAAATTTGACCAAACTTTGGTAAGTGATGGTTATATTGTGAATTCATCTGGCACTTGTGTTTACTCTAAATTGTTTGGACAAGAATGTGTGATAATATGTTTATATGTTGATGAAATGTTAATTTTCGGTACTAATGTGACTGTAGTGGAAAAGACCAAATTATTCTTATCTTCTCATTTTGATATGAAAGATCTAGGAAAAGCTGATGTGATTCTTGGAGTTAAAATGAGAAAAAGTGATAATGGTTTTTCCTTGTGTCAGTCACATTATATTGAAAAGATACTTAAAAATTTAACTGTTATGATGAATTACCTGTGAGAACTCCCTATGATCCTAGCATACATCTTAAGAAAAACAATGGTTCTAGTGTTTCACAAACTGAATATGCTAAAATCATAGGGAGTGTTATGTTTCTCATGAATTGTACTAGACCTGACATAGCATATGCTGTGAGTAGACTAAGCAGATATACTCACAATCCAGGTAATGAACATTGGACTGCACTTTGTCGCTTACTCAGGTATCTTAAAGGTACTATGGATTGGTGTTTGCATTTTTATAAATTTCCTGCTGTGTTAGAAGGATTTTGTGATGCAAATTGGGTTACTGATAATGATGAAGTAAGTTCCACTAGTGGATATGTTTTTACTTTAGGTGGAGGTGCCATATCATGGAAGTCTTCCAAGCAAACTTGTATAGCACGTTCAACTATGGAATCAGAATTTATTGCTCTTGATTTAGCAGGTCAAGAAGTTGAATGGTTGAGAAACTTGTTGGCAGATGTGCCATTGTGGGGGAAACGGTCTATACCAGTTTCTCTTCATTGTGACTCTGAAGCAGCTATTGGAATTGCTAAGAACAATGTTTATAATGGAAAAAGGAGACACATACGCATTAGACACAGTTCAGTCAAAGAATTGTTAAAAAATGGTGTGATCTCATTACAGTTTGTTAGATCAGAGAACAACTTGGCAGATCCGTTCACTAAAGGTCTAACAAAGAAAGTTGTACTTGAATCGTCGAGGGGGATGGGGCTTAAGCCTTTGTGTTGAGGAAAGTATGGTGGATACCATCAATGGTCAAACGAAACCATATGATTACTCTATTGTATTACATTTCTCATCTCCATGACATGTGGTAATACATTGTGGATAGGTTGAACTTTCAGTTCTTAATGAGTGCATAGCCTTAATTATTAGGTGGTCCATATGAATTGGACTTGATGGACTCACCGCTTGTTATTTTGAAAGATGAGAATTTTTTGCTCTTAATGAATCCATAGCCTCTTTGGTGGTGCTTTTGAGACGCACTTGATGGATTCAACTTCGTGAGAGTGAAGGTGGGCCGCCTTCTATGAAAGAATTAGGCTTTCTTTCTAGAGCTCTCATTAGTATCCAAGGTGTGCGCATGGCCATTAAAAGCGCTGGTTTGTAATATCGCGGAAATCACAAATATTAGAGAAATACATGTGTTGTAAGGGTCTCATTTGAAAACTTGGTAGTTCAAGAGTAATTCACTACCTAGACACAATTGTTGCCTTACTTCACTATGTATCAATTCAATCATTATGATATTGATACTTAAATGTTACTCTCTCTTTTGCCCAAAAATTGCTCTTTTTTTTTTTAACTCCAGCTTTACCATTGGTGGGGGATTGTTGGACAATGGCAAACTGAAGCCACAATTGTTTCATTGTGATGTCCCACATCGGAAATATAATATTCCTTTTCTTTATTCCCAAATTTCCTAACTGATTTTAATCAGTTTTGATTGTTATTCTTTTAACAAATATTTTCTTTTATTTAATGCTCTTGATTAGCTATAAACCAAATAGCATAACCTCCACTTTATTAGCAATTCTCTAACGGTCAATTTGTTAAATGTGTAGCTAATAATAATGATTTGTGGACAGGAAAAGAAAAAGACGTTTTTCATTGTTTTGCTATTAAAAGAGGACTGTCATAGTCTTGCAAGGGCAGAAAATAATTTTCAATTCTTTTCTTATTATCTACTTCTAAAATTCTGGGCAATTGTTCTGTGATTTCCATAGCCTAAGGCCACGAGTGCACGTGTTCATAGGCTCGTTGTGTTAACCTTGGGGAGCAGTCGACAAACTAGATTGCATCAAGGTCTAGCCGAATTTTGCTTTCAAGGCAGTGATTTTTCACGGCACAACAAACCTCCAATCTGTGTTATATTTTCTGTTTTGTACTTCTGACTTCTAGTTTTTTCCAACATGATCCACTGTGAGAGAGTTGTCACCACCGTGAGAGAGCGAGAGCCTCTCTAAATCGCAAGGAAGCGAGGGCGTGTGGGATGAGAATGAGTAAGTGTGGCTTGAGACTTGAAAGGAGTGAGCAATATCTGTATAGAGGAAAGACTGAGAGAGCGAGGAATAAGTGTGTGTGGAGGAATTGAAATCCTTTAATTTTTATGAGAATTTGAAATTATTCATTCTCTTTGATCAAAATTTCCTGTTAAAATGATAGATATTCAATTTCCCTTTAAATTATTATCCAAATGCTAAATTTAAAATGACAAATATTCAATGTCCCATTTAAAATGAATTACTCTGTTAAAAGTATCCATCCAAACACAATGTAAAAGAGTTATTTATTATTTTAATTTTTCATTTGTTTAAAATTTAATGGTTAAGATTAACTACTTATTACAACTGATAGATTTTAAAAAAATGAGGAGAATGAAAAGTAATTCTAAAATTATTCTCGGAATAACTTGATCCCTCCCTTTGTCTCTCTCTTTATATATATATATATATATATATATATATATATATATATATATATATATATATATATATATATAAATGTCAACAAATCATATGACTTTTTAACTAATCACATGACATTAAATCTTTATTGTTCATATGATTGGTATAAGATCCATATTTACTTTTCTTACTCTTATATAAGATTCATTCTTCTAATATGTGTGTGTGATCACTTAAAAAGTCACGTGACTTTTTAACATTAAATCTTAATTTTTCATGTATGATTATATGGTTCAAATTTAATCCAATCATAAGATATTTTCTCTCATAAGATATGCATATGTATGTATATGGAATTTGCTAACTTACTCTCATTTGTTTTTTTAGAAAGGGTTAGGGTGTGTTTGGTTTGCATTTTCATTTTCTGTTTACATTTTCTGAAAACTGTTTTCATTTTTGAAAGATTAAAATTCTGAAAACATGTTTGGTTTGACTTCTTGTTTTCTGTTTTCATGAAATAAAAATATTGAAAATTTATGATATACTGACTTCTTGTCTTTTTGTATTTTTAGATTTGCTTAAAATTACATTCATTGCCACCGCAATTTCATTTTACCCAAAATGAGGTTTCTGTTCTCAACTGAAAACACTGAAAATGAGAATTTATTGTTTTCATTTTCTGGTTGTTTCTTGTTTTCATTTTCACTGAAAATGTTTTCAGAAATTCAACCAAACACATTTTCATCATTGTTTTCTATTTTCAGTGAAAATGAAAACAGAAAACAACCAAACCAAACACCCCCTTAGTTAGCAATCTACACCTCTTCTTTTGGACAAAAAAACCAATTCTTTTTTTAAAGAATAATTTAAAGTGAAGGGTACTGGAGTAATTTTATCTACAAATCACATTCTCTCTCAACAATCAAGTCCAATTAATTCCTAATTCCTAATTACTTAATTTATCTTTTCCTTAATTCCAAAATTTTTGCCTCCCATCAGAGGCATGGAAAACAAATCACTGTAGAACAATGTTGCATTACAAAATATTATTTGATTCCAAAGTTTAAATTCGTAAATTTGTTGATCCCATAATACCTTCTCGAGCATTAGTTCATATTTCCATTCCATGATTCATGCAAATACTTTCAACTGCAAGGCACATAAACGAAATGATTTGGAATTAAGGAAAAGATAAGTAATTCCATCATAGTTATGTTGCTACTTGCACCCATAGACTTAAAGAGAGAAATTTGGAACCAAGGCTTTGATCAAAATAATAAATTATTATGGTTCATTGGTTTGAGAAAAAATAAGAGTATTTATTTGGACACTACAATGGAAATGTGTTGAATCAAGAATAGACCCTAAGTGTCTTTATTATGGACAGTTCATTCGGTCTCCAATTATGAAAGATTAGCCGATACAATAGGCCTATGAAGCACAGGGACGCCTGCTAGGTGGCATCCCCCATTTTCCGGTACTGCAGACAGGTACGACAAGGGGATGGCCTGGGGACGGTGTTGACTTCTTGGGTATGGTTGACTAAGACGGGGATGGCGATGGCCTTTCGTGGGGATGTATTGGGGACGACGGTGGCCTACACAGGCGTCGCAACAGTCCAATTTTTTTTTTAAAAAGGAAAAACATAAATTTAAATTAGGGGTTTCGAGAAATGCTTACTGCTTCAGTGCAGTCGATTTCACTTCCTCTCTCCTCTCTTTCACTCTCTCAAACCACCACCACCACCCGATTGCAGACCTTCCGTGCGCTGGTGGAGGGCGCGGATCGGAAGTTCGACTGTGAGCGCGACGTGTCGGCGTACGACAGCGGCACGAGCCAATATTAGCAGGAGAACCATGCTCTAGAAGGTTGTGTGGCGAAGACATATGGCATGCACGAGCAGGAGAACCGCACACGCGAAGCTGGTGAAGTGCGGGTTGACACGGTGGGAACATAGCGAGACCGAACCACCAACTAGGTCTAGGTTTGCTTTCTCTCTCTCTCTCTCTCTCTCTCTACCTTGGTTCGAAATGACCTAGCATATTGAGGAATTGACAGTTATCAAAATGACAATCTTTAAAATGAATAATTCGGGAGTCATCCATTGACATGATCTAGAAACAAGGTACAATCATATAATAGAAGAAAATAAAGGAGTGATACATAAAGCAAGAAAATAACATGATAATAAATACCCAAAAATTTGTTCATATGACAATAGAGTAGAATAAAGGAATAATATGCTAGGGTTGCTACTTATTTCTCATGCTTTTTTTTTTAAAAAAAATTCAGTTATTTTAAATAATAAAAAATATTAAAAAATTTATCATTTCCTAGCCGTACCCATATCTTGAAATTTCTAGATTTTTCGTCTCCCGTCCCCGTACACGTATATGTTTCCATCCCTGTTTTGGTGCATCCTAGTAATAGGCATTGCAATATGAAGAGTTTTAATTGGAGAAATAAAGGAAACATGCTCACACATGTAAAATCAGAAAAAATATCCCATGAATATTTTACCATAATAGTATTGAAGAATCAATGCATGGAATTTTGATGGATATTTGAGAATATGGTTTGTAGATAAAATTACTTGAGTATTCTTCAATTTAAATTATTCTTTAAAAAAAGTGGTTTTTTATGTAAAAAAAAAAAGATGTTGATTGCCAATTTACTTCTTCTAGTTAAGAAGCCTCCCTCTATATATATTCTTTCATCCACATCCTCCAAGTATATATAAATTCTTTTCAGTATTTAAAACTGGAATCCAAAAATTGACACATCTTGCTTTTTGAGGCAATACTATTAGGACACGTGCATCTCTTTAATTGGCCTTGTTGATTTGAGAAAAGGGAAAACAAAACAATGAGAAAGGTTTTTGTTTGGTCCAACAATGAGAAGGATATGACGACAATAATTCAACACTAGCATAGGGCTTGGCTTTGATTATGAGTAGTTGTGATCAACGATGAAATCTTTGTACATATTTGTGATCGTACAAAAACAAAATCGCAGATACGTTGCACAAAAGCATTTATTTTACCCAAAGTTTTCCAAACTGCTGACCAAACACAATATAATTGCATACTGCATCTACGGGACTAGATAACAATCCATTTTTCTCGCAGTGTTCATTCTTTGACAATTGTTCAAAATTACTCCAAGATTCAACAAATTCATTAGAAAACTTTCTTTGAATCTTTGTCCATATTTAGTACAATAATAGAGCTTCTTCAGACTTCCGAATGCCTCATTGCATTGATATATAGCCAGCTAGCCTTTTATATGGTTAATGATTATCATGTCTCTGCTTTTCATCTTCATTTTATTTTTTTTATCTTTCTTTGATCAAATTATTTATCACATTGTGCTATTTTTTTTTATCTCTCTTCTTTCTAGACTATACATCATAACATTATACATGACTTTTTTTTTAATTGCGTTACTTAAATTTTCTCCTTTGGTGGCTGTGCTCTTCGGTTGTGTGGATCATATGCAAAGGTGTTTTTTACAATGTGTACATTTCTAGCGTGATATAAACAACCCTTGTTGTTCCTATCTAAGAATCGAAAAGTAATCGGAAAAAAACATAAAAAAGTATTAAATATTTATTCTGTTTAATAATTAAGAGGATCAATAAAAATTGTTCAGGGAGTTTAAAGTTATTCTTCTTTAATTGAAATTAATGTTACAGTTTTATAGATACTAAAACTAAGCATTTGAAACTTATCTTGTTTTCTCTTTTTATTTTCTGAGGGGGAAATAAAAAAAAGGAAACCAAGACAAACTAAGACCTATCAGTATGGATGCATATAGAGTCAACTAACAGACAAGCGCTAAACTGGCTAGGGCAAACATCCCAAATCATAAAAGAGACATCAGAAGAAGATCCACGTTTAGCCAACCAATCCACACATTGATTGCCTTCACGATAGGTATGCTGAAGAGGAGCAACCCAATTCCGACGAAGCAGCTGACGAATGCTGGTGATGATCGTAGACAAGGGGTGAAAAGCAATAGAACCCTACTTTATGAGGTTAATGGCGAATAGGGAGTTTGGCTCACAAACTAAAAGTATGTGACGTTTCTCCCAAGCCAGAGGAATATATACCATGATAGATAGCAAATAACTCGGCATTGAGGTTGGAAGTTACACAATAAGAACCCGAGAAACCCACAACCCATTGACCGAAATTATCTCTAATAAGGCCGCCAAAACCGAAAGCTCCTGGATTATTATGAAAGCTGCCATCCACATTCAACTTTAGAAAAAGATGTCGGGGAAGGAACCACTGAACCTGAATAGGCTCCCTGCGCCCACTGATCACTTCATTAGCTTTGATGTAGTTGCATGAAGAAGTTGAATCAGGCTTACGGGTAACCAGTATAAACCTGAATTCTGCTTGAAGATCTCCAAGTTGCGTTGCCTCGATATCATCCAAATGTTAACCGCAAATAAAGTTCCATGTCCGCTTTGACTATTATCACGTAACCAGGCATCAGTATCCACACCATTGTGATGAACTTTGAGCTAAAATCCAAGCATTGTCCATATTCTGGGCACCTTGGGACAATCATAAAGAAGATGAGTGATTGTTTCTGGACTTGTACCACATCTGCTACACATGAAATCACCTGCAACATGACGAGAAAATCTAAAAAAGGAAGTGGGTAGCTTCCCATGGAAGGAAAGCCATATGAAGTGTTTGATGTTTTTAGGGATAGGTAAATGCCCGATCCAGGACCAGCCTTCAGTACGAGTATTAAGGATAATGATAGGCCAGAGGCTATGGATTTGGGAGGCAGCAGAGAGAGGCCCAAAAGAAGAATCAATCCACCCAAACACATGAAGGATTATTTTTGAGAAAGTTGCGAGCAAGCTAGGAATTCTTTTATAGGAATAATGTGTTGGCACGTTAGTAGTGGTTAGAACCCATAGAAGAATATCTTGTCTGATATTCTGTTATAACTTGGTAGTGCATTCTGTTATTTTCTATTTTTGATCTTTGTCCTTTTGCCCTCATGTATGCTATATATGTAACCTCTGGGCGTGTTGAATGATATAAGAAAATTATCAAATCTTCTCTCCTAGTGTCGGGAGACTCCATAGTCCTCGAATTCTAAGGATAATTTCCATTGCCTAACATCTTGGTGCTTCCATTTCATGGTGGAATCCACACATTCCAAGTCCAATATGGACCGCATCGAGGACGCCATCGCCAAACTCACCTCCACGCAGCTTTATCTCACGGCGACTTAAAACTCCATGTCCACCAAGCTAGACAACCTACTTCAAAAGATGGCGCAACTTGAAACCAGTCAGCATTCTCCAACCTCGTCAACCATGAAACAACACACCGTCATACCTTTATCGAACTCGTGTCACATGAAATTAGAGGTTCCTCACTTAGATGGGTCGAATCCATTAGGGTGGATCTTCAAGATCACTCAGTTTTATGAGTATTATGCCACACCAGATCTGGAATGCCTTATCATTGCTTCATTTTATATGGAGGGCCCTGCCTTGGCGTGGTATCAATGGATGTTGTGTAATGGACAAATTTCTTCATGCCCTGGTCTTCTGCAGGCACTAGAGGCTCGTTTTGCTCCATCACAGTATGAAGACCCTACTAGAACCCTATTCAAGCTCATCCAACACAGGATGGTCAATGAGTATTTGTCGAAATTTGAAACTCTAGCGAACTGTATTGTTGGCCTACTTTCTCCTTTTTTTGCTCAGTTGTTTTATTTCAAGGTTAGCCCCAAAAATACGCTCAGAGGTTCAAGCATTCCAACCCCTAACATTAATCCAAGCAGCGGCTTTTGCTCGTCTTTAGGAGGAAAAGTTTGCGAACTCTCACCAGTTGCTTCGTTGAAAGTCCACCACCATTGTTCAGACAAGACCACTTTCTTCACAGTTTCCACCACCAGTGCCTGCACCTACCTTGTTACCAGCACAGCTGAAAACCTCCCAAGTACCCTTCAAAAGATTGTCACCGGAAGAGCTAGCAATTCGCCGGGATAAGGGCATGTGCTTTAATTGTGATCAGAAATTCAGTCGCGGCCATAAATGTTCCTCGAAACTTTTTCTGTTAATCGTCAATGAAGGTGACATTCCACCGGATGACCTCCTTCTGACAGATTGGATTCACGAAAAGGTAGAGGCGGATGCTCAATCACCAGCCCAAATCAGCCTTCATGCTCTTTCGAACCATATTACCCCAGAAACCTTACGCATCTTGGGTCGTATCTCTAATCATCAGGTGTGGATATTAATTGATGGGGGTAGTACCCACAATTTTATCCAAGAGCATTTGGTCACGGATTTAGGCCTTCCCACTCAACCCACACAATCGTTACGGGTCATGGTGGGTAATGGACACGGGTTCATGGTTGATTTCTGTCCTTCCGTTATGTGGAGCAAACCTTGTCCTCGGCGTCGAGTAGTTAAAATCTCTGGGTCCTGTCCTCACGAATTATAATGACCTAACCATATGAAGTTCTTGCACGTCGGCCGGGTAATTGAGTTGAAGGGCAACCGCGACAGCGGCTAGTGAGTTTTTTCACCTTTGAATTGGCCAACTGAAGGGCAACACACTCTAGAAATATGGGCCCTGATCCAGAAATTTGACAACCTATTTCAGACTTCAACGTCCTTACCATCAACCCGAAATACTAATCATGCCATTAACCTTCATCCTAACTCAAATTCGGTAAATGTCCATCCATATAGATACTCGTACTTTCAAAAGCAAGAAATCGAAACACAAGTGGAATCCATGTTGAAGAATGGAATTATTCGACCCATTATAAGCCTATTTTCTTCCCCTATCCTGTTAGTGAAGAAACACGACGGGTCTTGGCGATTTTGCATGGATTACCGAGTTGTTAACACCATTGTGGTTATGGATCAATTTCTGATCCTAACCGTGGATGAATTACTTGATGAGCTGGGCGGCGCTAGATGGTTCTCGAAATTGAATTTGTTGTAGGGATACCACCATATTTTAATGAAAGAGGAGGATGTTAGCAAGAATTCTTTCGGACACACCAAGGGTAGTATGAGTTTCGCGTGATGCCTTTTGGATTGTGTACTGCACCTTCATCGTTTCAAGTGACCATGAATGAGACCTTCAAATCATATTTGTGTAAATTCGTTATCGTCTTCTTCAACGACATTTTAATTTACAGCAAAACCTTGGAAGATCACTTGCCACATCTAGACCAAACATTCCAAGTGTTAGAGGAAGGAAAATTCTTCCTAAAAATGTCCAAGTGTTCTTTCGCTCAACAAAAAAAATGAATACTTAGGACACCTAGTATTGGAGCAAGGAGTGAAACCATTCAATGAGAAGGTTCTACCAATCCAACAGTGACAAGTTCCATGATCTTTCAAGGCTCTGAGAGGTTTCTTGGGACTCACAGGTTTTTATTGTTGGTTTATCAAAGGGTATGCGTCAATCATAACACCCTTAACTCAGTTGCTAATGAAACCTCATCTCGAATGGCCTTTGGACACAGAACACTTTCCAACAATTGAAGGATGTCGCGAGTTCAACATTGGTTCTATGTCTACATGATTTCTTTTTGCCTTTCATATTGGAGACTAATGCATCTAGAGTGAGCATGGGAGTTGTTCTATCTCAGCAAGGACATCCAATTGCTTTCTTCAGCAAACCATTATGTCCCAAGCTCTGTAATGCGTTAGCCTATTTTCAGGAACTTGTTGTCGTCACAACGACTGTCAAAAAATGGCGGTAGTATCTGTTGGGTCATTCTTTCATCATTCTGACCGACCACCATAGCCTTAAAGAACTTATAAGCCAAGTTATTTAGACACCGAAGCAACAAATGTATTTATCAAGACTAATTGATTACTACTACACAATCCAATACCGATCTGGTAAAGCCAACAGGGCGATAGATGCTTTATCCCGAATCACTAAGAACTCACCATCCACTTTTCTCATGCTATTAATGACTCATTTCGCATTCTCGGATCAACTTAAGAGTGAATTGTTTACTCACCCTAAGCTCATTGTTCTTCAGCAAGATATTCAGGATAATCCAGCTGGTCACTCAGACTACACCCTTAGTTATGGCTTGATCCTCCACAAGGGTCGCATTTGGCTACCAGATGGCCTCAATTTCATCCGGTCTTTGCTAGTTGAATTTCATACCTCCCCCACTGGTGGTCACATGGGCATTAAGAAGACCATGGCACGACTGGGAGACAATTTTATTTGGCCAAGCATTAGAGAAGATGTTCGTTGATTTATTGCAGCTTGCATTGACTATCAACACACAAAGTATAAGGCGTGAAAACCAATCAGGTTGCTTACTCCCTTGCCTGTTCCTTAAAGACCATGGGAAGATCTTTCATTGGACTTTAATGTCGACCTGCCAACATATCGGGGTCATACTACCATTCTGATAGTCGTAGACTGATTCTCAAAAGGAGTAAAATTGGGTATGTTGCAATCTAATTATACAACTCATGTTGTCTCACTCCTCTTCATGGACATTGTTGGAAAACATCATGGGATGCCTCACAGCCTTGTGCTTGATCGAGATCCCTTGTTCATCAACAAATTTTGGCAAGAATTGTTCAAGTTGAGTGGCACTAGATTGCGCATGAGTTCCGCTTATCATCCGCAATCAGATAGTCAAATGGAAGTACTAAATCACATTATTGAATAATACTTACGAGCTTTTGTTCACAGCAAACCCTCCACCTGGGAGAAGTTCCTGATTTGGGCAGAATGGTCCTACAATAGATCAATACATTCAGGCACTGGGATTTCACCATTTGAGGTGACTTTTAGAAAGAAACCTCCTAGCTTTCCACAATACCTATCAGGTACCTCTAAAATTGCAGCAATTGATGCACTTCTGGTAGACTGAGAAGTTGTGTTTGCAAATCTAAAGAAGAAACTCCTGAAGTCATAGACCCTCCTGAAGACTATAGTTGATACTCATAGGCGCGACGTGAATTTTGAAATAGGAGATTGGGTTGTGGTCAAGCTGTGACCACATTGCCAACTTTTAGCTACTGGCACTTCATATTCAAAACTTGCCAATCCTTTCTATGGTTCATTTTAGATACTGCCACATATTATCAAGGTCACTTACAAGTTACAACTTCCGAAAGGAACATGCATTCATCCAGCCTTCCATTGTTCCTTACTCAAACCTTTTTCTTAATCGTCGTCAGGGCTAGAGAGTCCAACCACTCTACAACCCATGGACGTTGACCACAAACTCATCATCTCCCCTCTTGCAATTCTCAATACACGTTGGGATTACTCAAATTCAGAACCTTGATTGATAGTCCTTGTGCAATCGGACGGCTTACACCCAAATGATACTTCGTGGGAAGATTGGGCCAGCTTGAAGTCAACTTATCACCTTGAGGACAAGGTGTTGCTGGATGGGTTAGGGAATGATAGGCCAAAGGCTATGGATTTGGGAGGCAGCAGAGAAAGGCCCAAAAGAAGGATCAATCCACCCAAACACATGAACAATTATGTTTGAGCAAGTTGCGAGCAAGCTAGGAATTCTATTAAAGGAATAATGTGCTAGCACATCAGTAGTGGTTAGCACCCATAAGAGAATATCTTGTATGATATTTTGTTATAACATGGTAGTGTATTCCATTATTTTGTGTTTTTGATCTTTGTCCTTTTGCACCCATGTATGCTATATATGTAGCCTTTGGACCTGTTGAATGATATAAAAAAATTATCAAATCCTTCTCTCCTAGTGTCTAGAGGCTCCTTAGTCCTCAAACTCGAAGGATAATTTCCAAATAACATTGTTGGAAAGTAACCAATGGTAAGTTGGCTTCGTAGAGTAAAGGACATCATGGGAACTACTTTTCCAGTACTCCCTTAGCTCTCTTTTCTTCCTCAACATCGTCCTTCTTCTGGCTTCGAGTGACGACTTCCTTGCATTCCTCCTTGGGATTCTTCTCAGTATTGGCCACAAAGGTTCTAGTGGGCCTTTCAACCATCTGCTTAGCTAATTGACCCACCTGCACCTCCAAATTCTTGATGGCTGACTCAGTGCTCTTGTGATTTGACAAGGAGATTTGCATGAACTACATCAGTGTGTCTTCCAGCTTGGTGGTTCTCTCATATAGATTAGACCCTTGGTTGAGAGGCCGATTGGATGGACCTCTTTGGCCTTTGCTGAAGTTATTCCCTGGATAGGATCTCTAACCTTGGCCCTGAGAGAAATTTCCTCCCCGATGATATCCTGGCGGTCCTCCTTGATGGAATCCTTGACGATTCTGATTGGCCATGTATTTAACTTCGTTGGATGCATCGTCTTGAGCCATGCATAAGCCTAACTCATAAGCCCCACCAAAAATGTTGCATCCCCTAATGTGCATGACTGCAGATGGAGAAGGATGCACTACATGCAGCTGTTGAGGGAGATTACTCAGAGTTGTTATGAGGATCTCTAAAGTCTTGGCCAAGAGCTTGTTTTGAGCTAACATAGCATCTTGAGAAGTGAACTCAAGAGGGCTCTTCTTTGTGGGTGTGTAGGCTTGATCACGGAGGATGTCATGATCACTGGCTACCATATTCTCAATTAGCTTGATGGCTTCTTCTAAAGTCTCCAATTTAATCTTCCCACCGATGGAGGCATTGAGGAGCTACCTAGAATGGAGTCACAAGCCATCAATGAATATGTTAAGTCTTGGGATGTTCGCAGGCTATTCCCCTTGAACGGGTGAAACCATTTTTTTGCTTCACCAACCAAGGAGAATGAGAATAGGTTGAGGCGAATGGCATCTTTTGGAACTCCTTGATGCAATCCTCCCTAGGAAGGGACCAATCACTTGAGCCATGAGCAAGAGGCTCCAAGAGGATTGGGCTAGAGCTGCTGAAGAAGGTCCTAGGGTTCTCATTAATCCCAGGGTAGATTTCTGAGCCCATGAGCCAAGTTTGGGTCCAATTCTCTTTGTACATATTAGACTAGGATGTCATTATATTTGGTCCTTGTATTTAGGGCTCCATGTTGTAGGTTGGGTACCCTAGAAATATAGGATTTTTCAGCCCTTGTATTTTAGGGCACCTAGACTAGTTTTTGTATTAGGGGTAGTTTTGTAATTTCACATGCACTAAGTGAATATTTGATGTGTGTGGTTGGAAATAAATTTAATTGAATTGGTAGAAGCCTAATCCAATTAAATTTTAGAGGAGGAGGTGAGCATTTGCTTACTACACCCCATTGCCACATCATATAGTCACACTTGGTGCATGTCCTTCATGCTTTACATGCCTCATGACACCTAAGCACACTTAGTGGAGAATCTTGGAATTGATCTTGGATTAGTGGGCTGAACCATAACTAAAATTCACTAATCATAATTAGTGAAATTTTGGCTCCAAATTTTGGCTCCACAAATTCAATTTCAAATTCAAGTGAAATTTGAATTGAAATTCAAATTTCCCTCCAATTTTGTGTGACTCTTAGGCTATAAATAGAGGTAATGTGTGTTCATTTTTTTAAAACTTTGATCATTTGAATATTAAACTTCAGATTTCAGAGCTCTTTTAGAGCACAAAATTTCATGCTCCTCTCTTCCTCTCCCTTCATTCATCTCCTTCTTCCTCCAAGCTCTTATCCATGGTCTCCTATGGTGGTGAGCTTCTTCTAGACTCATCTTCTCCTTGAAGTGGCGTCTCCTCTCTCTCTTCCTTCTCCATTCCGCTGCCATTCATCTTCCAAGAAGCAAAGGAATCCATTGATGAAAAAGATCCTAGGCCTACAAGCTCCAATGGAGCTTACATCATGTGGTATCAAGAGCATCTTCATCTAGGTGATATTCTTTTGCTTCCTCTATCTTTTTGTTCGGTGAATTCTTTTTAATTCCTTGTTCTTCATCTTATTCTCCATGTATATCCTCCATTGTTTTGTGGTTTGGTGATGTTTAGAGTAGATTCAAAAAAAAAAATAAACCGATTAAATCTTAGATCTACACTTGTTCTTGCATTTCTATGGTTCAAATTTTGTAGATCTACTCTTGAATCTTGTTTTTGTGTTGATTTTAGGTTCTATCATTTTTCATTCATAATATTCTACCATGCTTTCTTAGATCTAAATGTTCTTCCAAAATATTGATTAGAAAAAAAACACAAAAATCTAAGTGTAAATCAGTTAATCCATGTTGTCTTAGAGTCATGTTTAGTCATAGTAATTGTCACATTATGTTCTAAGTTTGTGGTGAATTTTTATTTTGTTTATTGAATTCTAGATACATTTGTTCATGTATTCTTGTCATTCTTAGCCTATCTTTTTAATTTTGAGTCTAATTCATGCATGTTATTTAGTTCATAACATGTTCTAAATCAATTCCTAGAAGTAGTCTTGTTGTTGAACTCTTTTTTGTTTTCTGAGATTCCTACATGATGCCTATGATGAAGTTGAGTTGTGGTGCTGAGTTGTGGCTAGATTTGTGAATCAAAATATGTCTTAAGCTCTCTTGAATTGTTTTATTCAAGATAATTGAGCATAAGCAAACACAAATTGTAACTATCCAAGCCTTAAGCAACATAAACACTACTCTTGATTTCTAGGTTGAAATCGCTGGTGCTGGCAGCTTGAACATATGAACTTGTATAAATTACTGGGAATTGGTCACTACGTTTTTTGAGCTGAAATTTTTAATGAATTTTCTAGACATCTGGCCCAAAATTATAAAAAAAGAAACAAGCAATTTGGATTAAAGGAAAAAAATAAGAAAAATCACACAAGTTGGCAGAAAAATCAGTGTCCAGGAAAAAAAAAGTGAAAGGGAAGTGTGCTTGTGATTTTGGCTCAAAAATTTGTTCTATAATTGGTGACTATTTTATACCAATCGTAGTTCTGAAATTTCAATTGAAAATTATTGTGAAAACAAGTGCCAAAACTAGAGGTTTCTTGAGTATTTTTTTTATAGTTTTTTCTACTCTACTCTAGAGCCATTCTAGGTTTCTCTTAGAGTCCTAGCTTGCTTTTGTGTGCTTTTCATTGCTTTAATTGTTGAATAATCCTTGAAAATTTGTCTTGTTAAAACTCTATTGGTTTATCTTTCATTTCATTTTTTTGTGGTCTTTGGTTATTGCTTGTCTCTTTGTTTCCTTACTTGTGAGTTGCCATATAGGGAATTGGAAAGGAGGATTAGTGCCATACCTTGAAGAATTTGAGTCAAGAAGCAAGCGGCCAACCACCTTAAGAGCTGTTGGACTAAGAAGCATTACAAATTAAGTGAAACACTAAAGAGAGAATAGCCACCACAATTGAGGACTTTTTTTTTTGTAATTTTGTAATTGGCAATTTGCTTTGCTTTCAAATTTTGTAACAAAAAGGCCTTTCATTGGAAGTAAGTTGGGAGCCTCTGCTAGGTCACCCTACTTCCATTTGTGTGTAATAATTTTAGGCAATTTTCCCTTAGGATAGTGAGTGTTTTGTTGGGAACCTTAAATGAGGTCATCCAAATACTCTTAGGATCCGCCTAGTTTGCATTTCTTACATTTTAATTTCTTGCTTAATTTCAAAGCTTATTTCCTTTACCCTCCATTGTCAAACCGCCTAGATAGCTTGCCTTTTACCAATTAGTTTTTACCTTATCTTTCACACCTCTTTTAGTGTTTATTTTGGCTAGTTTCAACCATAGTTTCTTTTACCTTTTATTCAAACCCCCAACAAGAAAGAACCATAACTTAGGAACCAACATGAGTCTTCATTCTTCATCTAGTATTAATGGTGAGGGTTCTACTCCTAAGGACCCCTTGTATAAGATATTAGATGAGTTGAGATCCCTTAAGTTGTGGAAAGAAAAACAAGAGAGAAAAGAAAAAGGTAAAAAAAGAGTGGAAGAAATAAGTCAAGATGAAAGAGAGAAAATAAGAGAGGAAGAAAGAAGAAAAATAATGAAAGAAATGAAAAGAGAAAAATATGCCTCCTATAGTAGTCATGACTCTTGCAAGAATTTAAGTGAAGAACTTAGTGACTATTATAGAGGGTGTCATAGTTCACATACTAAACATCACTCCCAAAGAAGAGAAAAGGATAGAAGGCCTCAAGAGGTTAACATTAGCCTCTCATATTTCCATGGAAAAGATAATATTGAGGCCTACTTAGATTGAGAAATGAAGGTTGAATGTGGCATCCCTAAATAATGACTGGTTTAATAGTAATGATTTAAATAACAAAAACCATGGGAATTTTTTTTCTTTTTCTTTTTCTTTTTCGTTTCTTTCTCTTTTTCACAGTAATTAAGTTCAGAAGAAAAATCATCACTATAGAGTCCTGAATGGCCAGTTCACAACTCTATTCGGAGTCATTTCTTTCTGATCACTCATAACCTCTAAACTATTTTGCTCTTTCAAAAATAAAAGTATACCAACCATCATTTTAGGTCGTCACGTGTAAAATAATAAAATAAAATGCGGTCGATGAACTCTTTTTCAAATAAAGTTTGTTAATGCTTTCTTTTCAAATAACAGATTAAACATAAGTACATTCATCATCTAAAGCGGTCCAAAATATGGGAGTTTTGAAAAATACATAGTGACATCCAGAGCAAAGGTATCCACTGTGGTGGCTTCAGCCACATGTATACATTCATCAAATTCCTATACAATAGGTCTACCCATACAAAAACCAAAAGAGTAAACCTAACTGTCTGTACTAGATACACCCACCCCCAAACAGTATATAAACCTAGTCTAAGGAGTCGTCTGCTATGATGAAGAACCTCCGCTAGTCGCTATCCCTCCAGGACCGCTCTCCTCCGTAGAGTCTACCTCAGATGCCGACATGATGTCCTCGGGAGAATCCACCTCAGGGAATGGGTCCTCATCACCCTCTGGAAAGTCAAGAGCATCCCCAGCAGGCTCAGGAGGTAGCTCCTCTGGGTCCTCCTCAGGGTCTTCTTCAGATGACGTCACCTCTATCACTTGGACTCGCTCCACTAGTCGATATGGAGTAGGTGTAGGTAATATCCACTCCACAGTGTGCTGAAGCGTGCGTGCTGGTTCCTCTGGATGTACCAATAAAGTAGCCGTGAATCGAATCGTGCCCCGAAATCGGCACCTTGCATTGCCTTCGAAGGTCTCCCAAACTCCCTCTAGGCACTCCATCTCCACTCGGTCATGGATTAATTGTGCTGCCATCGCGATCTACAAGAAACAAAAGGAAGGGGGTAGACTCTTTCACGAGAGATCTAACTACGGTAACAACACAATGCGTCCCATAACCACTACATGCAATTAAAAGGTGTGCCTCAAGGCTTTTCTTCTCTGGTAATCGATTACACAACATTAGTAATCGATTACCAGAGGCCCAACTCGAGTTACACAGCTTCAGAACATGAAAACATGCAATATTCACTGTGTAATCGATTACACATAACTGGTAATCGATTACCAATGGCCTATTACTCTATGTAATCGATTACACAGTATTGGTAATCGATTACCAGAGGCCTCCACAACATACTGTCTCCATTTCTAAGCCTGGTAATCGATTACACCCATTGGTAATCGATTACCAGAAGCCCTCTCACTTTCCTGATCCCATTTTTAGGCCTGGTAATCGATTACACACCTTTGGTAATCGATTACTAGAGGCCATCTTAACTTCCTGTCTTCATTTTTAAACCTTGTAATCGATTACACACCCTTGGTAATCGACTACCAGAGGCCATATTCCAAATATCACTCAAGATCCATAGCTGGCCAGCCACCACACAAGCCTCCTTGCTTTGTGGTCTTTGTTCTTTTATCGGTTGACTGCCAGGAGCTCGCCTGTTTAGGTACATCACAGGTTCTCACTGACTGACTATGTCCGGGTTGGGTCGGGATTGGTCAAGCTTGGTTTTGGGCAATAGCACCCCATCTGACGTCCCCAAGGTCTCTTGACCCTCGCGACATATCTCCAGGTACCACTCTGTGGTCAACGAATAAAAGTAGGAAGACTGACTCTTCCACACTTTCTCACTTCAAGCTTGTAGGATTATGGGGTACCCGTCATATGTGGTACTAGGTGGCGATCGGGCGATGGTGCAAGTCAACTCTCCACATCCACAAATCACACATAAATCCACCATCCCCAGTTGCCCACCTTCAACTGAGCTCATGTACTCCCACGTAGCTCTTATCCTCGTTCCTCTCAACACCAGGTCCCCATCAATCCCTCCAAGCTTCCACAACATCCAAGCAATTCAACATCCAAACATCATGAACTATCCAAAACCAAGAAAACAGGGCAGAGGCAGAAAACTCTGCCCAAAACACAAACCAAAACCACAGCTTTCCTTACTCAAATACCCCAGTAACATTCTCTTCGTTCCAATTCGTTCACCGTTGGATCGACTCGAAAATTTTATTGGAGGTCCCTAGTACATAAGTCTACATTTTGACCGTTGGGATCTTCTAGAAAACGTCCAAAACCTAATATGTACAACCCTTTCCACAACCAGCCATGCATAAGCATTTTCTGCACAAGCACAAAATTCTGCTGCACATTTCAACAGCAAAATTCTGCATAATAGTGCAGATTTTCGAAATCACTCTTGCCCTCATCCAATTTTGCCCAAATTGGATCCTACAAGTCCTAAATCATGTATAAATCATATCTAAACCAAAGACAAGCTTCAGACCAAAGCAACTCAAAATCTAGGTATCTAAAACCCCTCAATTTAGTGGATTTTCAAGGTTTGAGAAGTGAAAATGAGAATGGGGTAATTTTGGAGCAAACTCTCATCTCAAACAAGTCTATAACATTAATCTAAACTCGCTCAAACTGGTTTTACGACGAAAACTCTACCGAATCAAAATTTGACTCCTCAATACCCAATTTACCCTAGAAATGGCTCTTGCCTTCACTTTGGTCACTCATTTTCCTCCTTTGCACAGCCCAAGCTTTCCCACAGTCCTAAATGACATTTCAAACTAGGATTAACTCACTTTAACCTCCAATTACCACTAAATCCAAATTTAGCTTTTCAAATCCTCAAAGCATCACACTTTTCCACTCATATCACTACATTCTCACTTTTTAACCCTAGGTTAACTCTACCCTTCATCTCTATCAGTTTTCCATCAGCAATTTCAGCACACAAGCATCACAAACATCATCATAAAACCCTAAAACAGAATGGGTAAGCTTGACTCACACCAAACATGACAAGTTTAGCATGCTTTCAACAAATTCCTTCACAAATAACTACCATAAGGCATAAACCTAGTAAAACTACCCATCATATCTCCCAAACACCCAATACCCACGAAATTATGTGAGAAAGAAGTCTACCCAAACCTGAAATTTGAAGTCCCACAATGTAGAGGTGCGCTTCACGACTCCGAAAATGGCTTCCTTTCGCGATTTGGAGCAGAAATGGTGAGCAAAGGTTGGAGCTTTGATGGAGCTTCAATGGTGGAGGAGAAAGGGAGAAAAAACCAACGTGAGGGAGAGGGAAAAGCTTCTGAACTTTTGGCTGAGTGAGGAGAGAGAATGTGGCTTTTTAGTTTAAAAGGCTTTCTCTTTTCTTTTTTTCTTTTTTTAAAAAGGGTATGCCATATGTCTCCTTTTGAGTGGAGCAAAAAGGGCCCACTTTTTCTCTTGATGTGACTCATACTCAGTCACAAGAAGAGAAAAAAAATCTGACCTTTTGAAATGCTAAAATCCCACCTCGGTTTGCGTGTCGTTTCTCTGGTTCTAGTCCCTCGCGTTTCTCTGCACCCGTCGGGGCCCATTTTCGAAAGTAAGCAATATATACATCAAAACGCTCAGAATGAAACCCCGAGCGTGGTTCAGAGGTTGGTTTTGTGAAATTTTATGTTGCACGCAAAACGATAATTTTTAGACTAATTAATTGAGAATTAACCTATAACTATCCAGTTATGGATTTCTCTTCGTTAATTAGCCTAACCCGCATATTCTTTCCCCCAATATACCTACTTCTACCAGGAGTATATATGTATATATATACACTGAATAATACTCATATATATAATCATTCAAAATGCATCGTTTACAAAATTCCGGGTAGAAATTTCCAGGATGTCATATTGAACAACTCTTTGCTTGCCATAATATTAGCTAAGAGAGAAAAGTTCCATTGGCTACCCTTAGGTTTCAAGGGTATGCCCTTTATTGGTGGACTTCCCTTGTTAGGGAATGAAGGATTCATGGGGATCCTCCAGTAGAGTATTGGAATGATCTTAAGAGTGCCATTAGGAAGAGGCACATTCCCTCCTACTATGAAAGGGAGCTTATGAACAAGCTCCAAAGGCTTAGACAAGGGAGTATGAGTGTGGAAGAATATAGACAACAAATGGAACTAATCCTTTTAAGAGCTGGAGTTAGGGAGGAGGAAAGAACAAGCATAGCTAGGTTCCTTAGTGGGCTTAATATGGAAGTGAGGGACAAGGTTGAACTCCTTCCATATAGGGACCTAGATGAGCTAGTCCAACTTTGTATAAGAGTGGAGCAACAACTTAAAAGAAAGCCTTCTTCAAAATCTTATAGCTCTCACTCTTATCCAAGGAAGGACCAAGCCCATGGAATTTTAGGGGCTGCACCTTCAAAACCCAAGGAAGATAAGGGTAAGACCATAGAGAAATACACCCCTAAGACTAGTTCCCAAGAAAGGACTAGCAACATTAAATGCTTCAAATGTCTTGGGAGAGGTCACATTGCTTCTCAATGCCCCACAAAGAAAACCATGATCATGATGGGTCAAGACATTTATAGTAGTCAAGAGGAGACTACTTCTTGCCCTTCCTCTAGTGGAAGTGAAGATGAAGTAAGGGGTGAAGAGTCTAGTGAGGAAGTCTACCCCCATGAAGAAGGTGACCTCTTAATGGTTAGAAGGCTCCTTGGAGGTCAATCTTGTGATCTATCTCAATCCCAAAGAGAGAACATCTTTCATACAAGATGCAAAATTTTAGATAAAACTTGTTCTCTCATTGCGGATAGTGGATCTTGTTGTAATTGTTGTAGCACAAGATTAGTTTCCAAGTTGAACCTCACTATCATTCCCCACCCAAAACCTTATAAACTTCAATGGCTCAATGAGCAAGGGGAAATGATAGTTAACCAACAAGTAAAGGTACCTTTCTCCATTGGGAGATATAAGGATGAAGTTAATTGTGATATAGTCCCCATGGAGGTAGGACATATTCTTTTAGGAAGGCCGTGGCAATTTGATAGGAAGATCATTTATAATGGCCTAACTAATGAGATTACCCTCACCCATCTTGACACTAAATTTGTGTTGCATCCTCAAACACCTTCACAGGTGGCCAAAGATCAACTAACTATGAAAGATAAGAGGGATGAGGAAGAAAAATTAGAAATACAAAAGAAAAAGAAGGATAGTAAGGCCTTGTCTTCAAAGGCCAAGGGGAAGGAAAAAAAGGAAAAGGATTCCTCCAAGAAGATTGTTAAGAAGGAAAATCATTTTGCAACAAAAGGTAATATTAAAAGAGCACTCCTTCTTAAACAATCTTTCTACCTTCTCCTATCAAGGGAAACATCCCTTAGCACTGCCACAATTCCTACATTTGAGACCTTACCCCCAAAGGTCCAAGAGCAAGCCCTTCTTACATGAATTTGGTGATATATTTCCCAAAGAGATACCCCCTAGGCTACCTCCTTTAAGGGGAATAGAACACCAAATAGATTTAGTCCCAGGAGCAAGCCTTTCTAACAGGCCAGCCTATAGGACTAACCCTCAGGAGACTAAGGAGATAGAGTCTCAGGTTAAAGAATTGTTGGAGAAGGGCTGGGTCCAAGAGAGCCTAAGCCCATGTGTTGTGCCAGTGTTGTTGGTGCCCAAAAAGGATGGTACGTAGAGAATGTGTACAGATTGCAGGGCCATCAACAACATCACTGTAAAGTATAGGCACCCCATTCCTAGACTTGATGATTTGCTTGATGAGTTGCATGGTGCCAATATCTTTTCAAAAATTGATCTTAAAAGTGGTTATCACCAAATCAGGATGAAAAAGGGTGATGAGTGGAAAACCTCTTTCAAGACCAAGTTTGGTTTGTATGAATGGCTAGTGATGCCTTTTGGGCTCACTAATGCACCAAGCACCTTTATGAGGCTTATGCATCATGTCTTAAGGGATTTCATAGGTAGATTTGTAGTTGTTTATTTTGATGATATTTTAGTGTACAGTAGGAGCCTAGATGATCACTTAGGACATCTCAGGCAAGTTCTTTCAGTCCTTAGGAAAAACACCCTCTATGCAAATATAGAGAAGTATACCATTTGTGTAGATAATATAGTCTTCTTAGGTTTTGTAGTTGGTAGAAATGGGGTCCAAGTGGACCCTGAGAAAATCAAGGCCATCCAAGAATGCCCTACCCCAAAAAGTGTGGAAGATATTAGGAGCTTCCATGGGTTAGCAAGCTTCTATAGAAGGTTCGTTCCTAATTTCTCTATAATATCATCACCTCTCAATGAGTTGGTGAAGAAGAATGTGCCATTTACCTGGGGTGAAAAACAAGAGCAAGCATTTGCTTTGCTCAAAGAAAAGCTTACTAAGGCACCTGCTCTAGCTTTTCCTGACTTTTCTAAAACTTTTGAGCTAGAATGTGATGTCTCTAGAGTGGGAGTTGGAGCTGTATTGTTACAAGGTGGGCACCCTATTGCTTATTTTAGTGAAAAACTTCATAGTGCCACCCTTAACTACCCCACCTATGATAAAAAGCTTTATGCCTTAATAAGAGCCCTCCAAACTTGGGAACATTACCTTGTTTCCAAGGAATTTGTCATTCATAGTGATCATCAATCACTTAAGTACATTAGAGGGCAAAGCAAGTTAAACAAGAGGCATGCAAAATGGGTAGAGTACCTAGAGCAATTTCCATATGTTATCAAATACAAAAAGGGAAAAACAAATGTGGTAGCTGATGCCCTCTCTAGGAGACACGCATTGTTTTGCTCCCTAGGAGCTCAAATTTTAGGATTTGATAATATTAGGGACTTGTATGCCTTAGATGAACATTTCTCTCCCATTTACGAGAGTTGTGGGAAAAAGGCCCAAGATGGATTCTATTTGGCTGAGGGGTATTTGTTCAAAGAGGGAAAGATTTGCATACCCCAATGATCCATTAGGAAATTACTTGTGAAAGAGAGCCATGAGGGTGGGCTCATGGGCCACTTTGGGATAGACAAGACCCTTGTCTTACTCAAAGAAAAGTTTTATTGGCCCCATATGAAGAAAGATGTCCATAAGCATTGCACTAGATGTGTGGCCGTTTTACAAGCCAAGTCTAGGGTGATGCCTCATGGGCTATACACACCCTTACCCATCCCATCTGCACCTTGGGTAGACATTAGTATGGACTTTTTCCTTGGGCTTCCTAGAACCCAAAGAGGTGTAGACTCTATCTTTGTGGTGGTGGATAGGTTTAGCAAGATTGCACACTTTATACCATGCCACAAGGTGGATGATGCTTCCCATATCTGAAAACTCTTTTTTAGGGAAGTTGTGAGACTCCATGGTTTGCCTAGGACCATTGTGTCAGATAGAGATGCTAAGTTCCTTAGCCTCTTTTGGAAAACCCTATGGGCTAAGCTAGGAACTAAACTTATTTTCTCTACCACTTGTCATCCACAAACTGATGGGCATACAAAGGTAGTGAATAGGTCTTTATCCACCCTTTTAAGGGTTCTTCTGAAAGGCAACCATAAGTCTTGGGATGAGTATCTTCCTCATGTAGAATTTGCCTACAACAGGGGGGGTTCATAGAACCACCAAGCAGTCCCCTTTTGAGGTTGTCTATCGGTTCAATCCCCTAACACCGTTAGACCTCATTCCCCTCCCACTAGACACTTCTTTTATACATAAAGAAGGGGAATCTAGGTCAGAGTTTGTAAAGAAGTTGCATGAGAGGGTTAAGAACCAAATAGAGAACCAAACAAAGGTGTATTCAACTAAAGGCAATAGAGGAAGAAAAGAGCTAGTTCTTAATAAGGGTGACTGGGTTTGGCTCCATCTTAGGAAGGATAGATTCCCTACTAAAAGGAAATCCAAGCTTAGCCCTAGAGGGGATGGACCATTTCAGGTTTTGGAGAGGATCAATAACAATGCCTATAGGTTGGACCTCCCAGAAGAGTATGGAGTTAACACCACTTTTAACATTTATGATTTAATTCCTTTTGCAGGTGGAGCTGATATTGAGGAGGAGGAACTAACAGATTTGAGGTCAAATCCTCTTCAAGGGGAAGGGGATGATGCAATCCCCCCTAGGAAGGGACCAATCACTAGAGCCATGAGTAAGAGGCTCCAAGAGGATTGGGCTAGAGCTGCTGAAGAAGGTCCTAGGGTTCTCATGAACCTCAGGGTAGATTTCTGAGCCCATGGGCCAAGTTTGGGTCCAATTCTCTTTGTACATATTAGACTAGGATTTCATTATATTTGGTCCTTGTATTTAGGGCTCCATGTTGTAGGTAGGGTACCCTAGAAATATAGGATTTTTTAACCCTTGTATTTTAGGGCACCTAGACTAGTTTTTGTATTAGGGGTAGTTTTGTAATTTCACGTGCACTAAGTGAATATTTGATGTGTGAGGTTGGAAATAAATTTAATTGAATTGGTAGAAGTCCAATCCAATTAAATTTTAGAGGGGGAGGCGAGCATTTGCTAACTACACCCCATTGCCACATCATATAGTCACACTTGGTGCATGTCCTTCATGCTTTACATGCCTCATGACACCTAAGCACACTTAGTGGAGAATCTTGGAATTGATCTTGGATTAGTGGGCTGAACCATAACTAAAATTCACTAATCATAATTAGTGAAATTTTGGCTCCACAAATTCAATTTCAAATTCAAGTGAAATTTGAATTGAAATTCAAATTTCTCTCCAATTTTGTGTGACACTTAGGCTATAAATAGAGGTAATGTGTGTGCATTTTTTTAAAACTTTGATCATTTGAATATTAAACTTCAGATTTCAGAGCTCTTTTAGAGCATAAAATTTCGTGCTCCTCTCTTCCTCTCCCTTCATTCATCTCTTTCTTCCTCCAAGCTCTTATCCATGGCCTCCTATGGTGGTGAGCTTCTTCTAGACTCATCTTCTCCTTGAAGTGGCGTGTCCTCTCTCTCTTCCTTCTCCATTCCGCTGCCATTCATCTTCCAAGAAGCAAAGTAATCCATTAATGAAGAAGATCCTAGGCCTACAGGCTCCAATGGAGCTTACATCACTCCTACTATCTTCATCGTGTTGCAGATCTCGATATATGTGGCAAGGTGCACGTACAGGTCTTCACTCAGTAGACCATGGAATAGATTCCCTTGGATCAGCTAGATTTGGGAATATAGATATGTGATGTTGGCCGCTTGAACGTTTGCTCTAGCTATGTTGGTGAAGTATTGAGGGGTAGCAGAGCTAGAGTAGTCCTCTAGCATCATCCTCTGTAGAGGGTCTTCTACCATGATGTGTTCTTTCAGGTTGGAATATGGATTGATCATAGGAGAGGGAGAGGATGATTCAGATGAGGGTCCCCTCTCTCCTTGATTACTCTGTACCTCTTATTGCTCTTTCTTTTTTCTTGCAGTGTTATTCCTTCTACAAGTTGCTTCGATTCCTGGATTCAAGGGAACAAGATTTTCCCATGCGAATGTCCCGCACATACAAGAAAGAAAAACACTACCGTGTAGGTTATCAAGGTAAAAGAATTAAACATAAATTAAATAAAGAATTAAAGAATAAAGAAAGATTGCTTTCAGATTGGGATATATGAACAACCAAGTACGAAGGACAAAATCCTTGGCAACGGTGCCAAAAAAAACTTGTAAACTCATTGGCAAGTGTACCAAGGGTCGAGTTCACAGAGACTTTGTTTGTACTTAGATTAGTCAAACCCAATTTACAAGCAAGAGATAAGAAATTTAAAATAGAAGATAAAGAAAGGTAACGGATAAGATAAAGATTTAAAGTAAAAGATGATAAAGATAGAAGATAAAGATGATGATAATGTGTTTGAATGCTTAAAGGTAAATTCAGAATTTAAAATATATTGGGACCTAGCATGCTTAACTACCCTTGATGCAATATTAATTTGTTTCTCAATTTAATGCTATTCTAATTTCCACCCACATCTACTAAGATACTCAACCCTGATCCCTCATGATGAAGAGCCTAATTTATCTATTCTCTCTCCCAAATCCCTTTGCAGAGATAAAATAGTAAATTGCATGAAGTTTGGAGATGTATGCATAGGCAAAACAAGATCACTCTATCGCTAGCAATGAATTGTTTAGATGCCCTTTCCCAGTTCTTTAGAAATTAAACACTTCCTAATGCCTAATCCCTAAACAGATTCATGGATGATTACACCATAAAATAACAATAAGGCACATGAAAGAAATAATAAAAAGTAACATTGCATTAAATAGATAGTAAAGAAAGATTATATTACAAGGGTATTTGGCTGCTAGGCTCCCAACAATGGGGGTTTAGCCTTTCATTGTCATGAGAGGCTTTACACTTTAAGGGCTGATGTGGATAAAAAAAGAAGAGGGATGGATAGAGGAGGAGAAGGGGATAATGGACATAGAAAGAGGGTTTCCCCTGTTTAAGATGCTCAGGCTTTGGATGTATTCATTAGAGAGCTCTAAGTCTCAATGTGTCTTTCTCCTTTGCTTCCTACTCCTTTTATTGGCTCAAGGTAGCTTAAAATCCACGCGACCTCACGCTAAGGGCGCCCCTTCTGGGCTTAGCGGGGTGATCATGCACTGATCATGGCAATGTCTGGGCTTAGCGAGGCGGTCACGAGCTTAGCGTGCTTTTGGGTTTCTTCATGGTCCTTCTTCGTGCTAAGCTTGAGCTTGCCTGCTAAGCGAGGAGGTGCGTTGAGCCTAGCTTGTGTGTTAAGTAAGCTGTCCCTTTTTTAACTTTTTCTTCAAGGCTTTTCCTTCAATTTTTTTGCATCAATTTTCCTCCAAAGCACTTCTAATTTATTTCTTTTGAGTCCTGCATGTTAAAAATTCACATGATATTAAATTCTTTATTATTTCATTAAAAACAACAGTAAAGTAAAGGAATTTTAATCATTCTTAACCAAAATTGACTATCATTTAAACCCAATTTTCGCAGTTATCATGTAACAAACTAGCTTTGATAATGGACCCTCACGTATATGAACTTCCTTGAACCAAGTCCACATGGAATAATGGTTACGCTCCCAGATATTTATGTGTGAGAATCTGAACTCAAAGCTTGTCCCTATCATGGAGTAAAGACCAGATGTGCTTACCCAATAAGGCCACATTAGTCTCTCTCCTGCTTCTAACATCGAGACCACCTTGAATTTTAGGAAGCCTCAAGGTTTTCTAATTGACCCAATGCAAGTGATGTCTCCCCCAAATAAAACCATGAACAGTAGCATCCACTAGATCACACACACCCCTCTGGCAGCCAAAGATTTTGCATAGAGTAAATGAGAATAAATGTAAAGATAGACTTAGCCAAACTCACATGACCTGTTCTGCTAAGAAGCTTCTGCTTCCAGCCAACCAGCCTTTGATTCATAGGTCAAGAATTTAACCAAAACCACTCTTCTTTATCCTTCTAGTCAATAGAGGAAACCCTGGGTATTTCCCAGGATGTATGGTATGATGAAATCCAATGATCTCCAAGAAGTTGTTGACAATAGGATTTGCCACATTGTGGAACACAAAAATCTAGACTTGAACGAACTCACCTTCAATCTTGAAGCTTGATAGAAATCATGTAAAACTTGGTGCACCAGTTTGACTTGGGAAAAGGAAGCTTTGATGAAAAGGAGACAATCATCAACAAAAATTAAATGAGACACTTTGGGGCAATGCTTGCAAAAATACAAAAACATAGATGAAGAAACAAAAAAAAAAAAAAAACACAAATTCAAGTTTAATAGAATCAATCCAATTCACCAAACCAATGCAAAACGAATTATCACAGTTACTATGAATGATGTTCAGTGTGAAAGTTCAGTCAAATACATTAGAGATAGTTCAATCGAATCAATCCCTAAATTGTTCGAGATTGCAAATTAGGTTGGAAAATCATTCAAGCAATCTGGGAATAAATTTCAAAATTAGAAAATGAATCCATAACCTAATCCATTTTCAATCCTAAGCATAATCATTATCATGAAAATCGAAAATAGGATTGAAGAGAAAGATGAACATTGACAAAGATTAGAAATACTAAACCAGAACTCAAATTCAGCCTTGGTTGGAGTGGATCCTTGGATTGATGAAGTGTTTAGCCTTCCATGATCATCACCAATGGAAAAGGCACAAAATTTTGTCCAAGAAAATGGAAAAACAAAAGTGAAAAAGAGGAAGAAGAATGAAGAACAATCGAGAAAAAATAGTTTGATCCTAAAGCTTGCACAACAAGTAATTAATTTTGCTTTTGTACAAAATGAAGTAACTAACTAACTAACTTATACTAATATATAAAGTGACTACTCAGAAGGAAGGTACGGGCCTTGATTAGGCCCATCTAATCTACCTAATTAAACTAATTATACAAAACAAAGCCCAAACTCGCAGCCCAATTATTCAAGTGCAGAGGTTATAACTTCCAAGCTTAATTTGACCCTAGAAATGGTAGAATTGATCAAAGCTTATTTGTGAAAAAAATGAATCTCTTTTTCTTATCTTTCCTGAGACTACTCGCATACTCCATTTGGAGTTATGTAGTGTCCTATAGGCCCTGCACATGAAAGATAGGTCAAATAAGCACAAAATATGAAAATTAGCTACAATTCTCAATTAAGCTTGATCATTTACCCAAGACCAAAACTGAGTTAAGGTGAAAAAATAAGAGTCAAAGAGATGTCAATTGAGCTAAGAAGAATAGAAAAATATTAAACTACAAAGTGTAGCTTTAGTGGGGCCCTTTGGTTGCAAGCTTTTTGGTATCTCATCAAATCATTCAACCTCAGAATGTCTTGCCTAGCATCCCAGTTCCAAACCTCAGAATTAGAATAAGAATTTATGGTGCATTTAATTGTGTAGAAGGAAAAAAAAGAAAAATAATTAAGAAAAAATATTTAAATTAAAATAAGGAGAAAAAAGTGTAGGATTCACATATAATTTTAAAAAAATTCATATTTATCCACAATCAAACACACATTTAGAGATTGTTTGGTTGGAGAAAAAAAGAAAAAAAAATAAAAGAAAATAATATTTAAATTAAAATAAAAAGATAAAAATTTGGAACTCAAACAAAAATTTGAAATATTTTTTCCTTTCTTCTCTATTTAATCTCATACAAACCAAGGCTTAACACTTTGCCAAATCATTCAACCTCAATTGATTTGGTTCTGCAACCAAATCTAACACTTTCCTAGAGCTGAATATATATTTTGTTTGATAGGGATGAAATAAAGGTGAAGAAGAAAAAAAAAGAAATAGTATTGATCTCATTCGAATTTCACATCTTCTCTATTTTACTTTTTGGTATAATCATCTCCTACCCTTTATTTTAGCTCAAATGTCTTATATTTTCATCTTCTTTGTCAAATAGAACATAAGAAAAACATAAAAAGAGAAAAATTTAGAGGATAAAAGTGTTTGATTATGAGTGATATACAAATCCGATCAGTTTGAGTTCAATTTTTTGTATGTTTGTGATGAATTTGAATTAATCCATTCAAATTCGTTCATATACAGATTGAGTCAAAGTTTTGAATTTTAAACTCATGAATCTTATCTAGTAACTCATTAATTAGTATTTAAATTATTATATATTGAAATTTAAAAATAAATATTATTATTACTCATGTTAGTAGAAACATAACACTTTCATTCACATGAGACACACGATTAACTCTTTACTGAGTTTCCTTTCCTCAATTTTATTGTAAAGTTTTAAAAGAAATTAAGGATAAGATTAAAGCTCAGGTTAAACATGATGCTGCAAATTTATTAAATAATACAAAAAGTAAAAATAGGTGAAAAATAATATATGTTCAACAAATTTTAAACTTATTTCCCCTCTAATTCTTATCTACTAAATAACCAAATTATTTCTATCTCTTCCCATTCTCTCAATTTCTTTTTTAGCAAACATAGTATTACTTTTTATCCCTTTGATTATACAGACAATGTGAGGAGAAAGAAAATTTTAAGTGAATCTTAGTATAATGTTGTTTCTTTCAAAGCCCTGATTTAGTAGGGAAAAAATAGGAGACGACATGGTCTTAATATCGGGAATGGATGAGAAGACAACGTAGGAGAAGATCACCAAAGGGGAAGAAATGTTTGTCTTTTTTCCATTATGTCCAGAAATGGTCTCCAACCATTGTGGTTGGAATAAGGCTCACATGGGTGAGATGCTTTGGTATCCGTTTAAACGTCTGGGGTGAGAAATGTTTCTCTTTGGTGGCTCAGATATGTGGAAAGTATATGAAGATCGGGGTGGAGACAGATAGCTTACAGAGGATGGAGTCAACACACCTTCTAATCCAAACACCATTCACAAAGCAAGTCGATTTTTGCCAGAGTATCAAGATCAATGGCACCGTGTACCAAAGTAAAGTGGTAAAGGAAACAAGGATTACTAAGTGGATGCAGATGCTATATGTGCAAAGGAAATCAATTAGATGGTGAAGAGTCTACACTTGGGAATAACTTGGGTATGGAAACGCATTCATCACAGTCTGAATACTCGTTGGAGAGCCATGGCCAGGGGGTGGAAAAGGTGGAAGAAACTCATATGGTGGTTTGTTGTGCTAAACTATACACTGATGGAGAAGAAAGTGGTTTTTGCCCACTAAACAATAAATATGAAGACATGGCAGATAATGAAAAGATGGAAGGGCAGACATGTGTCGAGGGGGAGTTGGGGGAAGGAAAAGGTGAGGGGCAAATGCATAGTGTGGGCGTTGAAAAGGAGTTTGATGGGGTAGTAGTGAGGAAGCAGCTTTTTGAAGTCAACACTACCCTAGAGAAAGGATACCCACAACAGTCATTTGTGAGTTAGAAATCAACAAGTAGTTGTAAATAAGTGGGCCGCAATGCTATGAGTTGTGTCCCAAATGAGATTGTTGCTGTTATGGTAAGGGACATGCTAGGTGCACCCAGCAACATTGCTAGTGCACCCAGCAATTAGGTGAATGGGCAAAATTTCTCTTGCCTTAAAAAAAATAATTTCTTCTTCCGGAAGAAGGTTCTTCCGGAAATCTTCCGGAAGAACAATTTGTGTTCTACTGGAAGAACCATTTTCCGGAAGCTTTCCGGAAGAACCTTCTTCCGGAAAAACAAATTGTTGTTCTTCCGGAAGAAGGTTCTTCTGGAAAGTTTCCAGAAGAAGGTTCTTCCGATAGAACAATTTATTCTTCCGGATGAACAATTTGTTCTACCGGAAGAACCTTCTTCCGGAGAAGTTACCGGAAGAACTTCTTCTGGTAACTTCTCCAGAAGAAGGTTCTTCTGATAGAATAAATTGTTCTACCGGAAGAACCTTCTTCCGAAAGAAAGAATTATTTTTTTAATACAAGGGCAATTTTGCCCATTCACCTAATTGCTGGGTGCACCAGCAATGTTGCTGGGTGCACCTAGCATGTCCCTTATGGTAATACCGAAGGGCAGTAGGCCTAAAACCCACGATGGAGGTGGTACGGAATATGACCAATAAAATGTCATGTGGTCCAGCAAATTGTGACTAAGGCAGGCAAACAAGGAAATGGGTGTTGTAAAAAAGTTGACATGAATTCTAAGGAAGAAAAGAAGAACACAATTGGAATGGAAGCAACAAGCGACTAGGGAAGTATATGTATACCCTCAAAATTCGAGTAAGCTTGGAGGAGAGGAGGATAAGACCTCATTTTCAACTTGATGGATGCCCAAGAGGTTAGGGTTATGAGAGATAGGATAAAGGGGAGATTTGATGTTCTTGGGAGGTTAAGGTCATCAACTTCAAGGTCTGATGGGTGTACTGAGAAAGAATCTCCGCTTCGAAGAGGATAAAACTCACTAGAATGGACTCTTTTGCGATAATTCATCTAGTGAATGACGATACTATTATGGTTTGCAACAAAGGTTATTGGAAGTGGAAAAAAGAGGGGGGAAGCAAAAGGAATATGGGATACAAATGGGGATGTCATATATATAGGGGTAAGGTGGGGAACATGGTGAGAAAATTAGTTAGTATGGAAGAGAGGGATAACAGGGGCATTGAGGGAGTTAAAAGATACCATCAAGGAAGGGATGATGAGATGTTGTTTATGAAGATGCTCTCTCTTATATAATGTGAGAGGGTTAGAGGATAGGGTCAAATGGAGATCAATAAGGGAGGTGATTATGAAAGAAGGAATCCAAGTAGCTTGTTTTCAAGAAACCAAGAAGGAAGGGGGGGTGATAAAATTCTATGTAAAACAATTTTGGGAGATAGTGAGGCGGAATGGAGGGAATGTCCAACTAATAATATGACGGAGTGGGCTTATTTGTCTTTGGAATAGTGATTTCTTGAAAGTGAAGAACCATTTTATGGGGGAGGGTTTCATTGGATTAGAGGGTGTGTGGCAAGTGTGGAATACAATAAAAATACACTAGAATGGGCATTTTTTGTATATATCTTAACATTTTGTTAAGTTTATCAGTGCTTCTAACAAATTTGGATAAAGTCTCTTTTAGAAATTCAATATCTTGATGAAGTGTAACAACATCTTGAGGTTGCTTTTGAAGAGCCTTATATTGTTCAAGTTTATAATTTGAGAATTTTAGGTTTTTCTTATATCCTTCACATTCAACCCATAAGTTATGTTTATTTGCTTCCAAGTTTTCATAATTCTTATGGACTTGTGAGCATTCTTTCAATAGATTACATCTTTCCTCATTTATGTGATCATGAAGTTTGTTGAGTGTCGTATTTGTAAGCCTTTTAGTTGATTTTACAACTTCTAAAGGTCTTCAATTAGACAAGATCTTTCTTTACAAATTTCCTTATTCTCAAGGTGAAGCTTTGTTGTCTTTAACTTTAGACTTTCAAAGTCATCACATGATTGAGTAGAAATTTCTTAAGAATTATCTATCTTTTCTTCATGTTTTCCTTGAAGTTATTTATAATCTTTTGAAAGACTTTTGAAATCCTCTCAAATTTTGAAAAGATTTGGACAAAATGGATGATTTGGAGAGAAGTTCACGATATGATAATTGAAGAGTTTCAAGGTTGTTTATATTTACCTCTTCATCTGATTCTGAATTTGATCCTTCTGATGCAGTGTCTGCCATCAGATAGAGGTTGTCTTCTTCTTTCTCTTATGTTTCTTCATCAGATGATGTATCATCTAGCTCTTCCCATGTGTTCATCAATACTTTCTTGTCTTTTAGTTTGAAGTACTTCTTCTTATGAGTATATTTATCAAGATCTGGACATTCTGACTTGAAATGCCTTGGTTTCTTGCACTCATAGCATATGATGGAGCTTTTCTCCTTATCCTTTCTTTCTCTATGAGGTTTCTTGGATCCTTTCTAGTTTGATTCATTCCTTTTCTTCCACATGTTCCTTTTCTTCCTTGAGATGAAAGCTAATTGATCATCTTCATCCGAGCCTTCATCATTAGACTCATCATCAGAAGGTGTACCAATGTTGATAGCTTTGGATGAGCTTCTAGACGAAGATCTGGATGAAGATTCCTTTCATATTGAAGATGCTTTGGCTTTCTGTATTGTTAGAGCCAAGGATTTACCCTTTTTGAATCTTTCATCTTGTTGAAGTTCCTGCTCCTGAATCTTTAAGGTTCCAATCAGTTCTTCAATGGACATGGAGTCCAGATTCTTCATAGTTTTTAAGGGTATCACTTGTGGTCTCCACTTTCTGGATAAACTTCTTAGAATTTTGTCAATGTTATCATAGTTAACAAAAATTCTGTTAAGACAACATAATTCAATTAAAATAGTCTGGAAGCGTCCAAATATGGCTTGTATATCTTCACCATCTTCCATAGTGAAGAGTTCATACTTATATGTCAACAAGTTGAGCTTGTTGCATTTTACTTGTGGTGATCCTTCATATGTCAAAGCTAATTTGTCCCATTTTTGTTTAGCACTTCTGTAGCTGTGGACCTTTGTATATTCTTCTTCAGAGAGGGCGCACAACAAAGTGTTTCAAGCTTTAGAGTTCAGCAAAAACCTTTGTCTTTGAGCATCTGTCCAAGAGGTTCTGGGAATTTCATTTAGTTGATCATCTAGTGGTATGTAGTTGCCATGTTCTATGACGTCCCAAAGATCTATATGAATGGACTCAAAATGAGCCATCATACATTCCTTCTAGTTGTCGTATTCGATGCCTTTGAATAGAGGTGGCTTGTTTATGGAGTATCCTTCTTCCATATCTATTTGACTTTAGGATCTTTCCTCTGTATTTATAAGAATACTCAACTCGAGAGGCCGAGCTCTGATGTTAACTAAAATACAATAAATCACACTAGAAAGGGGGGGGGGGGGCTGAATAGTATGTTAGTCAAAATATAAAATCTTTTTGAAATGGAAAGTGTTTATAAAAAAACAAGTTTATAAAACCCTCGTCCAATGACTAAAAGTGGACTATCGTTCAATGATGTAAAAAGCTTATTTTTTTAATAAAAATCGTGTGTGTAGAATGTATCAATAATGAACTTTGAAATACTTTGATAAGCTAAAGAAAAGCAGTAAAAATACTTCGTTTTATACTGGTTCACTCAACCTGAGCTATGTCTGGCTCTCCTTTACCAACCAGTAAAAAGTTCCACTAATCAAACTTGATTACATCAAGTATTCTTTTTTGTCAGTTCTGGCTTACAAATATTCTCAAGGCCACTGTAACACCCTATTTTTTGTAAAATAAAAAAAGAGTTTTATTTAAAAGTCAATAGAGTTTTTAGAAATTAAATAAATGAGAAAAAATGGTTTTTGTTAATTAAAATAAGGGTTTCATAGTATTAGAAAATAAATAGAGTAAAATGCTATTTTAGAAAATAAATGGATGTTTTGATTGGTTATTTATTTAATGAAATATTAAAATAAAGTTCCTTTATATAAAATAATAAAATAAATAAAAATAGAGTAAATAATAGGCTCGGAGTACCCTAGCTATAAATAGAAACATGTTAGGTCAGTTTTCACATTTACAATGTTTCTATGCTTTCTCTTCTTCTCAAATTCGTTCTTCTTTATTCCTCTCCCAAAACCCTCTCTTTTTCCCGCACACACCAAACCTGTCTCAGTAAAACTATGATCCTAGATGCGTTAACCGTTGGATCATTCTGTAATATGGACACCACCTTCGAAACTCAATTTCTCACATTCCCACTATTGGGATTTTCAACATAGTGCCTGTAGAGAAAGAAATTCCTCTTGCACGGAGATAGTCAAATTGAGGCTCCAATCCCTTCTTCTTCTCTCTAACGCTTGGAAACCCTAGCAGAGCAACTAGAAAAAAAACTTGAGGAATCTTAAGAAACCCTAGCTCTCAAATTGGAGTTAATTTTGGAGTGTTTTATGAGTTTTAATTTTGCATGTACAATGATAACTACGAATTGTTCATGTTTGATGGTCAATTGATGTCGTGATGCGAATTGGATGGTTTAATTGACTGTTTGTCTTCGAATGTTAGAAACCTAGAAATTTAGGAATTTTTTATTGATGTGTGTGAGGTGTATATATGAATACTGTGTGATGTGTATATGATTCATGAGGTGTGATAACATGTTGCTTTGGGATTATAACATTGTGATTGAGATTAGGTGTATGTGATAAGTTGAGTATGTGTTAAATTGTGAGATTGCAAGTGTATTGAGATGTTGTGTGCATTGAGTTGTGAGTTATGAACCATACAATCACACGACTGTAAGACCCTTTAAAGGCGACGAGTTAATGCATGACGAGTATTGTGATGGCGTCCACTGTGGGAACCTAACGAGTTGAATCACTTTGAGGCACGATGAGTTAAAATTATTTTTAGAACAATTGAGGAGTCGTGTATTTTGTATAGTTCATAGATAGAGTTTCCATGCTAAAATGTTTATAGGTTGGACCTGAATTAGGAGGGAGAGGCCCTAACAGACTCTTCGGAGTCTAGGCCTTGGGGATAAATACACCCGGTTTGAGTGCTCCTTTAAGCTTGTGCCGATTCCACATGGTTGGAGCATTCTCGCAAAACAGCGTGACCCTGATTGGTCTTCCTATGATTTTACCTACTGAGAGTGACCTGACTTACGAATGTGTGGTCTGTCTTGTCATGTATCCTAGGCGTCTGATGAGGTTTTTCACTAACATGATACCAATTTGCATATAGAATTGAGTCTTAGTGTATTTGTTGCATAATGTTTGTGTAATGATCATTGTGACTTTCTACGTGATGGTGGGTAATGAATTGTGTGAGTGTGAGATGTTGTGTTGTACTTGAGCTTTGTTGTTTTGAACATGTGATTAATGTAAATGTGTGAAATGTTATTTTTTGATTAAATCCTTGGGACAAGTGATTTTACGCAGTGAATGGTAAAATGATGCGAATTATGCTAAGTTGAGCTTGTTATACTTATACTATATATGTGTGTCTTCATTTATCTCTACCTTTTTAGGAATGTGATAACTCACTCCTCATGTGTTGTTTGTAATTGAATCTTGTGATGATCTCGAACCTTGTGTTCATGGGAGCATATGGCTAGGTGGATTGCTTTAAGGAATCTCATGTTGGATGGCGTCGGGACACAATGCTCTGATAGGATGTCATATTGGAGCATAGGTTTCTATATTATTTGCATAATATTCTGAACATGTTACTTTATGTTATTCTGCTACTTAACTTGTTTTCCTTTTGTAGAAAAAAATTTGACGGCCTTGTTTTGGGTCGAAGATGTTTTTATACCCTTATTTGATAAGTTTTTAATTTGATGATTAACGTGGATGTGAACCTTTTACCCACGTGAACTCTTTTATGCTTAGAAAATAATTTTAGTTCCTCAAACCTGTTGGTAAATGGTTAATACAAAACAGTTGCTTCTAGTCATCAAACATGTTGACTTACATGTAACAAAATGGTTAATACAATTTTATATCTTTGTTTTTCTCAAAACCTTAAGAGCAGTATGGATCGTCCAGTGATGGATGATCCAGTGTCTAACAAAGAGAAAGGTGTCTTGTTACCATTGTTAATATTTACTTGTCATGTGATAGTAGCAAAAAAAGAAGGAAATGGGAGGAGTTGAAGATGAGGAAGGCTAGTAGTAATATTGATCCTTGGTGCATTAAGGGGGATTTTAACTCGATAAGAAGAGATTGTGAAAGGCAAAGGGAAGGAAGAAATGATGCAAGGGTGGGTGACTCTATACTTTTTTACTAATTCATTTTGGATATAGGGTTGGAGGATGTGCCAAGAGAAGACAATTGTGGATTCACTTGGTTTTGACCAAATGGAAAATCTGAAAGCCATGTCGATAGAATTCTTGTATCCAAAGGGTAGTGTGGTGTTTGGTTGGGCTGCAATAAATTAATATTGGATAGAAGTATCTCAGATCATTGTCATATAATGATTAGAGAGTCCAATATTGATTGGGGCCTGAAGACTTTTAAAACACTTGATTGTTGGTTCTTTGATAAAGAATTTTTTAATTTTGTGAGCTCAACATGGCAACAAATGGAAATTCAAGGATGAGGGGCATATGTCTTGAAGGAAAAATTGAAGGAACTAAAAAGTAGGCTTAAAGAATGGAATATCCCTCATTTTGGGAATGTTCATGACTCACATAAAAGGATAGTGAAATCCATGAATGATCTAGACAAGAAGGAAGAAGCCATGGACTTAACAAAAAATGAGCTAGCATTGAGAATAAGATTGCAAGAAGATTTTTGGAGAGGAAAAAGGAATCCATCCTAAGGAAAAATTCAAGGGCTAAGTGGATGAAGGATGGGGATAGCAATGCAAAACTCTTTCATATCTCAATCAATTAGAGAAGGAGAAAGAATCTTCTAAAAGGGTTGTGCATTAATGAGAGATGGAAAGAGGAGCCACGGAAGGTAAAGGACGAGGTAAAAAAAATTCCAATTGAGTTGTGATGAGGTGGAATGAGATAAACCAACATTGGATGGCATTAATTTTACACAACTAACATTAGAGAAATATGGTGGGTTGATTAAGCACTTTGATAAAAAAGGAGATAAAAAAAGCAATTTGGGAGTGTGAGAGCTCTAAAGTTCGGGACTGGACGGTTCATTAGGGCTTTTGGGGAAACAATGAAGGATGATATCAAGAGGTTTCTGGTGGAGTTTCACTTAATAGGAAGTTTTTAAAAGATGAAATTCTACTTTCATTACCTTGATACCTAAGGTTGAGGACCCATAAGGGCTAGGGGATTACTGGTCTATATCCCTTGTAGGGTGCATGTATACAATAGTGGCAAAACTCCTAGTACGGAGATTGAAGAATGTGTTTCCTAGATTGATTGATGAGAAGCAAAGTGCCTTCTTGGGAGGGTGGAATATTCTTCATAGTGTCTTGGTGGCCAATGAGGCGGTGGAGGAAGCGAAGAGAAGGAAGAAGTGTTTAATCTTTGAGTGTTGTTGAATCATTGTATTCATTCAAACTTTTGTTTGTGAAAGTCTGAAGTAATTTAATTTTAAATAATACTTGGGTGATCTTAGATTCAGGGGGAATCTAAGACGGTGTCAGGAGTGACATAGAGAATACTTGTATAGCGAGAAGTGACAAGATAAAATATTTGTGTAAAGGAGAACTGGATACATAGCTTTGTTTGAGGAGAACTAGACAGAGAGCTTGAGCACCCCCCACCCCCCATAAGTACTTTTCTTGTATATAGATATATATTTTTAAGTTAATTAGTGTAAAATTAATTATCTATTTTATTATTTTAATAATAATAATGATTAAGGTTAGTTACTATAAAATTATAGTTTTTGTTATTATTATTGTAATTATTAAGGTAATAATTAGAATAAAATTATGTAAAACTAATTGTGTGTTTGTTGTTTTTATGATAACAGTTAAGGTTATTATCCTTTAAAATAAAAATTACTTTCAAGTTTGTGCAAAAATAGTAAATATTTTTTTTGAAAGTTATTACTTATTAAAAGTTACACATTTAAACCATTACAAAGAAAAAAATTTAGCCCCCATTAATAGATTTTTCGATTTGTCCCTACCATTAAGGCTATTACATGAGAATATTGTTGTTGTAGAACACCATATATAAATAGAAGTGAATTGTATGCCTCACAGCGGACGATTACTTGAGCTAAGAATACTTTATCCTCTCTCTTTGGTGTTCCCTGACATAAGCAATTTTTTTACCCGATAATTTAAAAAGAATTATATTATTTTGTTCTTTTTTCATTTTCCTTTCTAAACTAATCGCAACATTATTGTTTATTAACACGTGAAATAAAAGTGAGAAAATCAAATTTTTATCCCATCCAACATGATTTATCCTCCTTGGTAGTCGTAAATTAAAGCAGGTGAACCATACATACATATTATATATATATATATATATATATATATATATATATATATATATATATCCCGACCACAAGCACCACACCACCCAAATCATCATCTCCCTACAAATTCCAAAAGCGAGTTATCTCTACGAACTCTCACTTCTCCTTCGTACGTTTTTTTTTTTTTAACTTATTCACGTTATTATATTACCTTTGCTGCAAGTGACTTGGGTCTTTGGAGCCAAATACCCACCGCCTAATAGATGAGATGGATGTGCACTAGAATCACAAGCTCGATGGATGTCATGGTCATAGGTTACTTATTTGAGAAGTCAGGAAGCATTTTATTTATTTATTATGACATTAAAAGCATAAAGCTTTTATTTTTAAACAAGGTATCCTCATAATTGGAACAATCTTTTCTCCCCATGTGTTATTCTATTTGCATAGTTAAAAATTAAACCCTTGTCACTATGTTTAAAATACCCAAACTATTAGCCACTTGTGCCTCATCTAAAGTGTTAAAGTTGTTATTTTATTAATTGGTTTAATTTCTTTTCTTTTATTTTCAATTAAACCACATAACCAAAATTAATTATTTATTCCCTTTCCTACTGTTATTCAAGCAAACAGTACATATTTTCGTTTTAAATTATTACATTTTTTCTATTTATTATTTTCTCTATTTATTTAATGCATGTACCCTTTTTGCATTTTAACCTAATATTATATGTTGATCTAGTTTTTAAAGATTTTTTTAATAAGAATTTGATTTAAATGTATGATAGTATGATTTTTCTATATATTAATTTAATTATAGATTATTGCATAAGATAAGAGTATTATTTTATATTAGTTAGTAGTATAAAAGTATTTGCATTAATAGTACAAAAAAAATTTAATTTTTAAGTAATTATATTTCAGAAACTACTGTACAAATAGTATAATGTGAAACAAAAATTGCGTGAATGATGTATGTTATAAAAAAATTACATATACGCGCGATTCTATGAATTAATTATATTTTTATTTTTAATAAAATATATAATTTATATTTATTTTTAAAAATAAAAATAAGTAATATATATATATATATATATATATATATATATATATATATATATATATATATATATATATATGACTTATCTTTTAGCTAGGGTAAAAAGATATAATATATCTATGACTTTCTTTTTTATTTTAAAAATATAATAGGTTGTATAATAATTTAGATGAGTTATTATTTTTAATAAATAAAAATAAATGAGTCATATACTACATTATATGACCTATTTTTTGTGTGTGTTAATAATGTATAACCTACGCACATATGTTACACCAAAACACATATATAATCACATATAGAGGGAAAGTATGCTAAGAGCAACCCTTGAATTAAGGTTAAAAATAATAGAAAGTTGAGATTAAAACCTAAAAGTACCTGATGTGTTTGTTCTCTTTGTTACAATTTCCTCACTTTTAGCACTCGCAAGAGGCCTACATATACTAATTCCTCTACTTCTATATGGTGGAGAGATATGTGTAGATGGAGCTTGCAAATTGTGTGCCACCATTGTGGTTCTCTCAATGCATTTCAAAAAAATGTTTGAAATGAGAAGTTTGTTTTTTGCATGATGTATAGATTAAGAATGATAGCTTGAAACACACCTTTTTTCCTCATATACTAAGTAGCCCTTAATTAATGTGTGACTGAAATGGAAAAGAGGCGTGATGTTATATGGGCCCGTTTGGATGTGGCCCAAAAGATCTTTTATTATCTTATCTACTGAAAAAAGATCTTTTTTATTTTTTAAGAGTGTTTGATTATTATTTTTTTTTAGCTTTTACAAAAGCAAAAGCTCTCAGCAGATCTTCCTTTTAAGCTTAGATTCCCAGCTTCTCAAATCTCCTTTTCGGGAATCTGATCCCAAAATAAGGCTTGGACAATAATGTCCTCAAGAAAATTTCAAAATGACAAGCATACCATCCTCATTTTCTGAACCCTAAAATTTTCTCTCGTTCCTCACAACTTGTCGTGTTGTACCTTCCTCGGAATTTTTCTCCCATGCTTCCAATCTCCTTTGTCATCTCTTCCGATCATCCTTGGTCATCTCTTCCGATCATCCTTCGTCATTTTTTCTTCTTCCTTTGTTAGTATCACAGGTTAACCAATTCTTCATTAATTTCTTTTTCTTCTCAATATTGTTATGGATTAGGGTTATGCTTTTGTTTGTTTCATTAAGCTTGTGAAATGTCTCTCAATCAAGTTCTTGTGAAAAGAAAGAAAGCAAAATGATGTGATAAAAATATTGAGATTATGTTGAAAGTGTGCATAGAAGAGGTGAATGCTGGAAATAAACCTCACAACCACTTCACTAAGCTTGGTTGGGCAAATATTGCAGAAAAGTTCAATAAGGCAACAAATTTGAGATATGAATATAAACAATTCAGAAATAGGTGAGATTCTTTGAAAAAGGAATGGCAATTATGGGCTAAGCTTATTGGGAAGGACATAGGTCTTGGCTGGGATGGGGAGAAGAAAACCATTACAGCTAGTGATGAATGGTGGGAAGCCAAAATTCAGGTATGTGTTATTAAATGAAAATAGAGTTTTTGAGCATGCCACTTTTTTGTTCTTTTGTTTTTTATGTGTGATTCTTGACTTTGGGGCCAAAATTGCAGTTGCAGACTATTTTTTAGAAGCTTGAATTTTAAATTTTAGTTGATAATTTTAGTACCCTGAGACTGAAACAGTACCCTTTATATACCCTTCAAATCTATTGACATGTTCATCCGTGGAGGAAAGCATTTTTGTTCTTATTTTGCTTCATCTCTGTATATCATCACAACTTCAGAGGCTTGGTTCTAGGATTCAACTTCCAAAGGCTTACTTACTCTAATATATCTCTTATTCAAGTCGTTCTGTGAGTTTTCCTGTTTTAGTCTGAGGCTTTGAGCTTTGTTTGATAGATATGCCAAAGGCAAATTGCAGTTTCTAATTTGTTGAAACTACAAAGATTGAGTTTAGAACTGATAGAAGAGTTACCATGTGTATCAAACTAGCATTAGAATTGGTCATGGGTGTTTGTTTTTTACGTTCTTGGTTCTTATACACTACTAGAAACTAGAACGAAGTGATTGGAATTTCAACTACCATTGTTGGTTTAGAGGGCAGAGGCTCCATCGAGTTAAAAGTAAGAAAGCAATTAAAGGCCTTTGAAGTGAATTCGGATAAATGGTTTCTTCTATATATACCCTTATGTGTGTTCTTCATTCCACAATAGCTCTTACTTGTGGAGCTTTGATGATATTCTACTCCAAAGAGATCTTTGTGCTTGGCCACGGATCCGAGACCACAAGCAAGCTTCAAGGGACAACACCCCATGATCAGCTTCTTTTAGAAGCTTGCATTTGAAATTTTAGTTGATAATTTTAGTCCCTGAGACTGAAACAGTACCCCTTTATATACCCTTCAAATCTATTGACATGTTCATCCGTGGAGGAAAGCATTTTTGTTCTTATTTTGCTTCATCTCTGTATATCATCACAACTTCAGAGGCTTGGTTCTAGGATTCAACTTCCAAAGGCTTACTTACTCTAATATATCTCTTATTCAAGTCGTTCTGTGAGTTTTCATGTTTTAGTCTGAGGCTTTGAGCTTTGTTTGATAGATATGCCAAAGGCAAATTGCAGTTTCTAATTTGTTGAAACTACAAAGATTGAGTTTAGAACTGATAGAAGAGTTACCATGTGTATCAAACTAGCATTAGAATTGGTCATGGGTGTTTGTTTTTTACGTTCTTCGTTCTTATACACTACTAGAAACTAGAACGAAGTGATTGGAATTTCAACTACCATTGTTGGTTTAGAGGGCAGAGGCTCCATTGAGTTAAAAGTAAGAAAGCAATTAAAGGCCTTTGAAGTGAATTCGGATAAATGGTTTCTTCTATATATACCCTTATGTGTGTTCTTCATTCCACAATAGCTCTTACTTGTGGAGCTTTGATGATATTCTACTCCAAAGAGATCTTTGTGCTTGGCCACGGATCCGAGACCACAAGCAAGCTTCAAGGGACAACACCCCATGATCTGCTTCTGATTGACACCTCTGATTCCTTCTCTGGCTTGTTGTTGTTCACAATAGGATGCCTTCTCTTGATGGTTGCTTTTGTTAAGGACATAGACTTTCAGAGTTTCTTTGCCTAAGGGTGTGTGATGCTTCACATTTCCATTGCAGTGTGGAGATTCTTCTTTGAGAGGAAGCTTGGGGATCTTGCACATGAGTGGCCTAGGCATGCTGTTGGGGACATTGCATTGGCCATTTCATGGGTCTTTTTTCTTGTGTACACATGGAGAGAGTAATATGATTAGTTAATTTATTTAATAACTTTGTAAGTTTTTGGTGCTTGTGGTTGTAGAAACAACATGGCCCAAATTGGCCTTGTGAATGCTCAGATTCTTGACATAAATGGAGAACCATTATATGAGTTCTGTTCTTCTTCAAAGAGAGAATGAAAGAGGTTGTTGAGTCAACTTTCTGGTTCTTCGGTGCACAGCTTCATTATTTAGAATCTGTATTGGCAACTTTTCTTGATTGCTTTTCAATTGGGAGCTCAAGTAATTAGTGTAAACTTCATTTTCTACATTGAGTCCTTACAAAAAATTTACAAGTTTTTTACCCTGTTTCTGACTTCAATTGTGAAAGTTCTGAATGTATATTTTTCTTGTTTTGCATCCATAAAAAATTGCCCTTACAAAAAATTTACAAGCTTTTCAATTGTTTATGACTTCAATTGTGAAAGTTCTGAATTGCAAACTTATATATATATCTCCTTGTGGCCACACCTTCTGCAGGATGTGCTCAAGGGAGCTTATGGTTAGTAGGGGGAATTGCCCTCTCTGCAACAATTTCATTTTGGAGATTCTTGACATTTTCTGAGTTTTTTTTTTCTATTTTCTGTATAACTTCTGGGAAATTGTTGTGTTTACTATTTTTTTAACTTTTTTTCTGATTGATTGTTACTGTTCTTGATTATTATTATTGCTATTTTGGGTTTGTTTCTCCCCTTGTGAGGTGCTGTTCTGAGGTGTGAATAGGAATGCGGATGATCATGTTAATGTTTCTTTCTTGCCATGCATAGAGATGAAGTTTTCGGAGTTAGTTTGTATTTCCCTGGCTCATTATTTTTCTTCTGTATATGATAGAAGTTATGTAATTAGTGTTGCGAAATGGAGATGATGATGAGAATGGATAAGGCATACAATTTCTTTCATGCGAGTCCTTACCAATGATTTATTTTTTCCTTCCTCAAGTTAGGAAGGCATATTTCTGCAATTCAAATGATAGAGCTAGCGATAAAGACAAGTTTCTATGTTCTATAATCTTGCTTTTTTTTTTTTCATGAATGGATTTGAAAATTCTCAGCTTATTAATGTTTCTAACTGGGTGATATAAGTTATATTGCTTATTTTTCTGTATCCCAATTGGGGTTATAAATTTGAATTCCACTCTGAGGTCGCTGTACATGCACTACATTGCCGTGAGTCTGTCACCACTCTTACTGTATCGGCGATATTCCATAAATTAGGAACATAAATATCATCATTTGTACAGCTGCAGGTAATTCAAATGACTAAACCTGCAATTCCAATAAAACTAATTGAGGAAGTTCTAATTCAAATTTAACTTATATTTGTTTATGTAGCATTCATTTAACGAGAATGCATCGTGTGTAAGCAGCAAGACATTGCAATGCTATTTACACCACGGTAAACAATAAAAAGTTGCCTCTTTCTTGGCATCTATATATCATCAGCTGGTGCTATAATCACTGGATCTGACTCCCGAAATGAATGATCCTACTTAATTCTCACAAGATTCTGATGCATGGTTTGATGAGGTATATATATATATATATATATATATATATATATATATATATGTTGAGACTACCCTGCTTTTACTTTGCTGCTTTTTTGGTCCAAAATTCAAACCTTGCAAGTTATGTTTGTTATATATATATATATGCTACACTTTGATTTTTAACTTCTGTGACTTAAAAATGCTTGTTTTCCCTTCTAGTTTCTCTCATTAGCCACTCTCCTACTCATGAATGGGATCAAAGGAAGATGTTCTGTGCATTTCTTTGTGGACCCTATAATGTAATATAATACTTATCCTAATAAATATTTAAGAAAAATTATATCTTTCAATTATTGTAGAAAGAATATCTCTTGAAATTATATCCTAATAAATATTTAAGTAAAATTATTTAAGTAAAATTATATCCTAATAAATATTTAAGTAAAATTATTTAAGTAAAATTATATTTGGCAATTCTTTGGTATGTTTTGCAAGAAAATTGTAGTTAAATTTTCATGAGCTTGGAAGTGATGGCCTTGGCAGTGAGCGTATGGTAGGACCTGTTCTATAAATATTCTTGGTTTGTGACAGCTTTAATGTGTTGGGTAGTTGGTAGTCACGTAGCTTTTATGGTATGGCTTTTTGTATATATGGGATTTCGAGTTATAATATTTGAAAGCAATACATGTGCCTTATTGTTAGACAAGGGCATTATATTGAGAATGGTCAGGTTGTTGTTAGGAGGACTTATATTATTCCACAGGTTAACATATGCAGAAATTCATATTGGATTGGGTTTTGCTTAATTTAAATTATATAGGAATGTCAACCTTACCAAATATATTTATAATGAGATTGATTTTTATCTCTTAATTCTTATGCCAAATATATATTATAATTCTTATTTTTTATTTTATAGGAGGATCCTGAAATAGCAAAGTTTAGAGATCAAGGCCTCAAATTCTTACCTGAGATGGAATTCCTTTTTAAGGGTACTATTGCTACTAATTTTGCAGCATATGCACCATCTAAAGATTCAAGACAATATGAAGGATTCAATACAAGAACAAAAGAGACAAATGATAGCATTGATGATAACACTGACATGGAAGTGAATGAGCCTGAGATAGACACGACAACTCAGAACACGTCTTTGGCAAAGGAAAATGGACAGAGGAAGAGAGGAAGAGAGGGTGATAAAAGAACTGGGGTTGCTGCCAAGCTTTCCTCACAATTAGATCGTATTATTCAAACATTTGAATCTAGTGTATCTGCTCCAGACCCAACTAGCATTACTGCATGTGTAGCAAAGTTGAAAGATCTACCAGGACTTGAGCATGGGAGTGAATTATTTTACAAAACCACTAAACTTATGAAAAAAAGGGCAAACAGGATCACCTTTGTTGCTTTAGAAGAGCCTGAGCTACAACTTGGATGGATCAAGTCTAAAACTTAAGCACAAATTCCTTAGTTTCTCCTCTATTTGATATCATTGACACTTGCTAGTTTTGCTTGGTTATGAACCTTGGTTGTGTTATGGATCTTAGTTTTTAATTTCAGTTATGTCATGGATCTTTGATTTTAATTTTGGTTATGTTATGGATATTAGTTATGGTTTGGTTCTTGATTTTTTTATTTTCAGTTGTGTTATGATTTTTTTTTCCTTCTACAGGATGTCTTCATCATTATCATCAAATGACTCATCACTATCATCAAATGACTCTTCATCTGACGATGACGATCACATTACGAAGAACAAAGTGTTGATGTTTGTTGTAGCTAATGTTACCAATTACTTCATGAAATATGTTGTGAAAAATCCATGTAGAAATTCAAGCATGACAGGCCATTGTTGGGTATCTGAAATTCTGAATGGTCATCTAATACGTTGTTATCAGATGTTTAGAATGAAGAAACTTGTCTTTCTTGAATTATGTGATATCTTGGAAACCAAGTACAACTTAAAGAAAACTCGAAATGTCAGCATTTATGAGCAAGTTGGCTTGTTTTTATACATGTTGAGTCAACTAGGTTCTGTTCGTAATTGTGAGGAAAGATTTCAACATTCAGGTGAAACAATATCTAGACATTTCCATAATGTCTTAGAAGCTGTGTGTATGTTTGCAAAGGATATAATTAAGCATGTTGATCCATCATTTAGGGATACTCCTGATGAGATTCTAAAAGATGCTAGATATTGCCCTTACTTTAGGGATTGTATTGGTGCAATAGATGGTACTCATATACGAGTTTGTGTTCCCTATCATCTACAAGGAGTCTATATTGGTCGGAAAGGCTACACTACCACTAATGTCATGGTTGTTTGTGACTTTAGCATGTGTTTCACTTTTGTTTGGGCAGGTTGGGAAGGTTCTGCACATGATACTAAGATATTTATGGAGGCTTTACGTAAGCCTGCATTGCATTTTCCACATCCTTCTCAAGGTACTTAAAATTTATATATTATAAATATATGCATCATTATAATTTTGTGTTCTAACATGCTCTATTGTTTTATTCTTTAGGTAAATATTATCTTGTTGATTCTGGTTACCCTACTTTTATGGGTTTTCTAGGACCGTACAAGAAAACTAGGTATCATCTCCCGCAATTTAGAATTAGGCCTAGAATCAGGGGAAGAGCTGAAGTTTTTAATTATTATCATTCCAGTCTTCGAAGTACAATTGAACGTGCATTTGGTTTATGTAAAGAAAGATGGAAGATATTGGGTAATATGTCACCTTTTGCTTTGAAGACACAAAACCAAATCATTGTTGTTTGCATGGCTATACATAACTTCATTCAAAGAAATGACAAGAGTGATGGAGAATTTGATTCGCTATATGAAGATAATGAAGATATAGATAGTGATGAGGATGAAAGTGAAGTTGGTCCTAGTACTACAACATGGGAAGAACCGGATGAACGCTCAAAGTACTCTACAAATGAAACGATTTAGAGAGAATCTCTAAAGAATATGTTTCCAACACGTATTTAATTTCTTTATTTTTTAATACTATAAGGTTGCATGTTTATGGTATGGGTATATTTAAACAATTTTATATTAAAAGACATTATTGATCGTATTATTACCAGGTTAATGATATTTTATATTTTGTTATAAATTATAATTACATAGATAATAATTAAATTACAAACTAGAATGTATGTGACAACATTACTAAAACAATAAATTAATTAGATTTTAAATATGAAAAGTAATTATGTAGAAAGGCGTATAATTATATTTTTATGAATTTTATTTTTATAAAAATAATTATTTTTTAATCAAAATTTCTAGAAAATATATAACAATATTTTAAATATAATGATAAAGTTAAAATATTTTTATAAATGAAATAGAAGAAAAAAATAATTTTTATTATTTTTAATAATATTTAATTATTTAAGGCATTTAATAATTATATAATAATGTTTAAGTATTTAATTATTAGTTTTAATAATGTCAAAGCATATAATATCCTTTTTGGTAATTTTAATTGTGCAAAAGATCTTCTACAATTTCATCCAAACATCATATTAATTTAAATAAGTACTTAAGAGTTTATCATCCAAACATCAAATTAACTTATATAAAAGTAACTTTTCAGATAAGAGCTTCTTGGATAAGTTCTTTCTCTATAAGATCTTTTTACAATAGTACTTCCAAACAGGCATAGTATTGGTCTTCTAGATTGAGGAGAACTTTTGTGTAGGAAAAGGGTCTATTGGCAGATTTAGTGTTGTTTTGAGTTTTGTTACTTCGAGTACAATGTGTAAATGGTTGTCAAACCAATGGGTTTGGAAGGAGGATGGTACTTCTATCTTTTTTTCCAGTTAAATTAGACTCCATTGGTTGTCAAGATACGATAAGAATATAATAAGTATTATTGCACATTACATAAAACAACGAAATAACATATGATATGCTCAAATTTAAAAAGTATTATTGTTTCATTAAAATTACTTATAGAAAATTATAAATAAATTAATTTTAACTAAACTATAAATAATTATTTTATTTATGCAATTAATTTTTTTATAATTACAAACAAATTATATAAGGTTTTTAAAATAGTTAAGTATTTTCCTTTGATAAATATTTAATAATAATTATCTATTTTTAATATTTTAATTAATAATTAATTTAAATTTATGTGTCAAAATTATGATTATTATTATATATAAGTTAGGTGTAGCGGTAAGATCGGCGATTTTGTACGGAACAGAATGTTGGGCGGTCAAGAGCCAACATGAGAATAAAGTAGGTGTAGCGGAGATGAGGATGTTGCGGTGGATGTGTGGTAAGACTCGACAGGATAAAATTAGAAACGAAGCTATTAGAGAGAGGGTTGGAGTAGCGCCTATTGTAGAGAAAATGGTGGAACATAGACTTAGGTGGTTTGGGCATGTAGAGAGAAGACCGGTAGACTTTGTAGTGAGGAGAGTAGACCAGATGGAGAGAAGACAAACAATTCGAGGCAGAGGAAGACCCAAAAAGACTATAAGAGAGGTTATTAAAAAGGATCTCGAACTTAATGATTTGGATAGAAGTATGATACTTGATAGAACATTATGGCGGAAGTTGATCCATGTAGCCGACCCCACCTAGTGGGATAAGGCGTTGTTGTTGTTGTTGTTGTTGTATTATATATAAGTTAATATGCTAATTAAAAAATAGTATGTATATTGTATAAATTAACATATTACTGAATAATACAATTATTTACTTTGTCACTATATTTACATATATATGTTATATAAATTAATTTATTATATATATATATATATATATATATATAATAAATTTTTATCCTATCCTGTTAATTGTAACTCAGCTCCCCTTCAAGATAAGGAACAAACTAGAATAATAGGATAGGATAAGCGACAAAATAACATTGTCCTATTGGCACAACAAACAACAAATGACAAGATAGGATAATCTTATCCCGTGTTATCCTGGCTACTAAACATGCTCTTAGTGTATACCTTATTGCAATCTTAACTTATGCGACAAGTTTCAAATCTCATCTCATTCCAATATTTTTAAATCTTTTTGCAAGAGTTACATCCCTATTAAAGTTCTTACATTCTCTTGGTGGGTCATATTGGATATTATACAATCTAAAATTAATTTGTGTAAAAGATAGGTATTGACTCAAGTTCAAGGGATTTCTTGTTCGATTTGATAATTTTTTTCACACCTTATTTTGTGAACAATTATCTTACTATTTTCTTGTTTTTTTACCCTTGATTCCCTGTTTTGTGAATAAAAATGTAAAAATATAGTTTAAGAAATAATTAGGTTGTTTTTATTACTCTTTGTGCATATTTGCATATCACATGGGCAATCTAGTCATTAAAAGAAGTTTTTGAATTATGATAAATCCCATTTTGGTCTTAGTTTTCATAGGGTTTGTAACACCCCTTTTTTCGTTAAATAAATTTAAAAAGATTTTTTTATTTAAAAATAAATAGTTTTAAAAATGATGAGGTTTTTATAATTTAATAAATAAGGAGAAATAAATTTATTAATTAAAATAATGGTTTAAAGGAAAATAAAAAAGATATTTTATTTATTCATTTGATAGGAAATAAAATAGAGTTCTTGTTTATAAAATAATAAAAAATAAAAAAATAGAATAAATAATAGATTGTGAATACTCTAGTTATAAATAGAGACACGTTAGGTCAGTTTTCAGACTGACGATACGTCTCTACGCTTCCTCTTTCTCAATTTCATTTTCCCTTCTTCCTCTCCCAAAATCCTCTCTTTTTCCCGTATACACCCAAACCTGTCTAAGTAAAATGACGATCCTGGACTCATTAATGTTGGATCATCATGAAATTTGAGCACCAAGTTCGGAACTCATTTTTGAACATTCTCACCGTTGAAATTTGCGAAACAATGTCTGAGGTGAGAGAAATGACCTTCGCATCGTAGCTTTATTTTTCCCGCATACACCCAAACCTATTCCAGTAAAACTATAATCTCAGGCTTGTTAACCGTTGGATCGTCGTGAAATTTAAACACCAGGTTCGAAATTCAAGTTTTCACACCTTCATCATTGGAATCTGTGAAATAATGTCCATAGAGATAGAAACGTCCCTCGCACGAAGACATTAAAATGGAGGCTTCAATCCCTTCTCTTTTGCTCTAAAGCTTGGAAACCCTAATTGAGAAACCAGAGGAAAAACTTGAGGAATCTCAGAAAACTTCTAGAGATGCTGCTATCACTGTCGGAATACACACGTGAGCCCGCTTAGAGGTAAGAGATGAGTTTATTGCAATTGGGTTAGAATGAACATGTGTAGGGATCCATAGGGAATCAAATTGGGATTTATTTTGGGATATTTATTGAATTATAATTTTTCCTTTATAACTATAAATATGATATTGTTGTATTTGATGGACCAATTGATGTCTTGATGCGAATTGGTTGATAAATTTAAGTGCTCTTGGTGTTTTCGTGTTTTTAACCTAGGATTTTGATTCATTGATTTTGATATGATTGTGTGAAATTGTTTAAGGGGTTTTACTCCCCATGTCGTGAGAAACATTTTTGTATAAATTATTTGTACTTTGGACATGATTCGCTAGATTGACATGATAAATTGTTATATTGAGATTATGAAATTTTGATTAAAATTGTGCCTAAGTGATAAATTGAATATGTGATGAATTGTGAGATAACATGCTACTTTTAGATCATAACATTGTTATTAGGATTGAGTATAAGTGCAAAGTTGAACATGCGTTGATTTGTGACATACACGTAAACATGTGATGGTGAATTATGATGTTGTGATATGTTAAAATTGTTTATTATGAAATTTGGTGGTGAATAAGTGTGTGGTTAACACTTGATGTGGCAATACTTGTGTTGTGAGCTATGAATTATACAATAACATGATTGGTGTTTACCTTGAGAAAGGTGTTTATGTGCAGTGTTAAAAGGAAAGTGTAAGATTCCTAGTTAGGAACCTAAAGTGTTAAATTATAGTGCAATGTGTTAAATGTGTTTAAAACACGAGTGTGAGGTCATGGGTATTTTATAATTCATGAGTAGTGCCTGCGTGCAAAAATTGTTTTAGGGGTTGGACCTGAATCAGGAAGGTGAGGCCTTAACGGATTCTCCAGAGTCTAGGCCTTGGGGGTAAAAACACTCGGTTTGAGTGCTCCTTTAAGCCTATGTTGATCCCATATGGTTGGAGCATTCTTACAAAACAGAGTGACCCTGACTGGTTACCTTATGATTTTACTTAGTGAGAGTGACCTGACAGACCCATTGTGTGATATGTCTTGTTATGTACTCCTAAGCGCCCCAGGGTGGTTTTTCACTAACATGGTACCACATTGCATATAGGCTTGAGTCTTAGTATAATTATTGCATAACACTTGCTAATTGTTTATTATGAAATTGATGGGTGTTATTACGTCTTGACCCGAGTGTGTGATTCATGTGTAATGTGATTGGTGATTGAAAAATGAATTTTTAAATGATAAAGTGGTGAAGTGACATGGATTGTATTAAGTTGAACTATGTTATAAATACATCCATAATTTATTTTGATTACATCTTTTTTATTTGTATTTTTTAAAAATGTGATAACTCACTCCCTATGTGCTATTTATGTTTGGATCATGTAATGATCTCGAACCTTGTATTTGTGGGAGTAGATAACTAGGTGGATGACTTTAAAGAACTTCATGCTAGAGGGCGCTGGAACACAATGATCTGATAGGATGTGACATTGGGGCATAGGTTTCTATATTATTTGCATGAAGTCTTGAATGATCTTGTTTTAAGCCGAGATGATTTTATTATTTATTTTGACACATTCTATTATGATGTTAGAAAAGTGAATGTGAGCCTTTTACCCTTTTGAAATGTTTTTATTTAAATGTGTTTTAAAAACTTTTAATTAATTTTGCATTCTTATGCCTTTTATTATTAGTACATATATGTGTGGAATAGAGGGTATCATAGGGTTTGTGGCATTATTTTTAAGATCATAAGCATATGGATTGATTGTTTTAGTCTAAATTGTGCTAAATTTGTGTAGACCTTGTGAATCCCCAAAGGAGTGAAAAAGAGCATGCAAAGGGGACTAAAAATTGATTTTTGGCATGTAAGCACAACCTTATGCTTAACCTATGCATGAGGTGTGCGTATCAGACTCTGTTTTAGATTTGGAAGCACAACCCTATGCACAAGGCATGCATAATGGCCTATGTTACGAACTTGAAGCACGACCTTGTGCTTAACTAAGCATGGGTCGTGCTTACTCATGCACAACCCCCAAGCACGAGGCATGCATATTGATCAACGCTCCAAATTTTAAGCACGGTCTCATGCTTACCCATGCGTGATAGAATTGGATTGTTTTCCTATAAATAGCTTAGGTTTTAATTGTAAAGGAGCTTTTTTTATTTTCGATTTCTGTCTTTTATTTTGGAGTTATTGGGAATTCTTAAAGAGGCCACTAATGGAGAACAAGAGGAACACCACGGGGATTAATTCTTGAAAAAATTTCTTTCCCTAATCTCTCTATTGTCTTTACTATTCTATTTATGTTTTCCAATTTCCATGGCTAACTAAACTTTTATGCTAGGGTTATGATGTAGGATTTATCTGTGAACCCTATTCCTTCTATTGCAATAAAATCCCAATTGCATATCAATTATATTATTGCATTGCTCTTAATTGTTATTTTGGACTGATCAATCCAATACTCAAATTGATTAATTTCCATGAACAAAAGTCGTTAATTGATTGACTTATGCAATAATAGGATTCGTAGGATTTGTATGAACCATTTTATTCTGGGATTTCTAATCGGTTCACATTGTTAATTTAACTTTTTATGCTTAATCTTCCTTCTAATTTAGGACCTCTTGAACAATAAGGATATGAATTAGATAGAAAAGAATTTTCATAACATGAACCAATTATTTTTATCATTTAAAAGAGGAAATATTAGTTTTAATTAGATAATTGGGGTTTGATTGAAATAGAAGATTAAGGGGAACACATAGATAAGTTTGAAATCACAACCTAAGCCTTTTAATCCATTAGAATCTTGAATTGTTATTGCTTGTTTTCTTTCTTATCTTTTTAAAATTAATTGCTACTTAAACCAATTTTTCTCAAATACAAGTTGTTAGTTTTCTATAAATTAATTATTTAGGAACGTGACTAGTCCCTAGGGTACAATATCCAGACTTAGGTCCATGATACTACTGTGTTGAGTACACATGCTGTGACACCCTCTACCCCGACATATATATAAATAAATAAAATATATAAAAAACTAGTAAACAAATTCACGTGGGTAAAATATTCATATTCACTTCACTATTATCAATTAAAACTTAGGGAGTGAGTTATCACATTCCTAACTAATGGAGAGAAACAAGATAACTGGATATATATATCATATAAACAAAATAAAACTTACTTGAACATAACTTACGTAATTCCACCACTTTGTCATTCAAAATTCACTTTTCAATCATCAATCACAATACACAAGAATCACACACTCCAATCAAGACATAATAACACATCAATTTCATAATAAACAATTAGCAAGCACATGAGATAGTTATGCTAAGACTCAAGCTTATATGGAATGTGGTACCATGTCAGTGAAAAACCACCCTGGGGTGCTTCGGAGTACATAACAAGACACACCACACAATGGGTATGTCAGGTCACTCTCACTAAGTAAAATCATAGGGAGACTAGTCAGGGTCATAGTGTTTTGCGAGAATGCTCCAACCATATGGGATCATATAGGCTTAAAGGAGCACTCAAATCGGATGACCCCCAAGGCCTACACTCCGAAGAGTTCGTCAGGGTCTCTCCCTCCTGATTCAGGTCCAACCCCTAAAATCATTTTAGCACACAAACTCTATCTATGAATTGTACAAAACACACGACTCCTCAATTGTTCTCAAAATAGTTTTAACTCATCACCCTTTAAGGGTCTTAGCATTAACTCGTCGCCCTTAAAGGGACTTAACATTAACTCGTCACTCAAAAAGGAACTTAGCATTAACTCGTCTCCCTAAAAGGGACTTAGCATTAACTCGTTGCCCTTAAAGGGACTTATAGTCGTGTGATTATACAATTCATAGTTCATAACTCAATGCACACAATATCTCAATCACGTGCATACTCAGTTTATCACATACACTTGATCTCAATCACAATTATATAATCTCAATAGCAATACTATAATCTCAAAGCAATATGTTATTCCACAATTCATCACATATTTCATTCATAGACACTGCTCATGAATTATACAATACCCACGACCTCACACTCGTGTTTTCAAACACGTTTAACACATTGCGCTACAATTTAACACTGGTTCCTAAATAGGAAACCTACAATTTCTCTTTAACACTGTACATCAACACTTTTCTCAATATCAACACTGGTTGGGTTATTGTATAATTTACAGCTCACAATATAATTATTGTCACATAAGTGTTAAACACACACACTTATTTGCAACCAAATATCATTCCCACAATTTAACATCTCATAACTCATATACACATCACAGAATAATCATATTTGCATGACACAAAACATATATATATATAGTAAATCAAGCTACATTATTTTTAATCAAAAGAGTTTCTATAACAATTAATTTAATGTTAGATCAAAAGAAATTACCACTAGACATTAACTTTACAACTTTATTTAATTTATTATTTTAGTATTACAATAAATATATACACACAACATGTTGATCATCATCATGGAAAAATATAGAATAAGATAATAATTCATATAAAATAAGTCATTAAAAATAATACTATTTAGAATATAATTCACGTTAATAAAAAGAGCTCAATTTTTTAAGGGTTCACACTCAACACAAGAACACATTAATTTCACAACAATTTTTCATTGGGACATCAACTGGTTCATCAAACATATATAATTCATATATAATTCACAGTTATAATTATAAGGATAAAATAAAAATTACAGAAACACCCCAAAACTCATTTCAATTGATACTCTAAGGATCCCTACACATGTTCTCATTAATCCTCAATTGTGAATAATTTATCCCTTACCTCTAAGCGGACTCACGTGTCTTCCGAAAGCAATATCGGCATCTCTAGCAATTTTCTGAGATTTCTCAATTTTTTCCTCTGATTGCTCTGATAGAATTCCCAAACGTTAGAGAGAAAGAGAAGGGATTGAAGCCTTCATTTTGTACTATCTTCGTGCGATGCATCTTTCTCCATCCAAAGATATTATTTTACAAATCCCAACGGTGAAGTCGTGCGGAAATGAATTCCGAACCGCATATCAAAATTTGACGACAATCCAACACTTAATGAATCCGAGATCGTAGTTTTACCGAGACAGTTTTGGGTTTCTGCGGGAAAATAAAAGGTTACGATGTGAAGGGTATTTCTCTCATGTCAAACAAGATTTCAAAATTCCCAACGGTGAGAGTGCTTGGAATTGGGTTGCGAACCTGGTGCTTAAATTACATGACGATCCAACAGTGAATGAGTCCGAAATCATCATTTTTCTGAGACATTTTGATGGTCTACGGGAAAAGAGAGGGTTTTGAGAGGAAAAAAAGGAAAAAACAAAATTAAGAGACAGAGGAGGTTGAGAAGTTAGTCTGAAAGCTGACCTAATATGTCGTTATTTATACCTAGGGTACTCACAATTTATTATTTACTCTATTTATTTATTTATTTATTATTTTATAAAAACAAATTATATTTTATTTCCTATCAAATGAGTAAATTAGATATAAATATATATATTTTTCCTCGAACCATTATTTTATTACAATTATTTTTCTTTTATTATTTAATTATAAAATCTCACCATTCTCTAAAACTTTATTTATTTATTATTAAAAAAAAGTTTTTTAATTTATTTACGAAAAATGGGATGTTAGACTTACCTTATGCAAATATTACTTTTACGCATCACATTCGAAGCGGCAGCAACTTTTGCTTTAGTGAATTTAGAACAAAATCAGAGGTCTAAAGAAGCTCATTTGCCTCAACGAATCTAACTCTCGCCTCAATGAGATGTCAGTTTGAAGTTAAAGACTAAAGCACTAGCTCGCCACATGAGTGCTAGCCTCACCACAACGAAAAAGTGCCACTTCAATTACACAAACTTAAGGGCATACAGAACAAGTGAAAACATGAAGGCTTGCTATAGCTAGTGTAGTCCTCACTATACTTACTATAGTGAGGATTCTACAGAAATTGAAAACTGGATTTAAGAAGTTTTTGGATCATTTTTCAAAATTAGATTTAATTTTGGTAACGCCTAGTTTAAGTGTTTATTTTCTGAAAATAATTTTCATTTTCAAATTTTCAAGAATTAAAAAACATGTATCAAGAAGAAAATACTCCAAAGCGCCGCCACATTTTTACTTTTTCAGAAAATGCTAAAAACGTTGATTTTTTTTTCCAGTTTTGGGCCTATTTTTTAAAATATTTTCAGAAATTTTAATCAAACCTATTTTCATTCTTATGTTTTGTTTTATTTGAAAATGAAAACATAAAACACTCAAACCAAGCGTGGTTTTCCTCCATTTTTATATTTTCCCTTTTTTCTCTCTTTTTCATTCATTTTCTATTTGAATAAGTTGTTCTTAGATCAATTTTGATTCTAAGACTCTAATTCAGTTGTTGGATTCCGAAGAAATGTGATTAAAAGTATGTGAGAAATAAATTCTATCTTATTCTTCAATTTTCGCATTCATTTTCTACTTTGAGCATGATTGCATCTTAGAAGTGATTTAGATTTTAAGGATTTGAATTGTGTGGAAACAAGCTCATATCCTAGATCCAAGGTACAATTGTGCATGGATCTAATGCTTAGGAATAAGTTAGGTGCATACATTGCATAAATCTTTGTTCTTCATCTGATTCTCCATGGTTAGTTTACCTAAGGAATCAGGATTGTAGGTATTGTCAAGGATTAAGTCACCAAGGAATTGGACTTTGATTACAAGTATGTTGAATATTGTTTGTGTTAGATTGAAGATAAGCATAAGATTTTCCATTACATAGGACAAATTACATGGAATCAAGTCCAACAACACCTTTTCCTCTGTGTTCTTTGTTATTTTTTAATTTATTTTTATCGCTATAGCAACAATCTCGTCAGTATAGCGAGTTATTTTTCTTTTAAAAAAATGCAAACTTAGCAATTTTACGACACCATGTTGACAACTCGTTGCAGCAAAATGGTCTGAACACAAATTGAGTATATTCTCTATATCGAAGCGAAGTGATGCCCTGTTGTAGAGATAGCGCTCTTGTGTTGTGTGTTTCTTTTCTTTAGATAACAATTTTTTTTAATTTCCTAATTGTTAAAACAAGTCTTTCTAGATATGATAACTCATACTAATTGTTTTTTGCTACAACTTACATTAGGTACACTTGTCTATACATTGAGATTTTGTAAATAAATAAAATTCAAATAAATAATAAACACCACAAAATCCCACAAAATATTTTCCTTTAATGAAGTTTCTCTTCACCTTTTCCTATCTTTCTTGGTTACAAAAATGATTTGGAATGCAATTTACAAATGACTTGAATTTTTAGGGGTTTGATCTAATGATAATTATGCTCATTTTATTTTGTTTGGCTATATTTTTAGATAAAAAAGTTGTGTTCTATTTGTCATCTTTTTTTGGCATATTGTGGTATGGTCTATTTGGATAGTGAGTTACAATATTGGGTTTCAAGGTATCATGTTTAACTTTATTGTTGTTTCGGATAATTGCACCATTTTTTTACCAAATTGTTTGAGGTGAATCAGGAACTAGGATTCTAATAAGGTTTTGTTTGAGTTTAATTTCACTAATTGAATGCTCGACTCCAATAGCTTCCGGCAACCCCTAACTTCTTTCTTTCTTTACTTTCATATTCTAGTATATAGGAATCAAATGTAATCACATGATACATGTAGCAATCGAAGGAGTCAAAATTAAAAAAAAATAGAAATGTAAAAGTGATATATAAGAAGAAAGTTGAAAGGTAAGACAACAACATACATACATGAAAGATGTGAAAAACTATTTTTTTTTTGTCAGTCATTAAAAGTATATATATATATATATATATATATATATATATATATATATATATATATATATATATATATTAATGAGGGGTACAGGGGATACCCCAACCCATTTACATTATTTTAACAAGATCTGTACAATCAAGTAAATATCTTATAACCATCTACAACCTTATCCTAATCCCCTCCACGAAGAGATTCAACTCCCCCATGTGCTGCACATAAAATCATAGCAATTAAATGTTATGTTAAATCCCAACTCGAAGGTAATCATCCAACAACATAATACCATGCAGAGGAAATACATTCACATCATGACTCACTAAATAGTTCTCAACAGCACTATATTATTGCTAACATGTTAGAAGAAAATCGCACCCTTTATTCTCCTTCATGTAATTAGCTCTAGATATGTCACACTTCCACACACAGTCAAGTCCCACAACACATTCCATCCATGATCAACAAGGTACATAACCACCATACACCACGTGTTCACAAAGTTAATTCTCCTTCCCAATAACAACCTTAACAAAAATTGGCCATACAAAAGCATACACCTAGCACGCATATCATACCTCAATTGATGGGGCAAATACACATACCTAGGTTTAGAGACCATTGGAGAAAGGAATATCTGAACATAGCTATTTTTTCCTTCATCCATGACCAAACCAAAAATTGAATTTCCTGCATGACAATATGTCTATCAAACGAACCCCGTTTGAAGATGCAGTTATTTCTATGCTTCCATGTGCACTAAATCAGTGCACACCATACAATCATCGACTTCTCCTTATTCTTACCACAAACCCCAAAGCAATGTTGATAAAATTCATTTCGTAATAAAACCACCTTTTCACAGGTAAAGAGCACGACTCTTCTTTTTTTTTTTTAGAGGGACTCTCTTCCACTTTATAGCAAAAAGGGCAAAGATTATTTTCATTATTCAACTGCACATTTTTATCCCTTAGCATGTCCTTGGTAGGCAATCTATTCCAAAAATTCCTCCATACGAAGAAACCCACTTTTGTCGGGATTTGAAGCTTACAAAGACTAACGAAGATCTCCTTTGGTTGCGTGTTCCTCCTTGTAGAATATAGCGTTGCATATGAAGGGCTAACAATATATGTATCCCTGAGATTTTCTAACACACGCCCATTCATCATC